>NC_138976.1:88602323-89134451 GCF_964341445.2 Mesoplodon mirus | reverse complement strand
CCCACTTTAATGGGTACCTTGACATGATATGCAAAAATGCTGTGTGTAGATGCCTTTGTGTTTTTCATAGCTTTCATCAAACTGTTTCAAGCCAGGAGTTACTTTGAGGCATTCCTCAGACCTGGAGTGCAGAATCAGATCAGACCCAGGAAGAATGGGAGCCAAGTGAGCTCCGCAAGACCTAGTTCAAAATGGGACCAGGTCCCGGGGAGACACGGTTTCTCTCAACAAAGATAAAATACTTTTTTCTTGCCTTAGTATTGAGAAGATGTTCTTGGTGAGGCTTGTGCCTTCCCGTTTTCTCTTAAAGAACGTATGTGTTGAAACAGTAATACCGTTCTCAGGTCATATAATATGTATGTGCTGAAATGGTAATATTGTCTTCAGATGACATGACATTCAGATATACTACTGGTTCTAAATTAAAATGGTGAAAGCCATTGAATTTGAGAACATAATCCTAGTTTTTATCTAACAATGTTGGCAACCATTTACCAGTGGATTTTTTTAGAGTTCTATAAAGTGGGTGTTGATGGTACCCAAAGCAGGCATTAATAATCTTCACTGGAACAGAATGAATGGGAAGGAAGGAAGCTAAAAACTTTCTGTTTGATATAATTGCAGTTTAACGTGCTTTATTACATCCCCGGATTGACATGCATAAGGCATAAGAAACCAGTCAATTTCAGTGAACAATCAACCAAATACCTAAAACCAGCTATTTACATTGTGCGTAGTTAATCACTGCTTGCCTGAATTTTTCACGTTCTAACCAGCTGTTCTGGCATTTTGTAGATACAGTCTGAATAATTCCATCTATATTCCATCAGTCCTAAATTAACATGACAAGTGTTTGTGTTTAGTAACATTTTCCAAAGTTGATAACTGTGTAAACAATTAGATGGTTCACCCTCACTTCCTAAAATACAGACATTTCCCAAGTAGACTGTGCTGAGAACAGCAGTTTCTTCATTTCCAAAGGGCATTACAGAGACCACAAAACTAAACTGGCCACCTCTTTTTTTATTTCCAGGACCCACTTTTCAATATATCACTTAAGTGATACATGAATTTATTTTAAATGGCTTACCTCCATTTAAGTGCCTATCAAAAGAAATGGAAATGTCTGTTCTACTGTTATCAAAAACTTCCTGATAGCAATATTTTTATTTAATTGAAAAGAGAGAGAGAAAAAATCGAATCATGTCACAGACAGGTGGAAGGACACCGCAGGCAAGACTGTGTTTTCCAATGGCATCCAGGAAGATAATGAGTCCATGTCTATGGAAATTGATTCATTAATATTTCATTGAGGCAGCTTCAGAGCAATTCAAGAACCAGCTACCAGGAATTCAATCAGTAAATTCAATGAATTGTTGAGCTTAAAATAGCTGGGGGAGGGGGGGAAAGATAAACATATATTTGGCATGTGTGCATATTTATACATACTGATGTGACACGTATATGCACATGAATACAGGAATACATATTAAAACACAGCACATGTAAGAGACTGTCATTTCTAGGCTTAAACTCTGTCTCACCTGCTTATATTCTTTACTTGAGAAGAATTTCCAAATAAAACAAAAATCACTAGATTTTATATCACTCTCCTGCTCAGTACTTGATTGGAAAGCAAGTTAACAAAAATGTTAGCCTCAACTTGTTCACCGGTAATCACATATTTATCAATAGAGCCCCTTCAATCAATTGACAGCACATCAAGATGGCTCCTGAGAAACCATGCTGAGGCTGGAAAAAAAAGGGGCTCAACTATTTCATGGAGGAAGAGCTAATGGCTTGGGGCAGAGCAGCCCATTTACCACGCAATATACACATTGAGAAGGGCCAGTTAGGGAAATACATTCAAATTATCACGTTGGCTAAGTAATTGGTCTTTGGGTGTCCCTAAACACCAACCTACAAATAATTTTATTTTCATTTTGGATCAATGTCTTCTAGCCCTTGTCTAACTAACCTGTATTGATGTCTTTTTAATTAAACCATGCGTGATATGCTCTCTCGGCAGTGGGGCATACTGAGTGTACATGCTAGGAATTCCAGATAAGGTAATTATGCTATTTGTCACTGTCATGATTAATGTGTGACAGCTGTTATGACAGCTGTGCCACTGTTTTGTCACAATACTCTGTTCATCCATAACAAAATTAGCTGTCGCACTCAAAGGTACACACTTGCTGCGATTTCTTTCTGAAGTCAACAATGAGAAAATCGAGAGGGAATATTACATGAACTCTGTGACAAACAGGAAAAACGACATCTTTATTTTTTTTCTTTAAATGATGATATAACCTGCCTGCATTGAAAATGCAGATAGCTCACCTCTAGCAAACAAGCTGTCACAAGGAGCCAATCCGCCACTAATCTAGCTAACAAGGTCTCAGTATGTGAGGGGTTTGCTTCATAATTTGAATCTGCCTTGTCAGGCAAGCCTTTTAGATGTTACCCAAATTAGCATTGGCTGGAACTGTTACTGCCTGTCAAGGTGGGAAACTGCAAATGCAGAGTGATAATAGGAAGTGGGAGACTGACTCACCCTTTCCTTTGGGCGTCAGTCAAGTGGAGCAAAATAGGCGGCTCTGCCTCCATCTCCCTCAAGACAGTCGTCCCTGCCTCCCTCCCTCCAAAGCCCTGCACCCTTAACTGGGAAAGATGCTTTCAGGAGCTGTCTCCAAACAGAGATGTAAATTGTCAGATGAAGGCAGTTATTAATGTTAACCAATATTGTTTCTTACAGAGCCCTAAGACTGGACTATAAAACCACAGAAGACACTGATGTGAAGAGACAGATGGCTACAATAATAGCGTTGTTATTCTATAGCTTTGGGTGAAGTGGATACTGCATATGTTCCATAAATTTAAAAGAAAAAAGCTCACGGAGATGTCTATTCATAATGTAAAAGAAACACTGTGACATCAGACATGCTGAGTGCAAAAGAAAGAAAATATGTTGGATATGCATAACTAAGTGAATATGATATTTTCTCTCTTAAAAATTAAAGGGAGAACAGCTGTGGCTATTATTGTTTTTCAATAAATGATTAGTTTGATGTACTGATAATATATTTAAATTTGCCAATAACTTAACCAGCAAATATAATATACACTTTTAACAAGGGTACTGTTTAAATCAGGCCCATCTGCACTGTCTCTCTTAAGCCTCTTCAAAAACAGCCCTGGAACAGAACACTGAATTGTTTCAAACAATTATAATGATTACAAAGGAACTGTTACCACCTGCTGCTGACTCTTGGCAGTCATCAGTCAATGAAGGATTTAATTAGAATATTTATCAACGATGACCAAAACTCCTTTTGATTTGTCTCTGATTTCTTAATGTGGGAAAAGTAAATTCTTTGAAATTCAAACAATGAAAAGATGCTAGGGATTTCAGGAGTGAAAGTCCCCTTAGCATATCCATCCCAGGGAGACCTTGCTGTTCATGGATTTATAAAGAACTGACTTCTCTGCAAATAAACTGGAGACCAGATTGCAGATGAGGAGGACCTGAGCTCATCTCCTCCTACAAGCACACCCAAATCACAACTAACAGCTGAACAACCACGGGTAAAAAAGACGGGAATCTACCGAAAAACGTATTCTACATCCAAAGGCATAAAGAAGAAATCACGAGATGGTAGGAGCTCATGATACAGTCAAATCCCATACCGCCCAGGTGGGCAACCCACAAACTGGAGAACAATTATATCGCAGAAGTTCTCCCACAGGAGAGAGACCTCCGAGCCCCATAGCAGGCTCCCCAGCCCAGGGCTTCAGCACTGGCAGGAGCCCCCAGAGAATTTGGCTTTGAAGGCCAGCGGGGCTTGACTGCAGGAGCTGCACAGGACTGGGGGAAACAGAGAGGAGGGCACACAGAAGGTCCATGTGCACCGGGTCCCAGGGCAAAAGCAGTGACTCCATAGGAGCCTGGGCCAGACCTACCTGCTGGTCTTGGAGGGTCTCCTGGAGAGGTGAGGGGGCGGGGGTGACTGTGGCTCTGTCTGGGGTCATAAAAGCTGGTGGCAGAAGCAGGGACCTGCATCAATTCTGGCTGGAGGCAGAGACAGATATTTTGGGTATCTGGCACCGAGACCTGCCCCACTCAAGAGCCTGTAACTGGGACGCCTCAGGCCAAACAGCCAACAGAACAGGAACACAGCCCCACCCATCAGCAGACAGGCAGCCTAAAGACTTCCTGATGCCACAGCCATCTTTAAATATGCCCCTTGACTTGGCCCTGCCCATCAGAGGGCCAAGACCCAGCTCCACCCACCAATTAGCAGGCATCAGCGCCTCCCACCAGGAAGCCTACACAGACCCCCAGACCAGGCCTCACCCACCAGGGGGCAAATACCAGAACGAATGAAACTATGCTCCTGCAGCCTGCAGAACTGACAAAGGTCAGAACCTACCCTGGGACCAGCTGGTCCCTGGGCCTTGGGTGGTGAGAGGAGAGTGTACTGCTGGGACACATAGGACATCCCCTACAGAGGGCCACTTCTCCAAGGTCATGAAACGTCTAAGCTATTACATACATAAAAATACAAACAGAAATTTAAACAAAATGAGACGGCAAAGGAATGTTACTGACAAATGAACAAGATAAAACCCCAGAAAAACAACTAAATGAAGTGGAGATAGCCAATCTACCTGAGAAAGAGTTCAGCGTAATGATCATAAAGATAATCCAAGAGCTCAGGAAAAGAATGGATGCACAGAGCGAGACGTTACCAGAAGTTTTTAGCAAATTAGAAAAAGATGCTAAAAAATCTGGGAGCATGCTTAAATAGATTTCAAATCAACAACTAGGCTTTCAGTCAATTGCTCTGGTTGGTCTTCTGTGAGACAGGCATGTGAACCTTTGATGATTCCTTTCACTTTCACTTTCTACCTCAGTCAGAGGAGACAAAAACATTTGTTGCCTTATATTATTACCAAGCAAATAGCACTTAGCTACTAGATCACACAGGGGTTTTGGATGAAGGAAGTGATAGCCCCTTCCAGGTGATAAGTGTTCATGCATGAATGTTCATGTATTGATAGACAGCACCTGTGTTAACTTCATTTCCATTCACCCTGAGAACTCCCTGTTGAAAACTACCCATCTTCAAGATCCACCTCCAATGCCATCTCTTTCATGAAGCCTTAGATGAAATTTTGTCCCCATGTGCTCTTGCCCTTCCTTTTCTTGGAACTTCCATAGCACTTGCTGCTTGTTTATTTGTTTTAGTCACCAACTGTATTTGATTTGGGAAATGATTATTTGTGTGCTTTTCTTACCCATGGGCTCCAAAGACAGCAGGGAACACTTTTGCTGAATCTTTTAATTCCTCACAGAATCTAGGATACTATCTCACACACAGTAGGCCCTTTTCTTCATATTTATGAAGTAAATCAATTATTGCATAACAAGGGACTTTCAAGATGGCAGAGGAGTAAGACGTGGAGATCACCTTCCTTCCCACAAATACATCAAAAATACATCTACATGTGGAACAACTCCTACTGAACACCTACTGAACGCTGGCAGAAGACCTCAGACCTCCCACCTCCCAAAAGACAAGAAACTCCCCACGTACATGGGTAGGGCAAAAGAGAAAAGGAAAAACAGAGACAAAGAATAGGGATGGGACCTGCACCTCGGGGAGGGAGCTGTGAAGGACGAAAAGTTCCCACACACTAGGAAGCCCCTTCACTGGCGGAGATGGTGGGTGGTCGGGGTGAAGCTTCGGAGCCACGGAGGAGAGCGCAGCAACAGGGTGCAGAGGGCAAAGCGGAGAGATTCCCGCACAGAGGATTGGTGCCGACCAGCACTCACCAGCCTGAGAGGCTTGTCTGCTCACCAGGGCAGGTGGGCGCTGGGAGCTGAGGCTTGGGCTCCGGAGGTCAGATCCCAGAGAGAGGACTGGGGTTGGCTTCGTGAACACAGCCTGAAGGGGCTAGTGCACCACGGCTAGCCGGGAGGGAGTCCGGGAAAAAGTCTGGACCTGCCAAAGAGGCAAGAGACCATAGTTTCCAGGTGCGCGAGGAGAAGGGACTCAGAGCACGGCCTAAACGAGCTCCAGAGACGGGCGTGAGCCGCGGCTATCAGCGCAGACACCAGAGATGGGCATGAGATGCTAAGGCTGCTGCTGCAGCCACCAAGAAGCCTGCAAGCAC
This sequence comes from Mesoplodon mirus, assembly GCF_964341445.2. NCBI lineage: Eukaryota > Metazoa > Chordata > Mammalia > Artiodactyla > Ziphiidae > Mesoplodon > Mesoplodon mirus. The sequence goes on along the minus strand of NC_138976.1, from coordinate 89,128,271 downwards.
AGGTCACTATCTACACCTCCCCTCCCGGAAGCCTGTGCAGCCCGCCACTGCCAGGGTCCCGGGATCCAGGGACAACTTCCCCGGGAAAACGCACAGGGCGCCTCAGGCTGGTGCAACGTCACGTTGGCCTCTGCCGCCGCAGGCTTGCCCTGCACTCCGTACCCCTCCCTCCCCCGGGCGTGAGTGAGCCAGAGCCCCCGAGCACCTGCTCCTTTAACCCCATCCCATTTCAGCGAAGAACAGACGCCCTCAGGCGACCTACACTTAGAGGCGGGGCCAAATCCAAAGCTGAACCCCGGGAGCTGTGCGAACAAAGAGAAAGGGAAATCTCTCCCAGCAGCCTCAGGAGCAGCAGATTAAATCTCCACAATCAACTTGATGTACCCTGCATCTGTGGAACACCTGAATAGACAACAAATCATCCCAAAATTGAGGTGGTGGTCTTTGGGAGCAACTGTAGACTTGGGGTTTGCTTTCTACATCCAATGTTTCTGGTTTTATGTTTATCTTAGTTTAGTATTTAGAGCTTATTGCCATTGATAGACTTGTTTATTGATTTGGTTACTCTCTTCCTTTTTTCTTTAATATATATATTTTTTCCTTTTTCTCTTTTTGTGAGTATGTATGTGTATGCTTCTTTGTGTGAATTTTCTGTATAGATTTGCTTTTACCATTTGTCCTAGGGTTCTGTCTTTGTGTGTATGTGTGTGTGTGTGTGTGTGTGTGTAGTTTTTAGCGCCTATTATCAATGATGGATTTGTTTTTTGGTTTGGTTGTTCTTTCTTTATTATTATTTTTTTTAATAATTTCTTAAAAATTTATACTTTAATAGCTTTATTTTATTTTATTTATTTATTTTTTCTTTCTCTCCTTCTTTTTTTTTTCTCCCTTTACTTCTGAGCCGAGTGGCTGACAGGGTCCTGGTGCTTAGGCCGGGTGTCAGGCCTGAGCTTCTGAGGTGGGAGAGCCGATTTCAGGACATTGGTCCACCAGAGACCTTCCAGCCCCATGCAATATCAAATGGCAAAAGCTTTCACAGAGATCTCCATCTCAACGCTAAGACCAAGCTCCACTCAACCACCAGCAAGCTACAGTGCTGGACACCCTATGCCAAACAGCTAGCAAGACAGGAACAAAATCCCACTCATTAGCAGAGAAGCTGACTAAAATCATAATACGCTCACACACACCCCAAAAAACACCACCAGACATGGTCCTGCCCACCAGAAAGACAAGATCCAGCCTCATCCACCAGAACACAGGCACCAGTCCCCTGCACCAGGAAGCCTACACAACCCACTGAACCAACCTTAGCCACTGGGGGCAGACAACAAAAACAACGGGAAATACAAACCAGCAGCCTGCGAAAAGGAGACCCCAAACACAGTAAGTTAAGCAAAATGAGAAGACAGAGAAATACACAGCAGATGAAGGAGCAAGGTAAAAACCCACCAGACCAAACAAATGAAGAGGAAATAAGCAGTCTACTTGAAAAAGAATTCAGAGTAATGACAGTAAAGATGATCCAAATCATCAATGCAACAGTATAAAAAGCCCAGAGATAAACCCACACACATATGCTCACCTTATCTTTGATAAAGGAGGCAAGAATATACAATGGAGAAAAGACAGCCTCTTCAATAAGTGGTGCTGGGAAAACTGGACAGCTACATGTAAAAGAATGAAATTAGAATACTCCCTAACACCATACACAAAAATAAACTCAAAATGGATTAAAGACCTAAATGTAGGGCCAGACACTCTAAAACTCTTAGAGGAAAACATAGGCAGAACACCCTATGACATAAATCACAGCAAGATCCTTTTGACCCACCTCCTAGAGAAATGGAAATAAAAACAAAAATAAACAAATGGGACCTAATGAAACTTCAAAGCTTTTGCACAGGAAAGGAAACTATAAACAAGACGAAAATACAACCCTCAGAATGGGAGAAAATATTTGCAAACGAAGCAACTGACAAAGGATTCATCTCCAAAATATACAAGCAGCTCATGCAGCTCAATATCAAAAAAACAACCCAATCCAAAAATGGGCAGAAGACCTAAATAGACATTTCTCCAAAGAAGATATACAGATTGCCAACAAACACATGAAAGAATGCTCAACATCACTCATCATTAGAGAAATGCAAATCAAAACTACAATGAGGTATCACCTCACACCAATCAGAATGGCCATCATCAAAAACTCTACAAACAATAAATGCTGGAGAGTGTGTGGAGAAAAGAGATCCCTCTTGCACTGTTGGTGGGAATGTAAATTGATACAGCCACTATGGAGAACAGTATGGAGGTTCCTCAAAAAGCTAAAAATAGAACTACCATACGACCCAGCAATCCCACTGCTGGGCATATACCCTGAGAAAACCAAAATTCAAAAAGAGTCTTGTACCACAATGTTCATTGCAGCAATATTTACAGTAGCCAGGACATGGAAGCAACCTAAGTGTCCACTGACAGATGAATGGATCAAGAAGATGTAGCACATATATACAATGGAATATTACTCAGCCATAAAAGGAAACGAAATTGACTTATTTGCAGTGAGGTGGATGGACCTAGAGACTGTCATACAGAGTGAAGTAAGTCAGAAAGAGAAAAACAAATACCATATGCTAACACATATATATGGAATCTAAAAAAAAAAATAATGGTTCTGAAGAACCTAGGGGCAGGACAGGAATAAAGATGCAGACGTAGAGAATGGACTTGAGGACACAGGGAGGGGGAAGGGTAAGCTGGGACGAAGTGAGGGAGTAGCATTGACATATATACACTACCAAATGTAAAATAGATACCTAGTGGGAAGCAGCTGCATAGCACAGGGAGATCAGCTCAGTGCTTTGTGTCCCCCTAGAGGGGTGGGATAGGGAGGGTGGGAGGGAGATGCAAGAAGGAGGGGATATGGGGATATATGTATACATATAGCTGAATCACTTTGTTATACAGCAGAAACTAACACCATTGTAAAGCAATTATACTCCAATAAAGATGTTAAAAAATAGTCATTCACATATCATTCATAATTATGACTTTATAGTTGGGGTAAATCAATAGCACCTTATAAATAAATATTAAAATAAATTGTTAAATCAGTTAAATTATTGCATAACTGAATGCTGAAGAGGGTGTTTGTGTATTGTAGTATCTGTATTCAAGTGATATTAAAGAATGTAGGACCTATTTAATGTGTGTAACTTTTTATAAGTGAACATGAAATATTTAAACAGACAGAACTCCCAAGTGATACCAAACAGACCAATTTTAACATCAACTGCTATACCCAGGAGTGATGTCAGATTAATGGGACACCTGAAATAACCATCATAAAAAGCTCCTAATTAAAAGGGGGTATTCCAGCTGTAGAGATAACTTGATCTTTTCTAATGCTAGGGAGGTCTAGAAAGCACCTCTCTATGTAGCTGAAAAGGCAACCATACATTCATAGGTAGTAACAAACAGGACACAGTTTTTGCAGGAGTTTTGTGGGAGGCAGTTTTTACAGAAGGCAATTACTCTGGAGGATAATTGCACTTCCAGTGTTCCACAGGTCTGTGAAATTAGCAATCAAGCATAGAAATAGCTAGAACAATAGAAATAGAGTAGATGGGTTGTGGGGAGCAATGGCAAGCTAAAACTTAGAACTCTACAATTAGGAGATAAACTCTAGCACCAGGAACCTAAAACACCAGGCTGAGATGGGGGATGGGGGATGGGGTGGGGCGAGATGTAGGAAGGTCCAAAGGTGATGCATAATTAGCAACAGGTAGGAAGAAGAGGACCCAACTCAAAATCGGTCTGATTCTAGACAGAATTCTCCCTAGTTAGGGAGAATTAATAAGTGCCAGCACCCAATAGAGTTTTACTTGAACTTAATCTTTAATTTTGTTCGTTTTAGTTAACTGTTCAGTAACCTGACCGTTTTATCTCATTGTGAGGGCTCCATTTCTTTAGAGGCATAATTTAACAATTATTATTTAAAGGCATAATGACTGATATTAATAATGGAGAGGAGGCACCAAATCAGTAAACTGAACTGATGGCTTCTGGGACCTTGACAGTGTGGTATCACATTAGCTACTGTATAATGCCTCTTCCTCTTATGTATAGCAGCCCATACACTTGTGCCCAGAGAATTAATCTGATGGGTTCCTCACTGATCCAAGGACAGAAGAGGATTTTTGACTGGCACCCTTTTCCTCAGGTTCCAGTTCTAAGTTACAGATAGGACACCTCCATGATCAGTTAATCTAATTAAACAGTGGAAAACTCTACCAAAACTCACATACCACTAATTTACCCTCATCCTCAACAAGAAAAGATGATTCACAAACCATTATCCTATGAAAGCCTTTTTATAAAGCTTTGTTAAGATCAGATGGTGTCTTGGTAACAGTACAGAATCAGTTAAAATTGTGGGGCAAAGACTAAAAATAAGACTAAAAGGCTAAACTGAATAGGCAACTCTGTTGCCTGTCTTGGGGTATACTGCCATTTCATCCCTCAAATAATGAAATTGTTCTTGAAAGCCACTCTTCTAATACATAACATGCTGACCTTTTTAACACTTCTAATAAAGTCTCCAGTTCTGGGGACCTTGTTTCCACTTGATAATGAGAGTGCTCTCTTCTTACCCTCAGAGCAATAATACGTTCGGTCCACCACCTAGCCCAGTAGTTCTCAGACTTCCCTGCACTTTGGAATAATCTAGAGAGCTTTAAAAAATACTGATGTGTAGATCCCACCTCCAGATTTTTTTTTTTTTAGTAAGTCATACTTTTATTTTTCAGAAGCGAAAAAGACAAGTGGCAACTTGCCTTTGGAAAAGACATTAATACCAGAGTAATAAGTTATCTATCTCATAGAGACAGTAGCCGAAGAAAGACTCTATTATCATATAAATCTCAAAGAAAGTTCTATTAAATACATCTCAGAATCATATGTTTTTAACTAAAACAACAAAACAAAAACATCAGCAACAACAAAAAAATTAAATAGAATCCATAAAGTGGTATGTGAAGGAGGAAAAAGGAAAATCTGGAAATCTACATACTGAGAGTTCTCTGTTAAAATCAAGGAGGCCCAAATCTGTTTCTTTTAAACAATATTCACGGATATAACTGCGCTTTTCTAAATTTCTCATTGGTAATACTCAGTCTTGTAAGTCTGGTTCCATAATAATCTATAATGTAACTACTTCTATCTGAACGTCCAACAATCTGAATTGAAATAAGAATGAAATCAATGGGGCTCCCAATTCCACAAAATCCTACAGTGCAAAACTTTAACAAACCCAAGGCAGGGTATCCAAGGTAAAATCTATCTGCTCCATCCAACAAAACCATCCAACAAAAAAGAGACAGTGCAACCGCCACCTTGTATGAAAAGCCATTTACATTTCGGCAAGATATGGGCTTGAGAAAACCAATTTTGTTTCCAGTAAAATGTGTTTCATTGCCACCAAAATCCTTACAAGTCATGTTAGGTACTGGAAAACATGGGACATGAGCTGTGTAGTTTGTACAGTTAACTGGTTCTTGTGTAGCATCATTTATTTTTGGATCCTTACAAATATATTGTCCCACTTTGAGGTTCTCGCACGTGTCTCCTCGCCGCTGCCATGGCAGCTCCCCAAGGTCCCATGGTTACTGATGCAAACCACAGAACACCCAGGAGCCCAGCGGCAGCAGTCTCAGAAGCAAACGGCCCAGAGGGCCAAGTGGCCGCCATGCTGGGCACCGGCGTGTCCCCCATAACTTACCTCCAGATATTCTGATTTGATTGGTCTGCTATGTACATTGGGCACTGGGATTTCTAGAAGTTCCATAGGGAATTCTAACTTACAGCCAAGGTCGAAAACCATTCCTAAAGCTGAATGCCTCTTTACCATTCGTGTTCATACAAACCATTTGAAGATTTTGTTAAAATACAGATTTTGATTCAGTGAGGTTGGGGTGGAGCCTGGTACTCTGCATTTCCAACAAGCTTCTAGGTGATGCTGATACTCCTGATCTACAGATGACACTTGAATAGCAGGGATCTGGATTATTCTCACTCCCACAAAAAAATGTCTATGTTGTTGCCAGCATCTGGGATTCATGGTGATGACTAAATGGAATGTTTATGGTCATAGTCAAACATTCTTTTCAAATTATACCCCAACTGAATCTGAGCACCCATAGTTATGGGCATGATTAAAGGACAGGAAGTGGGGGGGAGAGTACCTTAACAATAAAGATATGTAGATTTGCACTTATTTTCATGTTCCCCTCATCAGAAATGGTTTGCTTTCATAATGAGTTATTTCTTTTTTGAATTCAGTTAGAAACACAGATTCTTTCCCCACACGTATGCAGGACACTATAACACATTTATCATGATTTTATTTGACTTGCAAGTCAAATAAAATTTTAACAATACTGTTAAGATTTTCAGTATTGTTCAAAATTTAACAATACTGTTAATGTTTTCAGTATTATGTGACCATTTTATTGTATTATAAAGCAGAAAATTAACCTGACAGTGTATTGGTATGGATTTTGGGGACAATCCCATCTGAGAGGCAGGTTCTTTCAAGTAAGTACTATCTGGAAATAAGATATTCTTCCTTTGATCACCATATTTCTCTAAAATATTTGAAGTCTATATGCCTTAGGTATAAAGCTGGCAATACAACTAAACTTTCAAAAAATGCCCATTGATAAATTTCGGCATGGCCCTGCTGAAATTTCAGAATTAAGTGAATTTCAAAGAGATGAGATTTTAATCGATATAAGTTTTGTAAAGTTTTTTTTTTTTTTTTTGCATAAGGAGGATGAGGAAATGTGCTCATCTGGTCACCACTTCACAGAAGAATAAAAAGAACTGTCTTCCACATTTTCATACCACCCCTATACTAGCATTACCCTTCCTCTAGAGCCCCATGGGCCAAATCTGGTTCACTGCCTGCTTTTGTACCACCCACAAGCTAAAAATGGCTTTTGCATTTTTAAATGGTGGGAAAAAAAGTCAAAAGAAAAATAATATTTCATGATGTGAAAGTTATATAAAATTCAAATTTCAGTGTCCATAAATGAAGTTTTATTGGGACATAGCCATGCTTATTTGTTTATGTGTTGTCCAAGGCTGTTTTGTACTACAATAGCAGAGTTGAATATTTGGGACAGAGACCATGTGACTCACTAAGTCTAAAATATTTTTTTATCTGGCTCTTTACAGAAAAAGTTTGTTGATTCCTGCTCCAGAGATATACTCACTTTTCTTCATTCTTACTTGAAATTGAAGACGTGCTTTGTTTTGCAGATTATATCGGGTTTGCAAATGTTGATGCTTTATAGTTGTGTGCCCATGCACGTGTGCGTGCACATGTAAACACACACACACACACACTCACTCACTCTAATTTTGTCTCCTTTAATTCTGCCTTCTCACTTCTGCTCTGACAACCAGGAAGTCTGAGCAGCATCTGCTTCAGAACCAACTCTATTTGCTTTTCCTGGCCACAAGAATGGAGTTCTTAAAGAAGGGAACCAAAGCTTGAAAGCAAAGAGAATCACCTTATCCTATTTCATGCTGCCTATTCTGGCCCAGCTCCTAGAAGCTGGGGTCTCTGACATATGCTACAACTTTTCTCCCAGGCTTCTGTGTGGAGAGCATTCCAAAAGGGAACAGACCTTTCTCTTGTTGCAATTTTCTATCAAGAAGCCTTGTGGCCAGAAAATAGAAGAGAAAACGTTAAAATCTCTGAGCACAAATGAGAGCGTTGGGATAATCTGTCAAGTCTACAGAAAGGATTTTCGTGTTTTTTTTTAATTTAAATAAAAAGCAGCCAGATTACTAGCCTTGATAAAGAACAAGAATTTCTATTTTCCTTTCCTCTAGGAAATGGCAGTACAAAAATAACCTCTGGACATGCATAAAGGAAAAGGGGAGAGAAAAAAGAAAGGGAAGAAATGTCTCAAGCTTTCATGTTATTTGTAAGAGTTTGTAGGTGGAGATATACTGATAACGTATATGTTAAAGGTGCTGAGTTTCAAAAGGACATTCACTTCTTTTACAGAGATACTCTGGAACTATGATTGAATGACTCAGGAGAGAAAGACATAAAGGTGCCAAGACTCTGGCACCTTCAACAGCAGCGTGGAGAGGTGGTAGAAGGAGAGTGAAAACCCAAACTCTAATCTTCAGTTAAAAGTTCTATTGCTGTGGACGTGGCCTCTAAACTTTTTGAGTCTCAGTTCCTGAAATTTTTAAAGAAGGATAATAGTGCTTCTCCAACTTCCCTCCAGGGGCTGTACTGAGATTTGAATGTGATAATATATGTTAATTTCATTTTGTTGATTGTAGAGATCTAATCCCTTTTAAGATACTGATTTTATCACCACTTATCCTGTGTCCTGAATTTTATCTCATTGCTCAATCAGTTTCCTTTTAATGCCCACAAAAACAGAACTTTTAAATTCACTCTCTATGTTGAAGCAGCAATTTTATTTCCTAGTGTCTACAAAAAATATAAAAAATAAGAAAGACAGACTCAGACTCAAGATTCTCAGGGCAGCTGCTCCTATTGGGCCCCTCTTTCAAGACAAGGTAGCTGGGGTCTGACTTGACGAATTACTCCACAGGCCACCATGTTCCCAGAACATGATAGAAATTGTCTTCTGGAAAAAAACAAAACAAAACAAAACCCATTCTATAGTTTCTGAAACTCTCCAATTTGAACATGGCACCTATAGTCTCATTTTCCCAAATGAATGGAAAATTGTTCTCAAATGAATGGAAATTGGAGTGCAATCAAGTAAAAGTAATAATGTACACTCAGAAATACAGGCCTAAAGTAGTCTCGTATGTACCGCAGGTATCATTTATGGCCATGAACTATAATTACTATTTCCTCTGGAATTAGTGGTGCTTTATTTCATTTTGTTGTTGTTGTCGCTATTGTTTACATCCAGGTGTAGAAGATCAAATAACCACTATCAGGAAAACTAATGTCTTGAAATAACATAATAGCATATGAAAAGAAACCACACAGATCTAGTTATATTATAATATTATGCATTTTATATAGGTAAATACAGATATCATTACCAATTTGTCATACAAGAAGATGGACTTCTAGAGGTTAAACAGCCCTTTCAAAATTATATGGCAAGTTTGTACAAATCTGATCCTTTAATTCTGGAATGCTTACATAGTCTTGTTCCCTGAGTGCTTAGTGGAAATATTCATTCATTCAAATACTCACAAAATACATACCAATCACTTACTATGTATTGGGCACTGCTTGTTTCTGGGGACTCACTGGGGAGAGTTATGGCCTCTTATATCTAATGGATGTGGACCTTCCACCCTGCATACAATACTACCTCTGACCCTCCTTTGGATCAAAGGTATCCTGGAAAAGATGGAACTCAAGCATGGACTGCACTCTTGGTTCTCTGAGCCCCTTCTCCCTATCATGTCCCACTCTTGGCAAAGATTCCTAGTGCCCCTTGAATACAAGACAAGGAGGCTAAATTCATCATGTTCCAAAGAATAATGTTTGTGTTCTAAATGACTTATTTTCCATTATAACTGCATATTTTTAACACCCAGAAAATACATTCCTACTACTGTTATACTTTTAGTGCTACAACAATACCAGATTCTGTCAGAAATGCCTCATGCAAAAGACCTTTATGTTCAATAATAGAGACATGAGAAAATAAGATATGTTCTCTCAGTACACCACTAGGCAGGCATTAAAGTTTGTAATAACATGAAAAATGCTTGAGGTAATAGTAACTTGCTTCACCAGCCTGGATAAATACAGCCACATCCTTTTTATTATTCTAATTAATCACTTACAAACCCACATGCCTATATTGGCAGGCAGCTTTTTATCCCATGTCACCCACAATCAAAATTATTAGGCCAGAGGATTCCCACCATTCTTCTCAATGAGGGGGAATATACCACGAGTAGAGCAGCACTGTTGGCCCTGTCGTAACAGGGACAACTGAAATTGGATGAGGGTCCCACAGCGACAGCAAAGCCTGTGTACATTTAGATCACTAGGGTCACTCCACTGTCGCCTAGTCATGACTCCCGTACCAGGCTGGCCAGGCCTGGGGACGTATGAAGGCTCAGTACAAGATCTGCCAAGGCCAGACCTGTCTTAGAACCTTGTTTGAAACTTGAGAACCTTGTTTGAAACTTGTTGAAGCCCAAACTTTCTTCCTGTCTTCATGATTGCTCATCTGTCACAACTGTGGTTCTTTCCTGTCAGGGAGCCTCAGCCAAGGACACTGTGGTTTCCTTAAAATTTGTCTAATGTTGAATCTTATGGAGAAGGGGCTGGAAATCTTAGTCCCTTAACACTCACAAGTCCCTTCACACTGCCGCGCCTCTGATGAAAAATTGGCTCCCAACCTTCACAAAAGGTTGAGGGCAAGGAGGGGAAACTTGGCTAAAACCAAAATGTTCTGGTCTGCATTTTAAGGAGAGACACAAAAACACCAGAGAAGGCTGCACAAGCTTTTACGTAACTAAGGCAAGCCAGTCAACTTTTTTTTTTTTCTCATAATAAGAAAAATTTCTCTTAAGGAGACTTGCTGGCTCAGCCTCTAAAAAAGGAGGTTGCATGCTATTTTAAAATTCCACCCTACCAGTCACTTTGTTATACTGATGATTTTAAATATATATATATATATATATATATATATATAATATTGTAAATGGGTTAATAAAAATCCTGTATATCCAATTAAAAGAGGAAAGTGGAACCTAGCAGGAGCCTACAGGGAACTTGCCCTTTCCTCATAACCCTACTTCACAGAAAGCTGTCCAGGGGAAAGGAAAGGAAAGAAGAGAGAAATACATCCTGTTCACCTCAAGCAACTGTGTGGCACAGGTGTGATCACAGTTACAAGGAATACAAGGAAATCAGTGTGCCCAAAGAAGCTGAGTTCCCAGCCTGTGGCCTTGGTACCAAAGTGACAAAACAGACACATGGTTGCTTGAGGGGTAGCATCCTGAGAGGTTTGGAGTTTGGAGTGGGGCTGGGAGCAAGAAATCAGAGTGGAATAAGAGAGGCAGCCCAGCAGTGTCATGGCAGCCAAAAAGCAAGTAAGAAGCTGGGAGAAAGTGTTTGGCCATGAGACTTGCCCACTGAATATCCTTAGACACATGCCCACATAGGTGTGTTATGGCGAAAGACATATTACATGATACGATCGACATTGTACAAAGAAACAACATATGTAAAATAGGAAGGAAATATATCAAAGTAGCAATTGTTGTTCTCTCTCAATGGTGGGAATACAGACCATTCCCCCCTGTTATTTATACTTTTATTGCTATTTTGCAAAATTTTAAAAATAATTATGATTTGCTTTTTAATTAATTTTTAAATAAGTAGTTTAACTACTTAATGATCAATTCCTTCTGAACTAGCTAATATAATAAGTAATGTAATGTTCCTTATTTTTATGGCTATGTGTTTCTTTTTCATAATTTTTAAGTCACAGAAAAAAAGCTATACAGTTTGAATTTGCCTGTGGCTTAGTAGTTTGGTAAACTCATACTTGGCATAAGCATTAGTCAAACAGCAAATGAGTTGTTTGCATAATGGAAAAATAAATATCCTTAACATTATTAATCAAAATGCCTCATGCAGTTTGCAACTTAAAGCTAGAGGGCAGGATCTGGGACACACAGCTCAAAAATCCATTACCCTGCTAACTACAAGACACCCAAACTACAGCTAGATCATCAGGCAGCTGCCAAAATGGAAGGAAGATAAGGTTGTTGAAAAGTTGAAATTAAAATGTTCATCAAAATTGAGTAACAGAAAGTAGGCCATAATAATACGGCCAAAATATTTCTTTTTAGTGTTAATGAATATATTTTTACCTTGCAGAATTTCACAGGAAGAATCTATGTCAAGTGGTGAAAATGCTAAGAACAAAACAAAACCCCATTGAGAAGACTGCTAATGATACAATAAATGTAGTCTCTGCAGAACCCTCTTATGTACATTATCTTATTTATTACAATGTGGGATATATATTAGTATCACATGATAAAACTGATAGTTTTTAAAAAGGCATTCACCTAGTTAGTCAAGAGAAAGAAACTTGGGTCCTCTGTCTCTAACTCCAGAACTTTTTCCCACTTAAAAAAGAAATCCATAGGCACAAAATACAGAGCATGAAAACCTACATGCCTATTAGAGATTCTAAATAAAGTATGTTATCTCAATGAAATTCTTAAAAGCAATGTCCTCAATCCAATAGCCAATTATAATACTCCTAAAAAGCCAAGAAACCTGTCTTGATTTAGGTTCCCCCAGAAGCAGACCCTGAGAAAAGGATTCAAATGCAAGTAGTTTATTTGGGAGGTGATCTCAGGAAACAACAGTAGGGAAGTAGAGTAGTGAGGCAAAAAAGGAAGGAAGAAAAGGAGGGAGGGAGGGAGGGAAAGAGGTGGGGGAAAGGAGAGAGAGAGAGACAGAAGAGTCAGTAAAGGACGTGTTATCAAACCAGTTGCCCCTGCGGGCAACTAGAGCTTAATCTCCCTGGGGACGTTTAGGAGACAGTGTAGAACACACTCCAGAATGATCTCAACTTAAGGACAAGGAAGCTGAGTATTTATCCACCAACATCCTTTCTGTCTTTGGCTTGGGGCTTGTTCCAGGAGCATATAGAACTTCTGACTTTGCCTTCATGCAAGCCAAACCTGTGGCCAGAAAAAAGACCTCTGACTGGTGCTTGCGGTAACAGTCTTCAGCATGCAGAGCATTCTGGAAGATATGGCCAGAACATCAAAATCTCGTGCTGCAGTGCCCAGTTTGGGCAGCTTTATCTGGGTGAACACGTATATAGCATTTATATCTAAGCATTTTGCATACACTTCTATGACTTAGGTTTTATTACTATCCCCATTTTTCAGACGATAAAACTTAGGCACAAAGAGGTTAAATGACTTGTCCAAGCTGGAATTGAACTCAAGAACTATTGATTTTGAACTTAAGCACTCTGATTCCAGAGTCCATATTCTTACCCATCTTGATATATCACCTTGACTGTGGCCGAGGCTGGTCGGCCCACATGAAGAATAGTCAAGGAGTTTGGGGAGAGCTTCCTATTAAGACTCTGAGAGAAAGTGTGGTGTCTCCTTCCTCATTAACCCTCACTGACTCCAAAGAAAGTAGCCTCTGTTGTCTGTTGCCCTTGTTACCAAAGGTCAGCCAAGACACACAGTCAGAATCAGGAAATGACCTGCAGGAGAGTCATTTCCCTACCATCTGCCTCCCACACACTGTCCACACATAAGCCTCTAGATTTCCTAGAATTTCTCTTCAGAATCCAGATAGTCCAGCAGTCATTTTGAGACACCATAATTTTCACTAACAGTTTCAATTCTATGAGCCTTTAAGCCTGTCTCTCCCCAATGCTGTAGTAGCCTAGGGATGGAATCAGTTTGACCAGGGACTGAGAACAAAGATGCAATTTAGCTCTATTTCAACTGACTGTATAACTGCCACAGACACAGCATTAGGCAGGTGGTAAATTAGCTACCTGGAGAGGTTCTTTCATTCCTTCAGGCCACTGAGGCATTAAAAACTCTATGAGTATCTACCAGGCAGTGTTGTAAATTCTTGTGAAACTCTATGTTAGCACAATTTTAGGAAAATCACTTATTCTAGGTAACCTAATTAGAAAAGTAGCAAGGCATAGCAGGCTTCTTTAAGACTATGAGCCTGAATACCCATCTGAGTTTGGTAAACAAAATTTGGAATTGATTCTAATAGTTTTAGACACTAAGCACTCCCTGCCAATTCTTTCCAATTAAACAGAGAATAGAAACGGATGAGAAATCAATCAAAATAAAATGAAACACCTTTGATCACCTTGGGTGGGATTTGAGAATGGGCCCACTACTTTGTTGTCTTATATTATCCTGTGGCATTACCAAATTTTTCCTGAGACAAACTAGCAAAGCAGAATGGGCTCATATTTCTTTAGCAGAATAGCAGTGAAGGGGGGTCAAGATTACATTGAATTCTTCCCTGTTTCAAGAATGTTATGGACATGATTATGTTCCCAACTATTTTAAGCAGTAACATAAGTATATACATCCAAAAAAATTTAAAAAAAAACCCTGGAAGATACATCAGATGTTTTCTTTCTACCACACTGCACTTTCAAATTCAGCAAATCTCCTTCTATTACAAATTTCTTAGAAATACTGAAAACTTCTTTCACATTTCCTATGTGGGTGGGGAGAGAATCAACATAATGCCAAGTTTAGAGGCTTCTTGCATTTCTTCTTCATTATTTTTAGGTATTACCAGGGCAATGTGTCTTCCCATTCTTGGCACAGGGAAGGCTCTCAATATAGACTTCTTTTTTAGGCACGGTAGAATACAGCAGAAAAAGTATAGAACTCCTGGTATTCCAACTTCAGTTCAACACCTACAATTTCCCAGCCATTGTCACTTAATATCTCTGATAATAACACCTACCTCATAAAATTACTGTGAGGATTCAAGGGTATGCTGTAGTCAGCTCTTACAACTGGTGAGAAACAAATGTGTGCATCTCTCAAATTCTGAATGCAGTAACATCATGCTGGTAGCATGAAATCAGCCATGGTGTGAATATTTGCCATAGAAATTGACAAAAGCTACAAATTAGGGCTTCCCCCCGCCTCGCCCCAGAGACCTGGTTTACTAGCTCATTACTAAAAATTATATAATGTGCAAAATGTTTAACAGAGCATCCAGCTCTTCCCCCTTTCCTTTCCTGTTTTGAAGAGTTTGCAAAGATAGCTTTACTTCTATATCTAGAACACTCTAGTAACTATTTCACTTTATAATCAGTCACTTGTTAAGGATTTGCCCTTGCTGTAGCTTCTGACAATACGAAGCTATTTGTTAGGATGACCTTGATTAGAATTTAAATGCCAAGTGAAACTCTGCTCTAGTATTTTGATCTCTGATACTTTGCTTAAGCAGGGCTAATATATGCTGCATTTGAGTTTTTTAATTGCCTGGGTTCTACTGAGGAGCTGGCACTTTCTGTTCAGCCTCAAGTGGCATCCCCAAAAAAGTTTTCCCTTTAATCAAGGGACTGACTCAAGAAATCACACCACCCTGCTGCAACAGTTGGGAAAACTGATGTATTCCCAGTAGACATATAAAATGCTACTAAAATTATTTGACAGTTCAATTCAACATGTCATACTGGACAAAAAGTGAAATCTGTGACACAGAATTTACCATAGACTTGGTGAAGTGGAACCAAGTGCTACACCAGAAGGTGCTGTAATTGGAAGCCTGTAGAAGGCTAACTTTCTAATAACGTGCAGGGGATGTGGTAGGAATAGTGGGTATAAAGGTATCAGAGGTTCTCTTTCTCCTGGTGACTAAGGGAGAGTTCTTCATGAAACCCTATAGAGGATATCAGTATCCCTCCTGACCCATAAGATCATGAATGGCAGCTGGAATTCTACTGTGTATAAAATGTTGGAAATATTTTTATGATTGACTCCTCTTACCACCTCCAGAAAGTAGTAATGATAGCACACAGATGACATTCCATCTCAGAGATGCTTTGGAGTCATTCTGGTAAGCAGTAATATAGCATCCTGTGTTAGGAAGAATGACAGAGTTGTCAAAAGACTGTGCCCCATGTTTTAATTCTGCCATTCCCATGTGACCTTGGGCAAATTCCATGATTTCTATAAAAATCAATCTTTTCATCTTTATAGGAAGCATCCATACAGGATCAATATGAGGGCCAAATACTGAAAATAAGCCCTATATAGTAAAGCACGATACCAAGTGCAAAAGGTTATTACTACTTGGACATTTTTGGTCATATCCTACCAAAAAGAAAAGCCTTTTAATGCAAAACATCTAATTTGGCATTAATACTAAGCCAAACCACACATCTCAGGAATCATTTTGGAATGTTAAACCATGGAGCAAAGAAGAAGGCGACATTCCTAGTAATTAAGATCTAGGCTTTGGAATCAGGCAGAACTGGATGTTATTATAAGTTTTGATATATACTAGTTATGTGACCTTAAGCAGCTTATTTACCTCTCTAAACCCTAGTTTCCTCTTCTTTCAAATGAGGATTATGATATGACCCAGTTTATTATGTTGTTGTGTCAAATGAGAGAATATATAGAAAAGTGATTAGGACCAGACCTAGTTTCCAATAAATCTTATAATGTTTTTACTGTTGTTGTTGCTATTATTATTTGTATTTTACAATTACCTAGGCAGAAAAATATTCCTAATACTGAGGATAAGAATCCTTAAAATAAGTTAAAAGAATTTGACAAGGAGGCACAGATTCTTAAACTTCCAAATTTAAATTAATGGTGCATGGTGGCAGCTAGTTTTGGACCATAAAGTAAAGCAAACCAGTCTCATTTTCCTCTAGGCTCCTCCTTTTAAACTTTCTTCCATTTAAACTATGAGAAATGCCAGTAGAAAGTCAGCTATATTTGTGTCTAAGTTCTTATCCTGGGAGAGAAGAGGTCCTAAAAGGTGAGATTCTTCACTTTCCTGGGACTTAGTTTCATGGACTTTGAAACAGACAGTTGGAAAGATGTGCTCCAACATCCAAGGCTAAGGATGGAGGTGGTTTTACTGGCCATAGTCACAGAGCATAGAAAAGGGGGAAAGCCAAATTTAAGTCCCAGGCAAAGGTATACCAGGGAAGAAAGGGGCAATTCACAATGTTAAGTCCAGGAAGGAAGACAGGAGACTAGAAACACAGTAGATACCAAAGGTAAAGAGAGCTTGTATGCCACTGTGGACAGGCAGGATAGAAGAAGTTTAGGAAATCAAGCCTGAAGCCATAATAATAGAAGGATAGTTTTTAAGGATAACTATACCCCTTGGTGAAGAAACTGTTAGAAACGATTCATTATCTTGTTCTGAGGTTGGTGATAAGAAATATCAGAAAATTGCAAGCTTAAAACTTCTTTTTCTTCCATAAAGGGAAAAAATAGGCTGTCCCTTAAGAAAATAAAATATGTTTCTGAATGTAGGACCAATCATTGGGCCAATCGCAGAAAGTTCTAGTATTTTATTTATTGATATGGAACCCAAACCTTTCTGTGTCCAAGATTCTCCCAGGTTAAACCATTTTAGAAGGTACATAAGTCAACCAGGACTTTAGAATAGAAATTAGAAGTGATCACAGAGTAGAAAAGTGGTTGTCAGGGGTTGAGAAGGTGGGGCGGGGAAAGTGGGAGAGGTTGGTAAAAGGATACAAACTTTCAGCTACAAGATGAATAAGGTCTGAGGATCTAATGTAAAACATGGTGACTGTAACTGGTGACACTGTTGTATAACTGAAATTTGTTAAAACATTAAAACTTAAATGTTTTCACCAAAATACATACATACATACATGTTGGAGGTAACAGATATGCTAGTTAAGTAGATGGGAGGAAAATCCTTTTACAATGGAAATGTATATCAAATAAAAAGAAAAGTGACCACAACTTTCAATGTACGAAAAAGCACCCCATGGTCTAAAAGAATCAGTGTGCTTTAGTACAATGCCTAACAAACTAGAAGTGTTTGCTACTATTTTTTTTTAATCTTAAAAAAGCTCAAAAGCTGTGAACAAAACAAAATCTCAACCTACTTCATAATGTCAATCTCAACTCTTCTCTAAGAATCAAAATTCTAAAAAAAAAAAAAATCATTATCAGAAGAAAAATCAGCAAGTATTTCCAATGCATAGGGCAAGAAGGAAACATTTGCAATGTGAGTCTGAAATAACCTTGTCTTGTTCATAGTAAAGCACAGTGCTCATTAATGAAATATGTCAAGAGCAAGTTACATTTGCAAGAGAGCACTCTGTGACTGGAGGCTAAAATTTGTGATAGAATCATTTTTCTCTTGCAATTTTTCAAGATTTCCTGGATTTACTCAGGCTCTCCATGATAAGGTTATAGCTTTCTTGCAGTATTTCAATGTTTTCATTCATGATCTTTCATGAAATGAGGCATGCCTTAAAAAGCAGGGGCTGCATACATTATTAACTATTACATACCCTTTTAAAAAACATGAGTATATGCCTTATTCTTAACTAAACAAAATTAAATCCATGTTTGGAGAAATGGCAATTATTTTGCCAATTACAGCTACTTGGTGTGTAAACAAATAATGAGGTTTGCTCTGTGGATTCCTTTTTACTATCATGTTGCTGAATTCTAGTTAAGAGGATAAAAGACAACCTAGAATAATAGAATATTTGAGCTATGAAGGGAATTTCAGAGCTCATATTTCCATCTTTCTATTTCATGAAACTAAGGCTAAGAGAAGTAAAGTGACTTACCCAAGGCCTCAGAGCTGTTAAGATGAAGGAGTAATGAGCAAAGTAGGGGCAGATCACAGTTAAATGATAATCACTGTTACACACTGGTATAATAACTAATTTTACGAAGACTTACTATAGCCGTATTATGTTTTCTGATCATAATGCAATTAAATTATCAATTAATTGCAGAAAGTAGAAAATCACCAATGTTTAGAACTTATCTAGTATGCTTAAAAATAGCCCATATGTTAAAGAAATCGATTGAAAATAAAATACTTTGAATTAAATGAAAATTTATAAAATATATATATGTGAGAGCCCATAGAATGCAGCAAAAGCCTGTGTTAGGAGTTAAAATCTTAAAGTCTATTACCTAAATTACCTCCCTCAGAAGCAATAAAAAGAACAGCAAATTAAATACCCCCCCAAAAGTAAAAGAAAGACAATAATAAGGATAAAAGAAAAAATCAATGAAGAAGAAAATAAAAATACAGTAGAAAAGGTCAGGAAACCAAAAGTTTGGTTCTTTGAAAAGAATAATAAAATTTATAAACATCTTATCAAGAGTGAAGATAAGAAAGAAAAAAGGTAGAAAAGAATCAATAATAGAAATGAAAAATGGGGCATCATTATAGTCCCTATGGAATCAAAAAAATAATAAGGGGATACTATGAAAAACTTTATGCCAATAAATTTGAAAATTTAGATGAAATCAATAAATTCCTACAAAAACACAGCTCTTATAACTGACAAATAAAAAGAGAAAATATGAATAATTCCATATTTATGAAAGAAATTGAATCTGTAACAAAAATTCTTTCTAATACTTGTAAGTAAATAAAACCTATTTTACAGAAATTCTTCAGGAAATAAGAAAAAGTGGAAACACTTCCCAGCCCAGGATAAAGTTGATTATCAAAATCTAACAAGAAAAAGCAAGATTTTAAAATTGCTGTCCAATCTTTTTCTGTAGTATGGATACAAAATCCTAATCAAAATATTAGCAGATTAAGTCCAGTTATACAAAGATGGATAATATATTACAATGAATTCAAGGTTGTTTAATATATATGAAAAGACAGATCCATTTTTAAAAAATTTTCTTCTAGACCATGAACAGGCACTTTACAAATATTGGTAGCAAATAAACATATAAAAAGGTCTTGACATAATTAGTCATCAGGGATATGTAAATTAAAACCACAATGAGCTATCACAACACCCCTAGAGTGGCAAAAACTAAAAGGACTGATATTTAGGGCTTCCCTGGTGGCGCAGTGGTTGGGAGTCCGCCTGCCGATGCGGGGGACGCGGGTTCGTGCCCCGATCCCGGAGGATCCCACATGCCGCGGAGCGGCTGGGCCCGCGAGCCATGGCCGCGGAGCCTGTGTGTCCGGAGCCTGTGCTCCGCAACGGGGGAGGCCACAGCAGTGAGAGGCCCGCGTACAGCAAAAAAAATAAATAAATAAAAAAAAAAAATAAATAAAATAAAATAAAAGGACTGATATTTAATATCACCAGCTCTTCAGCTAGTAAGCACATGGAACAACTGGAACTGTCTTAACATTGCTCGTAGGAACGTAAATTGTTACAAAAAGTTTAGAAAATTTTTGAGCTGTACCTACCAAAGTAGAACAATTGCACACTCAATGTCCAACAATTCCACTTCTGGGTATATATTCAAAGAAATTCGTATATATGTTCACCAAAAAAGACATATAGCAATGTTCACAGCAGCCTTAATTATAGTAGCCCAAAACTGGAAACAACCCAAAAATCCATTAGCAGTAGAAGAGATAAAGAAATTGTAGTATTTCACACAAAGGACTATAATTATTCAACATACTGTTGAATCTTACAAACATTATGTGGAACAAAGAAAGCCGGATGCAAAAGAGTATGTATTGAATGATGCAATCTATATTAAATTCAAAAACAGCTCAAACTAATAGAACTGCTAAAAGTCTTAGAATTCAGAATAGTGGTTACCTTTGGATAGATGAAGGGAGTGACAGAGAAGGCTTCCGAGGTGTTGTAATGTTTTATAATCTGATCTAGGCAGTAGTTACATGACTGTGTTCATTTTGTCAGAATTCAACAGGCTACACACTTATAATTTACGTGCTTTTCTGTATGTACATTATACCTCACTTCTTAAAAATTGGAAAAAGGAGGGAAGAGAATAACAAAATTAAGAGGCTAGAAAACTGTTAGCTGAGTGGTAACTAAAAAGACCACTTTTAGTTACCAGAATGAGAAAGGGCATTCCTACACCATCAATGGAGACAGCCAAGATTCTCAATAGGTCCAGTAACTGGCAACATCATCTGAAGCAGGGCAAGGAGTATGGATGGGCTAGTAAAAGGAAAATTGGCTTAAAGTCATTGAAGAAATTTGTCTCTCCAGCCCCATCCCATCTCCATTCTGCATCACCCTACCTTGGAGAAAACTGAGATTTATTTTCTGGAAAGTATAAAATAGAGAGTCTCTGGACAGGGGGAAACAAGGTATGCTTTACTAAAAATGGAAATAATACTTACATACTCTAGTTTGCTTCCTCTACTTAGCTTCCAAATGTTGGTTGTTGGGTCTTTGCCCTCCAGGCAGGAGATTGCAAGAGTCTCTTCTGGAGAAACTATTTAGCCAATGAGAAAAGACAAAAAGATACTGAAAATCAGGAGTTCTCCCACGTCAACTGAGCCATATCATCCCACAATGATACTGCTGTCAATTCATCCCACTCACATGCTCAGAACTTCCAATAAGTTTTATTTCCCTACTCTTAAATATGTGTGGACATCCAGAACTATTAAATACTCTAGGGAAATAAACAGAAAAAAGCAACATGGAGGAAACAGAGACTATGCAAAAAGAAGAAAGTCTCAAAAAGTTATCTTTAATATCCTCAGAGTAATAGGAGAGGATAATGCAACCTTGAAACAAGAGCAGGGGATCCAATACAGATCAGTGGCAAAGAGAATCCCCAAGATGGTGGCAAATGGGAATCTGAAAGTAACAGCTGTGTGCCAGGTATGGAGGCAACCTGTGCAGACTAAAAGCAGGTCAGAATGTTCTGAGAGAGATCACTGCCAAAGATGAAATTGTTAGGATAGCAGATGTGAATGAAAGTATTGAGAGGGTAATTAGGCAACTGGCAGTGCTCAGGATCGGCCTCTTTTAAATATATAGAAAAATAAGCAAACAAAAAAGGGAAATTATTATATCCAGGAGAAAAAAAAAACAGGTTGCATAGGTAAGAAAAATGATTATTGTTTACTATATGATTCAGGTCCAAATTATATAATAATGATGTAAATACTAAATTTACCAACCTAAACTATAATTTTACCATATTGGCACCATTGATATCAATACAATAAGTATTAGAGGATAGAAGGGCAGAGGGGGAAACCAAATTCTTACCTTCCTTACTGGGATGTCAACAAGTAATGCCTAAAATATCAATACCAAAAGAATAAGGCAAAAGAGAGAAAAGTGACTGCCTCTAGGTAGGGAGAATGGGGAAAAAGAGACCAAAGACTGTTACTGACCTTAACACATCTGGTAGAAAATTAGCTGACCTTCTGAACTAAGTATACGTATATTTGATAAAAATTAAAACTGCCTTTAAATAAAGAATGAGTAGGAGTTATGTGAAATGTTAAGGGGGGAAGGGCATTACCAACAGAGGGGTGTCATATGGACAAAGTGTGTGAGGTAGATAGCCGTAGCATAGTACAGAGGGCGGCTTCAAGCAGAAGCATATTGCTAAAACAGCAAGAATGACTTAATGGGAGGTCTCTAGGTGTCTTCTTCTATGTGACTCCCACTTCTTCATCCATAAGGAAGGTGTTGAAAAGTGAAGAAGTGCCAAGGGTGTTGATGATCTGGGACACTAATGGTACATAGTGCTTCCCTAGCACACCTTGAACCAAATTGGACTATTCGACCTGGTAAGATACCTCTAGTGTTTTGAATGAAGTGAAAGGTTCACAGAACTACTTATTGGAAGAGTTACAGAGAATCTGGGAGTATCCTGCTCAGAGCAAGCACCCCCAGAACTAAGCAAGCCAGAGTGAGCCTCCAGATAGAAGAATCTGAATATGCGGCAATACTGGTCTTGCTAAGGCCGGGCCAGCAGCCAGCATACTCAGCATACTCAGCATACTCAGGCTGGTGGAGATGAATGAGAGGAAAAAGGAGCTCCCCTAGAGCTTTGGAACTCTTGTGCTTTTGCTGGTCACCTGGAAGGAGGCTTCCCAGGGTCACAAGGGGACTGAATTAAGACAAAACTTCTGAAGTTAAGATAAAATAGGAGAGGTGTTTGTTCCTTTCTTCTGGATATTAAATAATCCATATTGTGAAAGGAAAAAAAATAACATCAGTCATTAAGGTAAAAGGAAAAAAGTTGGTTTACAAAGGGGAAAACTGCAAACAAGTAATCAAAAATTAAAGGAGGAAAATTAAATAGTAAGCATGAGAAAAAGCAGAACATTATAACCAAGAAATTTTAAAAATGTTTTCTAAGCACTGTGTATTTAAGAGGACAAACATCAAGGAAAAATTGTGTGCACTTATAATAATAACAGGGGGAATTAGAGACAATGGAAAAGGAAATAACAGAGACACTAAACAATTACTTGCAGCTGTCTTTACAAATAGAAAAGACAAGAGATTTCTCCCATTTGGGGATCAGACTTCTTCCATTGAAAGCATGACAATTTGGAAGTGGGTAGATAATAGCGGTACTGCTGATAAAGATAGAGTATCTTTCATCTGATAAATCCAGACAAGTAGCATCAGAGAGAAATAGGAAAGAAAGAGCCAAGGTTTGTAAGAGATTCATTCTTGAATTTGTGTTATTTTCATGAAAAGCAAGGGGTTAGATAGTGACTATAATACCTGCATGGAATTATCCTTCACTCTGAGAAAGGCAACAACCAAACAGGCAATTTTATTTTGGTGAAAGAAGAACATTTAGGAAAGATGTAATCAGAAAAGAAATAACATATGTACTGTGCCTTTTTGGTACATAAAATGAGTTATTAGATTAGAATCTACTCCCAAGTTTCTATCTGAAAATGGTAAAAACACATGCATAATTGCAATTAAGCAAAGATAGAGGTTACTCCTGGCCCTACCTCGTTGTTCTGAAGCTTCAGTCTGACTTACCTAAAATTTCTCTGATTCAATAATCTCTAAGGGATCATTTTACCTACAGTTGAATGCCGGAAGTAAAATTAAGCCAATTAGGGAAGTTTAGTTGAAGGTTTAACATGCTCTTCCAGGTCTCACTATCAACTGCAATCTCTAAATTTCTTTCTTGTAACAACAACAATAAAAAATGTAAGCCAAACAAGTTTCCAGCCTTGCTTTTATCAATGAAGATACATGTAGAGAGTACTTATCTCTTTGTGGATTTGTTTCCACTCCTTACGTGGATTCATTTTCTGTTTTAATCAGATTTCACTCTTTTTACCTTTTTCTACCATCCGTAAATGGGAGTAAGACTAGCTCAGAAATTTTAGGGGATACAGTACAAATTACATTGACTTTGCTATTTACAGTTTGTGAAAGAAAATATTATTTATTTTTATGAATTTGTATTACTTTTAATTTTTACTTTAAGTTTTAGAATTATAGCAAACTGACAAACTACCCTGTTAATAACTAAGGTTTGAAATGTATGGAAATAACCAGTTTTACTGTTTTTTCCTTTTAATTTCAAGTGTTAAAGTACTTATATCAGTGAAATGACAATGTCCTCTCTCTCTCTCTCTCTCTCTCTCTCTCTCTCTCACACACACACACACACATACACACACACACAATTTCCCAATTCAATAATTAAGCCTAAACATTTGAATAGAAAATTGTTAGGCTTAAAATTTTAATCTTATAATCAATATAAAGCATAGCTTATTCTATTAAAAATGTTTATTCCACTCTTGGGAAATCCAATCTAGGAAAATGATGAGAAGAACTGTTATGAATAGGAGTATACAAACTGAGTAGAGAATTCAGATACAGAACAAAATACATATGGGAAATTAATTTAAATATGGCATTTTTCATCAGTGGAGAAAAGCAGGATTACCTATAAATGAGGTTAAAACACCTGGAATGCTGTTTGGAAAAATAAAAGTTGAATCCCTCTTTTATTCTTTATATCAAAATAATTTTCAGTTATATTAAAGATTTAAATGTGAAAAAAATGAATCCTTAAACATTCTCAGCAAAAGTACAAATAAAATTATTATGATATTAGAATAGAGGACTTCCTGACAGGACACATGACTAAAAACACACAAAAGTAAAAGAATAATAAATTTAGCAGTATAAAAATTCTAAATTTCTATGTGACAAAAATGAAATAAAAGATTAACAGCAAAATAAGGAACGTTTTATAATACATACACTATAAAAATATTTTTCTCCAACTTATACAATGTTAACTATAAATATAATTTCCTTAATTTACAAAGAGCTTATACAAATCAATAATTGTGTTTTTTTAGAGAGTAGCTCAATGGAAAAATGAGCAAAGGATGAGCAAATGGAAGAAGATAAATGCAGATGAACAATGATCATATGAAAAGAGGCTAAACCTTCAGTCCCTCCTAAACCCTGGCAACTACTGATCTTTTAATTGTCTCCACAGTCTTTTCCAGAATATCATATAGTTGGAATTATACATTATGTAGCTTTTCAGATTACCTGTTTCACTTAAGATTCCTCCATGTCTTTTCATGGCTTGATAGCTCATTTCTTTTTACTGCTGAATAGTATTGCATTGTCTGGATGGACCACAGTTTATTCATCCATTTACCTACTGATGGACATCTTGGTTGCTTTCAAGTGTTGACAATTATGAGTAAAGCTGCTATAAATCTCTGTGTGAAGGTTTTTGTGTGGACGTAAGTTTTCACCCCATTTGGGTAGAAACCAAGAAGTGTAATTGCTGAATCATATGGTAAGAGTATGTTCAGTTTTGTCTGAAACTACCAAACTATCTTTCAAAGTGAGTGCACCATTTTGCATTTCCACTAGCAATGTATGAGAGCTCCTGTTGATCCAAATTTTGTCAAGATTTGGTATTGTCAGTATTTTGGATTTTAGTCATTCTAATTAGTATATAGTGGGGATTTTACTTTTTATATCTTATCATTCAGTATTACTTGAATCTTCAAATCATGGGATTTTTTTGGAATGCTAACAAGCATTATCTGGGATGGAATGATGAGCCACTTTTATGTTGGAAGGGATAAGCAGGTCTGAGTTGATCATTCGATCTCTGTAGAAACTTTGGAGAAAGGGGTAAGAGAATTAGAAAAAGCTTTCCCTCTCAGATCTTACCAAACCACTATGACCAGTCTATGATAGGCAGAACAGGGAAGGAAATTAACACTTCTGGACACTCACTATTTTCTACACAATACCTTTCCTACTGGTATTATAGTACCACAGTCAAATGAATTTAGGAAATCAGATTCATTCTGAATACTAGTACATTAAAAACTCTGAGAAATCCTATAGTATAGAAAACTGCTTAATTTCACTTGATACTGTTTCCCACAATTATCTGATAATAGAGTGCATTTTTATACATAACCTCTATTAACATTAGGCAGAACAGACTTGGGGAAATATTGGCCTATCTCCTATTATATACGTTATCTCATTCGATCCTAATAACAATTCTAGGGAAAATAGCTATTCTCTTCATTTTAAAAATCAGAAAATTGAGATTTCAAATATGTAGGTAACCTTGACCGAGATCACTCTACCCATATGTGGATTCTTACCTGAGCCTTCCCAGCTACAGAGTTCTGAGCAGCTATTGCAACCTGAGATCTATGTAAGTCCACTCAGCTCAGGAATTACTCCATACTAGATTCTTTTATTCCATTTTAATATTTTTAGAATAAGGATATTCTATACGTATAAAGTTGAAGCAATGACACTAGGGCCAGAAGTCAGGATTTGAGACTCCTTAAAGCCATAATTTGCAAACTATAAGATGACTACATGGGCTCAGCAGTAACAAGACACAGTATTGTGATTCTCTCTGGTTCAAATTACCCATCTTGCAAATCATCTGGATTTTCTGACCTTGAAAAACTTTTTAAACAAATTTATTTATTTTTGGCTGAGTTGGGTCTTTGTTGCTGCGCTCAGGCTTTCTCTAGTTGCGGTGAGCGGGGGCTACTCTTCGCTGTGGTGAGCAGGCTTCTCATTGCGGTGGCTCCTCTTGTTGCAGAGCACAGGCTCTAGGTGCGTGGGCTTCAGTAGTTGTGGCATGTGGGCTCAGTAGTTGTGGCTCGCGGGCTCTAGAGTGCAGGCTCAGTAGTTGTGGCACACTGGCTTAGTTGCTCTGCAGCATGTGGGATCTGCCAGGACCAGGGATCAAATCCATGTCCCCTGCATTGGCAGGAGGATTCCCAACCACTGTGCCACCAGGGAAGTCCCTGGCCTTGTAAAACTTCTGAGGATTTGGTCGTATCTAAGAAATTCAAATGGGTCATGTAATTCAGGTAGTCCCTGAATCATTATAATACCCAATCCCAACTCCAATGTGCTCTCAGACCTACGCAAGAGGTATCTGATACCTTTGCAGCAGAACACAAAGCAAAAAAAAGGGGCAGAGAGGAAAGAAAATCTGACCGTTAGTCTGAATGTCCCTGCTTGTGTGGGTTTTGGTCAGACAAAGCTCCAATTATTTTTTTCTGCATTAATTTCTTTTCCAGTAAAGTGCTTAAAGAATACACTTCCAGTTAAAGCTTTTAGGGTGGACCATTGCTCAAGCCATTCTCAACTTTATTGAAGAAAGCATCTGAAAATATACTATGGGTGGAAATTCATATATGGCTCTTGGGGAAAAGCATGATGACTTAATAGGTCCCTACCAACCCACCTAACTTCTGTGATTGAATTAATACAGAGGATAATGGGGGAGGAGGGATGGAAATGTGAGTTGTAACCACAATTTGAGCTGTGTACAGTTACATCATGGCATCAGTTTTTGCACTCAAGCTGGTAAATGACTACAGCCAGAGATATGTGAGCCCTTTCTGATGAGATATAAATCAATCCGAACAGTCATCCAATTCTCCCTTGCAATGAATTTAAACCATATCTTTCCCATCCTTTTAGCCTTTAGTTCTCATTTCATTTCTAGCTCACTACAGTCTAAGCTCAATTTTTAAGGGATTTGATCCAACTGCCTGGCTCAGAAACTTGAAAAAAATTTTTAAAAAGCCCAAACTGTGAAATCCTAAGATCTGGTTGAATGGGGTTTGCCACATGATATAGAAGTGCATATCTCACCTAACTGGATCATGTAAGAAGTTTAGAGAATACATCAGTTAGCTATTACAGCATACCAAAACACCTCTACATTTAATGGCCTAAAACAGTATGCATTTTTGTTGCCCACAAGTATCTGGGAGGGCTAGTCTTTTGTTTTGGGGGGATTTTTAAAAATATTTATTTTATTTATTTATTTAGTTTGGCTGTACTGGGTCTCAGTTGTGGCCCATGGGATCTTCGTTGTGGCACGCAAGCTTCTTCGTTGCGGCATGCAAGCTTCTTAGTTGTGGCATGCAGGCTTCTTAGTTGTGGCATGCATGTGGGATCTAGTTCCCCGACCAGGGATCAAACCTGGGCCCCCTGCATTGGGAGCTCAGAGTCTTACCCACTGGACCACCAGGGAAGTCCCAGGGCTAGCCTTTTGGCCTTCTTCTCAGGGTTGTTCTGCTTGTCTGAGCTAAGATCACTCATACATCTGCGGTCAGCTATGTGTTGGATAGGTACTCTGCTGATCTTTGTTGGCTGGCTGTTAGCCAGTATAGGATGGTCTCAGCAGGGATATGTCATCTCTGCTCCATGTAGCCTCTTATTCTCCTGCAAGCTAGTCCAGGCAGAAGCAAGGTCCAAAAGAAAACAGAAGCAAAAAGATCTCTTGAAGCCTAGGCTCAGAACTGGCACACTGTTACTTTAACCCAAATTGGACCGGCCAAAGAAAGTCACAAGGACAACCCAGGTTCAACAGATGGTTGAATAATACAAGCTTCAGAGGGTGTTGATACAGAAAGGGGTGAAAACTGGGGTTGACTTTGCAATAAATTTATAATAGTATTTAATATCTTTCCTTTCCAGCTGAATATTGAGGTATTCTGGGCACCTACAGAGAGGCATCCCAGCATCTGGGGCAAGGGTGGAGTGCCACTATGCCTGTGTTCACCATCAGCAGAGTTCAAGATCAGTGACTCCTCTTCAAATTATGCAAGCTACATAAAGTCAGGTAGGACTTTCTCTCTCTTATCTCTCTATCTCTGTCTTTCCCCATCTCTATGTCTCTCTGTCTCTATCTCTTTCTCCGTCTCTCTGTCCCTCTCCTTCTTTCTTCCTCTCTCTCCTCCTCACCCTACTGTATTCCTATATTTCCAGCATATTAAACAATGCCTAGCTCAGATGCTCAATAAATATTTGTGATTGAATAAATGAATGAGTGAAAGGAAGCATTATGTAAGAGTCTCTATTAACAGAGTCAGATGGAGAAAGTGAACCAAATTTAACAAGAGACTGAGGAGAGCATTAATAAAGTGATGCAAAGCAGATAAGAGAAATCTACCTTAGAAAATAAATTCAGAACTGAAGTAAAGTGACAGTGGTAATGGTGTCTTGAGGTTCCTGCTGCTGCTGGCTTGGCCATGCTGGGAATACTTAAACAGACCATAGCTCAGTAGACAGGAAGGAATGAATCTGCAGCAGAGATCAAGTGGAGCAGGAAAAACAGGTGATAATGCAGCTCACTGTCCCAGAAAGCAGTTGATTCCAGGCGACTGAGGGTGAAGGGATAGGGTGACCCTCGCTGGGCTGGATGTGGGGGTCAGTTTTACTGGCTAGCCTGAGAGGTCTAGGAAGTCCCCAAGAACATGGAGATCTGTCAGTAAATGTCAGGATACCTGCCACCAAGTAGGGTTTAAGGGACAGACTTGAGACAAACAACCACAGCCAACTGGGAGAAAAGAAAAGCTAAAATGGCAAGAGATACGCCCTGGGACTCTGAACACAACAAAAAGAGAAGCTGATACCATCCACCAAGGGAGGGCCAAGGAGAAACGAGTGGTTAGTGCATCAGGGATTCCCGGCTCCTCAAGGCCACGCACATATTTGACTCCCTTGTCCTTTAGCAAGCAGAGAAGTGTTTTATCCCGTCAGTAAAATCTGCATTGCTGGGATGACAGGACTCACTTTCTGCAGGGTGCATAACAACTTTCCGACATGTTGTCAGAATGTGTCAGGTTGAGTTACTGTGATTCTGTTTCATGAGGACGTGACACATGGCGCCATTGCTGGCAGTTCAGACATTTCCTGTCAATGCCTGCCACTCAGGAATGGATATGTAATCAAACCCAAGTCACAGTGAGGCTTTTTGCATGAGAGTCGCTTCCAAGTTTTACTTTTAATACCTAAGGTTTTGTGTTACTGATATTAAATAAAAACTCTTTGCAATGAATTTTAAATGAGATAAAAGCTCTCACCAGAGATTTGTTAAAAGCAGATGAACAGCTGTTCTCTTTTCCCCCCTTTTTAGTAGAAGGGCTTTAAATTATATATTAACCAAAAAGGTAAACAGAATAAAATGGGCAATTAAATATTAATGGAAGATGTAGTGGAATTGTCCTGTGCTGCACTTAAAACAGCCTGAATGATTGAGCTGTGAATTGCTCTCCCTGAGGTATTGAAATATTCATCAGTGCTATTTAATAAATGTTCGTATTCGTAGGCACTCATGTTTACACTACAGCACTTCCAAGAGAGTGCTTACTAAAGAAAACATGCTAATGGAAGGTGAACTTTCCTGTACAGTGAGTCACCTTAAATTATACAGAGTGTGCTGCTGAGGA
This sequence comes from Mesoplodon mirus, assembly GCF_964341445.2. Lineage (NCBI taxonomy): Eukaryota > Metazoa > Chordata > Mammalia > Artiodactyla > Ziphiidae > Mesoplodon > Mesoplodon mirus. Next base: position 89,098,003 of record NC_138976.1, on the reverse strand, counting down.
GACAGGGAAATCTCTCCTCTGACAAATGAGAAGCTCCCATAAGAGAGAACCATCTTTTGTTAAAAGAATGGCTGGGGATGGCACAGAGGCGATGTGGCACCAAGACTATTTTGATGTTTTAAAAAAATTATCTGCTTTGCATTTTTTAAACGTTTAACCTTTCCTGCCTGAAGCAGAGCTTCATTCCTATGCTATTACTGTAAACTGCCTACTTTATGGGAAGGGATACAAGAGATAGCAAAAAGAGACTGTAGTGGAAAACCTTAAAACAACTGAGGTAAAAGCATTCCAGGTGACAGTGGAGACTGGAGACAGACACAAAGATACAAACAGCACTTACGGGTCGAGGCGGACACTGCCTGTTACTGTTTCCTCTCCATGACATTTATTTAGTCTTTCTTTCCCAGGAACAGCAGATACTGTATCACCTCAAGCGGGGAGTTTGATTGTTCTCTTAAGTTAAACAGAATTAAGGCCAATCAATATTTTGGAATTGGCTGATCTCTAGGGAGGACATTAAGATTTACTAGAGCAGTGGAGGAAAGGGGCTATAGCTATGGCTGCTGGATTTCTGATGAGTGGGATGCCTAAAAGGAACATGCCTAACCAACTTAGACACCTGCTTACTGAAAAACACATAGTCACCTGAATTTAGCAGCATCATGCACATGTGCTGGATCAGGGTCATTTGGAGGCTTCCTCTGCTACAGCCCTTCATCATCCTTTATGATTAACCAGAAAATACTTAAATAATTTTTTATCAGTGAGAAAAGAGGATCCATGGTTCCCAGAGTAACGAAAATAGCCATACAGAGTACTATAGATTGATCTCAATATTTCACTCTCCTGTAACAGTTTCATAGTTCCATACTTACATCATAGTTTCACATTAGGTAGAATATATCTCTCGCCCCTTGACTGGAGCCTTGGCCATGTAACTTGCTTTGGCTAATGGGTTGGACATGAAATGAAAAAAAGCTTAAAATGTTCATGCACAATGGGCTTGTTCTCTTGTGCCTTGGCCTTTTGCCATGAGAAGAAAATGCCTCCAGTAGCTGCTAGTCCAAGGAGGATGAGGGACACTGTGGCACCAAGCCCAACTGTATTCATCTAGATCAGGTGAACTTTAACTGATCTGCAGATGCATGAGCAAGATGCTCACTGAGTTTGGGGTTTGTTATATAGCAGTACTGTGGCACTGCCGAGGTCAGAGAAGATCATTCCAAGGCATCTGTAGACCTATTAATGGTTGTCCGTTGGTTTTAAATATTTCAGAACGATCCTCTATAACCTTGAAAATCTGTCCCCATTTATCCTTCCATCTATCACTCTAGCCATTTCCCCTTCTTTTCTATCCTAGATTATGGTATTCTGAGATCATTTTTAATTTAATTCCATGGCTTACTTTTTGTGTTGCTCCTTTTGCCTAGCATGCTCTAATCGCTGATTCATTGTCTAGCATTCCCCAAGTTCCAATGTAATCACAGGTCACTTCTCCCTCTGGAATGCCACAAGACTTTAAAGGACTATTTATCCCACTGTATTATAAACATGTATTGCCCAATGCACGTCCTTCATTATACTAAGAGTTCTTTAAAAGTAGGAGCAAAAGGGCTAGTACACATTAGCTACTCAATGAGTGACTAAAATTAAATACTACAGCCAGGCAATACTTCTTAAACTAATTATTTGTTAACAGCAGATGATTCCTATTTCTATGAATTAAAGAAAATACTACCAGGAGGAAACTCAAGTTATATATAACAGTAATGGTTTAGTGAGAAAAGTACTAAATTATATCTAAGCATTCATTTCTTTAATAGTTTCCTCTAAAATCCTTCTTAAATATATTTTTAAAAATTAGATTTAGATGCTTTAAAAAGTTGTTTTCATATAAAAGCAAAATTAAATGTAAAGTACGGATTGTTTCTGTTGAGAAACTTCTAAGAATCCTAGCTTTTAGACCATGAGACCATTGTTTAACTGGTGCCAAATATACTCCAGTTATCAAGGAAGAATATCATGAGTGTAAACGTACAGAGTAACAGTAAACACTGCAGTCACATGTAAGAATTTAACCTCTGAACTTGATCTAATGAATGCAAAGCCACCAGTCAACACAGAAGAATGGTTCTTCCAATTAACTTTTGTTTACTGATATCCTCCTGACATGTTTGTAGAACACTTGGATACTGTGTAAGCACTATCTTCAGTATTCTATAGATAAAACAGGTATGTACTGAGTTTGATAACTAACTGAACATCAACTTAAGTTCTGATAGGAAGTGAGGCAAAACTCTCAGCACCAGTCATTTTACTGGTTAAGCACCAAAGGCAACATGATTATATTCCACATATGACACATTAAACTTTAAAAAGAAGCTATCAGAGTCCCTTTTGAGTCTATTTGAATTCTTGCTGAAACAAAGTGGAAGGATAGGCAAAGGACAAGAGAAAGGACAACAGAAAGAGGAAACAAGACTGTGATGCCTTCAACCCCTTCCTCTACAGCCTGACTGCCTCCCCTGCACACACTATCTGCGTCCTTGAAAATTCATCCAACATTTGAAACAGCTGGTCTGATGGAGAACAGTATGGAGGTTCCTCAAAAAACTAAAAATAGAACTACCATACGACCCAGCAATCCCACTACTGGGCATATAACCTGAGAAAACCATAATTCAAAAAGAGTCATGTACCACAATGTTCATTGCATCTCTATTTACAATAGCCAGGACATGGAAGCAACCTAAGTGTCCACTGACAGACGCATGGATAAAGAAGATGTGGCACATATGTACAATGGAATATTACTCAGCCATAAAAAGAAACAAAATTGAGTTATTTGTAGTGAGGTGGATGGACCTAGAGACTGTCATACAGAGTGAAGTAAGTCAGAATGAGAAAAACAAACACCGTATGCTAACACATAGATATGGAATCTAAAAAAAAAAATGGTTCTGAAGAACCTAGGGGCAGGACAGGAATAAAGACGCACACATAGAGAATGGACTTGAGGACACGGAGAGGGGAAGGGTAAGCTGGGACGAAGTGAGAGAGTGGCATGGACATATACACTACCAAATGTAAAATAGATAGCTAGTGGGAAGCAGCCACATAGCATAGGGAGATCAGCTCGGTGCTTTGTGACCACCTAGAGGGGTGGGCTAGGGAGGGTGGGAGGGAGACGCAAGAGGGAGGGGATATGAGGATATATGTATATGTATAGCTGATTCACTTTGTTATACAGCAAACACTAACACACCATTGTAAAGCAATTATGCTCCAATAAAGATGTTTAAAAAAAAAAAAAAAGAAAAGAAACAGCTAGTCTGTCTTCCATATCTCACCCTAGGCCTTTGAACCAACCCAGAGATCTAAACAAAAATACCTGCCTCTAATAAAATAGCTTCTACCAAGTATAAGCTTGCAGAGAAGAGAAATTTATAGTCTTGTTAAAAATAAGAGGGTGACCTTGTTAGTAAAAGTACCATAATAAGAATACATTGAGCAAAAGTATCGGTGTGAGTGCTGTAAAGCATGCAGGAGGAAATTAGCTGTTTTAAACCATGGAACTAATGTGAATCATTGCTAATAGCTGCTTATTTATCACCCGCATAAAAAGATAATTTGGCTAACTTAATGAAGTAATTCCAGCTCTTAACTGAATGCTAGTTGTTAATTGAATGTTATTGAAAAAAAAAGAAGAGGGAGGGAAACTACACGAAGGAGTGAGTGCAACCAGCTTCCATCCGAGTATATTAATATTTTCTTGATGCTTCTGGATAATATTCCAACTGCGGAAATTTGGGGATATCAAACTGTTCAAGAAGATTCCCATGGAGAGACAACCTACATTCACCACTTGTATGAGAACAATGTAAAATGGGTTGGACTGAAGGAGAGGGGGAGAGAGAGAGAGAGACAGAGAGAGACAGAGAGAGAGAGAGAGAGAGAGAGAGAGTGTGTGTGTGTGTGTGTGCTGTGTGTTTTTCTTTGTTTTTTCTTTCTTTCTCATTGCAAGTAAGAAAATATCCCCAACAGTAAAGTATAGACATTAGACCCAGCCAAACCTGATATTTAATCCTGGCTAATACTTTCTGTGGTATGACCTTAAATTCATTGTTTAACTCTCTAAGTTAATTTCTACCTTCTCTAATGGGATAATAATAGCTAGTTTTAAACTAAACTGTTGTATTGAAGAATGTTATTTTCTGAGGTATAAACAAAGTGTTTTATGGTTTTTTCAATACATTCCTCCAAGTCATCTATGTAGAACCAAACTTTCCTTCTATGTAGCAACTCCCTTAATGAAACTATGACAGATTTTGCAATTTTTCAGTGAATGTTGGTCATTAGAAAAATCTTATTTCTTATTCCTGTATTGGAAGACATAGTTCTGTTCAGTATTAAACTTCAATCCCATATCTGATTCAAAGTTCTCTCTGCCTCCAGGATAGGACAGACTGTGACTCTAGCAGTCTGAAGTTGAGCTGAGGCACAGTCAACTCTTCGTCTGCCCTACCCACCCTCCCAACCTCCTGCACTTTCTTCCTTCACTGTGTTGATCTCTCAGGAGTTAGGCAAGGGTAAGAGAAAGAGGGAAAATAAATGTTTCCTTCTTGGCTAGACAGGATTATATTCCTCTCCTTGGCCGTGATGACTGTTGATCAGGTTTGTTTATGTACTATTTGAGATGGGAATAGCCCTAGCAGGCCCCACCAATGAGGAGCACACTCTCTGTCATACCACATCTCCCATATAGGCATTCCTCTCAGCCTCCACATGCCGTGGCAAGACTGTGGCATCCAATCTCATTTACCCTCCTTGGCCAGCTCTCAGGCCTGAATTCCCAGGATTCAAGTAACCAGTGCTTAGTGAGTTCCTACTAAGTGCTAGCCCTCTTCTAGGCCCTGGGGATAGAGCAAGGATCAAAACAGGAATAAATCTGTGGAACACTAAGGGAGGGCTGCAATTTTAAATGGTATGGTAGGCCTCGCTGAAATGGTAATGTTTCAACAAAGAATTGAAGAAGATGAGGGAGTGAATCATTTGGATATCTGGGGGAAATGGTTTCTAGGTAGAGGGAAAAGTCGGTGAAAAGGTTTTGAGGTTGAAAGGTGCTTTGAGGACCAATGGATAGCAAAGAGACCAGTGTCAGTCATGACACAAAGGAGTCCAGTTTATTAAGGGTTGGAGTGTGCACATGCAAGTAAGCACAAATATGTGCACACTCACATACACATGCATATATGTCTAAGGCAAGGGTAGAGGTGGTGAGTCCAAGGGATCAGCACTCTTGATTTTAACTTAGTTACAGGTGAGGCCATAATTCACATAATTTAAACAGGGATTATATTAGAGTAGATAAAATTGTGGGTACTAGAGTCAGACTATCTAAATGAAAATCCTGACTTCTCTACTTATTGTTTTTGCGATCTTGTGAAAATAATATAACCTCACTCCAACTCAGTTTCTTTTCCTGTAAAATGAGCTTGAAAATAGAAAATCAGCATTACTGTAAGACAATGGAATTAATGCCTGAAAGCACATAGTACAGTTTCTGTCCATGGTGATTTCTGTCCATGGGCAGCAAGGGTTAAGAATCACTGCCTACATCTATGCTTGACTGGCTCATTCTTGCTGATCAGGTCTCAACTAAAATGTCACCTCCTCAAAGAGGCTTTCTTTGATGGTCCTTAGGGATGTTCATAAATATTCCAGTACTCCTCCTTCTAGGCCTTGGTGTGATTGGATTGCCACTTCCTTTAAGGTCAGACATGGCCATGTGCCTTGCTGTGGCCAGTGAAATTTGAAAAGTGGTAAGTAGAGCTTTTACACAGAAGTGACATCTGTCAATTCCAGCAGAAGTACCACATCTCCTCTCCCCTGCAATGGTGATCATAGAAAAGAAATATACATATGCATACGGAGCGCCTCTGACATCCTGCATTTCTACAGACTATGATGACCAGAGCACAACCCTCCTGCCACCTGACTATCTGTACTGGACATGCAATTGGAGCAAGAATAAGCCTTTGTACTCTTAACCCACTAAGGTCTGGAGATCACAGCATAATTTAGATTACCTTGACTGATACACTTTGATTGATCATATTATATAAAGTAATTTCCTCATCTCCCAGTCACTTTCCAGCACATCCTCAGATTTAATTTTCATTACAGTACTATACTGTCCTTCTTTGAAATAATCTCATTCACAAAATGTCTGAGAGACAGTCTCAGTTGTATCCTCACCACATAATGAGATCTAAAACTTACTCAGAATTTAATAACTATTTGTTGAATTATTAAACTTCACAGAATATAAATCCTTTTATTTAGAGCCTTAAAATGCATAAGCCTTATGCTAAATGCTACATTATATGGCATGATTCCAGAATATTTATATCAAAAATTTTTAGCGTATGATTTTCATGTTATTTAAGTCAAAGTTCTAGGATATAAACATAACTTGGTCACTTCACAGTGAGATTAGTTTCATGAATAAAAAAAAGTAAAAATGGAATGTCAGTGGCCTAAATGCATCAATTAAAAGACAGAGATTGGGCTTCCCTGGTGGCGCAGTGGTTGAGAGTCCGCCTGCCGATGCAGGGGACACAGGTTCGTGCCCTGGTCCGGGAAGATCCCACGTGCCACAGAGCGGCTGGGCCCGTGAGCCATGGCCACTGAGCCTGCACGTCCAGAGCCTGTGCTCCACAATGGGAGAGGCCACAGCAGTGAGAGGCCTGCATACCGCAAAAAAAAAAAAAAAAAGAAGAAGCAGGAGTAGCTATATTAATTTCAGACAGAGAAGATTTCAAAGGAAAATTATCAGGGATAAAGAAGGGCATTACATAATGATAAGAGGTCAATTCTCCAAGAAGACATAAAAATCCTTAACATGTTTCACCTAACAAAAGAGCATCAAACTACGTGAGGTAGAAACTGAGAGAACTGCAAGAGAAATACATGAATACACTCTCACAGTTGGAGACCTCAACACCCCTCTCTCAGAAACATCAACCAGACAGAAAATCAGCAAGGACATAGCTGAACTCAACAACACTATCAATCAACTGGATATAACTGACATCAATAGACTACTCCATCCAACAACAGCTTAATTCACATTTTTCTCAAGCTGACATGGAACTTTCACCAAGATAGGCCATACTCTGGGCCATAGCACATAACAACACATTTAAAAGAATAGAAATCATACAATGTCTGCTCACAGACCTCTGTTAAATTAAACTAGAAATTAGCAACAGAAAGACAGCCGGACAGTCCTCCAAAATGGAAATTAAACATCACACTTCTAAATAACATATGGGTTAAAAAAGAAATCTCAAGAGAAATTTTAAAATATTTTTAATTAAATGAAAGTAAAACACAACTTATAAAAATCTGTTGAGTGCAGCAAAAGCAGTGCTTAGAGGGAAATTTATAGCAGTAAATTTACTGCTATAAATTAGCATTCTTTATTAGAAAAGAAGAAAGAACTAAATGCAATTATCCAGGCTTCCATCATAGAAAACTAGAAAAAGAAGAGCAAATTAAAACCAAAGTAAGCAGAAAAAAGAAATAATACGAATTAGAGCAGAAATCAATGAAATTGAAAACAGGAAATCAACAGAGAAACTGAATGAAACTAAAAGCTGCTTCTTTGAAAAGATCAATAAAATTGATAAGCCTCTAGACAGGCTAAGAAAAAAAGAAAGAAGACACAAATTACTAATTATCAGAAATGAAATCACCATAGATCCCATGGAAATAAAAAGGATGATAAAGGAATAATATGAACAACTCTATGCCCACAAATTTGATAACCTAGATGGACCAATTCCTAGAAAGACACAATCTGCCAAAACTCATAGAAGAAGAAACAGATGATGTAAATAGGCCTATTTGAGTTAACAAAATTGAATCAACAATTAATAACCTTCCAAACAGAGTGCACCTGACCCAGATGGGTTCACTAGTGAATTCTTCCAAACATTTAAGGAAGAATTATAACAATTCTCTACAATCTCTTCTGAGGACAGAAGCAAAGGGCATACCTCCTAACTCATTCTATGAGGCCAGCATTACACTAATGCCAAAACCAGATAAAGACACGAGAAGAAAACCACAGACCAATATCGCTCATGAACATAGATGCAAAAATTCTCAGCAATACATTAGAAATCAAATCCAAAAAATATATAAAATGAATTAATATACCAAAACCAAGTAGGGTTTATCCCAGATGTACAAAGCTGGCTCAACATTCAAAAGTCAATTAATGTAAGGAAATGTTCTAACCTCATTGTTTTACATGTAGCTGTCCAGTTTTCCCAGCACTCCTTGTTGAACAGACTGTTTATTCTCCATTGTATATTCTTGCCTCCTTTGTCATAGATTAATTGACCATAAGTGTATGGGTTTATTTCTGGGCTCTCTATTCTGTTCCACTAATCTATGTGTCTGTTTTTGTGCCAGTACCTAGCTGTTTTGATTACTGTAGGTTTGTAGTATAGTCTGAAGACTGGGACAATGATACCTCCAGCTTTGTTCTGTTTCCTAAAGATTTTTTGGCAATTAGGGGTCTTTTGTGGTTCCATGTGAATATTAGGATTATTTGTCCTAGTTCTGTGAAAAATATCATGTGTATTTTGATAGAGATTGCATTTAATCTATAGATTGCTTTGAGTAGTATGGCCATTTTAACAATGTTAATTTTTCCAATCCAAGAGCACAGTATATCCTTCCATTTCTTTGCATTATCTTCAATTTCCTTCATCAGTGTTTCATAGTTTACAGGATATAGGTCTTTGACTTCCTTAGATAAGTTTATTTCTAGTTATTTCATTCTTTTTGAGGAAATTTTAAATGTAACTCTTTTTTAAACTTTCTCTTTCTGAGAGTTCATTATTAGTGTATAGAAAAGAAACAGATTTCTGTATATTAATCTTGTATCCTGCAACTTTTCTGAATTCATTTATTAGTCCTAACAGTTTTTGGATAGATACTTTAGGGTTTTCTATATAAAGTACCATGTCATATGCAAATAGTGACAATTTTACTTTTTCCCTTCCAATTTGGATGCCATGTATTTATTTTTATTGTCTGACTGATGTGGCTAGGACTTCCAATACTATGTTAAATAGAACAGTGAGCATCCTTGTATTGGTTCTGAATTTAGAGGAAAGGCTTTCAGCTTTTCACCACTGAGTATGATATTAGCTGTTGGTTTGTCATAAATGGCCTTTGTTATGTTGAGATATATTCCCTCTATACCCACTTTGAGGAGAGTTTTTATCATGAATGGATGTTGAATTTTGTCAAATGCTTTTTCTGTGTCTACTGACATAATCATGTGATTTTTATCCTTCTGTTTGTTAATATGATGCATCACATTGATTGATTTGTGAATGCTAAAGTTTTCTTACCTCCCTGGAATAAATCCCACTTGATCATGGTGTATGATCCATTTTATATATTGTTGGATCTGGCTTGCTAATATTTTGTGGAGGATTTTTGCACCAATACTTATCAAAGATATTGGCCTGTAATTTTCTTTTTTTTTTGATGTTTCTTTGTTTGGTTTTGGTATCAGGGTAATGGTGGCCTCACAGAATGAATTTGGTAGTGTTCTGTCCTCTTCAATTTTTTGCAATATTTTGAGAAGGATAGGCATTGGTTATCTTTTATATGTTTGGTAGGATTCCCCTGTAAAGCCACCTGGTTCTGGACTTTTGTTTGCTGGGAGGTTTTTTTTTTTTTTTCATACAAATTTAATTTTACTACTAGTGATGGGTCTGTTCAAACTGTCTGTTTCTTCTTGATTCAGTCTTAGGAGGTTGTATATTTCTATAAATTTGTCCATTTCTTCTAGATTGTCCAATCTGTTGGCATATAACCATTTGTTATATTTTAGTTCTCATTTAACTGGTGAGAACATTTCCTCACAGAATATACAAAAAAAAAAAAAAAAAAACTCAAAAAGGATTAAAGGCCTAAATGTAAGACCTGAAACCATGAAACTCCTAGAAGAGAACACAGAGAGAACATCTTTTGACCAAAATTGTTGTAATATTTTTTTGGGTCTGTCTCCTAAGGCAAAAGAAATAAAAGCAAAAATGAACAAATGGGACCTAATTACACTTAAAAGCTTTTACAAAACAAAGAAAATCACTGACAAAATGAAAAGACTACCTATTAAATGGGAAATAATATTTACAATTGATATGACCAACAAGGGGTTAATATCCAAAATATACAAGCAACTCATATAACTCAATATCAAAAAACCCCATACAACTCAATTTAAAAAAAGGCAGAAGACCTGAACATTTTTCTAAACATACAGATGGCTAACAGGCACATGAAAATAGGCTCAACAGTGCTAATTATCAGAGAAATGCAAATGAAAACAACAAAGAGATATCACCTCATAACTGTCAGAATGGCTTTCATCAAAAAGTGTACAAATAACTAATGTTAGGATGTGGAGAAAAGGGAACCCTTGTACACTGTTTGTGGGAATGTAACTTGGTGCAGCCACTACGGAAAACAGTATGGAGGTTCCTCAAAAAACGAAAAATAGAACTACCATATGATCCAGCAATTCCACCCCGGGTATATATTCAAAAAAAATGAAAACACCAATTCAAAAAGATACACACACTCTAATGTTCGTAGAAGCAATGTTTACAACAGCCAAAATATGGAAGCACCCCAAGTGTCCACCAACAGATGAATGGATAAAGAAAATATAATATATACAATGAATTATTATTCATCCATAAACAAGAATGCAATTCCATCATTTGCAGCAGTGTGGACTGACCTAGAGAATATTAGGCTAAGTGAAATAAGTCAGATAGAGAAAGACATATACTGTATGATATCAGTTACATGTGGAATCTAAAATATAATACAAATGAATGTACACGCAAAACAGAAACAGACTCACAGATACAGAAAACAAACTAATGGTTACCAAAAGGGAGAGGGAAGGGACCAATTAGGGGTATGGGATTAAGAGATACAAACTACTATGTATAAAATAGATAAGCAACAAGTATATATTGTATGGCACAGGGAGTTATAGGCAATATCTTATAATAACTTTTAATGGAGTATAATCTGTAAAACTACTGAGTCACAATGCTGTATACCTGAAACTAATATAATACTGTAAATCAACTATACTTGAATTTAAAAAATCAAATAATGTAATCCATCACATCAACAGAATAAAAAATTACATCACATGGTCATATCAACAGATGCAGAAAAAGCTTTTGACATAATCCAACACCCATTCATGATTAAAAAAAAAAACTCTCAGTAAACTAGGAAGAGAAGGAAACTTCCTCAACTTGATAAGACTATCTACAAAAAAATCTACAGCTAACATCATATTTAATGGTAAGAAACTCTATAAGCCTTTCCACTAAGATCAGGAACAAGGAAAGGATGTCTCTTCTCACCTTTCCTTTTCAACACTGTACTGAAAGTAGTTACTAATGCAACAAGGCAAGGAAAGGAAATAAAAGGTATACAGATTGGAAGAAAGATTTAAAACTGTCTTTGTTAGCAGATGACATAACTATTTGTGTAGAAAATCCAGAAGAATCAACAATACAACTCCTGGAACTGATAAGCAATGAGAGCAAGGTTGCAGGATATAAGGTTAATATACAAAAGTAAATTGCTTTCCTATATACCAACAATGAACAAGTGGAATCTGAAATTAAAACACAATATCATTCACATTAGCAACCAAAAAAGAGAGAAATATTTAGGTATAAATATAACAAAATGTGAACAAGATCTATATGAGGAAAACTACAAAACTATGATGAATAAAATCAAAGAAGAGCTAAATAAATGGAGACATATCCCATGCTCATAGATAGGAAAACTCAATACTGTCAAGATCTTAGCTCTTCTCAACTTTATATATAGATTCAATGCAATCCCAATAAAAATCCGAGCAAGTTATTTTATGAATGTCTATGAACTGATTCTAAAGTTTACACGAAGAGGCAAAAGACCAGAATAGCCAACACAATATTTATTGAAAAGAACAAAGTTGAAGGACTGACACTATCCAACTTCAAGATTTACTATAAAGCTATAGTAATCAAGACAGTGTAGTAATGGAGAAAAGAATAGACCAGTAGATCAATGAAAGAGAACAGAGATCCTAGAAAGAGACCCTTTTGTCAACTTATCTTTGACAAGGGAGCAAAAGCAATACAATAGAACAAAAATAGTCTCTTAACAAATTATGTTAGAACAACGACATTCATGTGCAAAAATAGTTTATCTAGACACAGACCTTACACCCTCAAAAATTAACTCAAAATTAATCATAGACCTAAATGTAAAACATAAAACTGTGAAACTCCTAGAAGATATCATAGGAGAAAACCTAAATGGCCTTGGGTATGGTGATGCCTTTTTAGATACAACACCAAAACCTAATCCATAAAAGAAATAATTGATAAGCTGGACTTCATTAAAATTAAAAACTTCTGCTCTGTGAAAGAGCAGCAGAGAGAAGGAGAATCAAGAGGATGAAAAGACAAGCCACAGACTGGGAGAAAGTATTTGCAAAAGACACATCTGATAAGGATACAAAATATGCAAAGAACTCTTAAAACTCAACAATAAGAAAACACCGAACCCGATATTTTTTTTTAATTGGGGTATAGTTGTTTTACAGTGTTGGGTTAGTTTCTACTGTACAGTGAAGCAGAGTTCCCTGTGCTATACAGCAGGTTCTCATTAGTTATCTATTTTATACATATCAGTGTATATATGTCAATCCCAATCTCCCAAATCATCCCACCCCCACCCGCCACCCCCTACTTTCCCCCTTGATGTCCATACATTTGTTCTCTACATCTGTGTCTCTATTTCTGCCTTGCAAATCAAGAACCTGATTTTACAATGGGCCAGAGACCTTGACAGGCACCTCAGCAAAATGATATACAGATGGCAAATAAGCATATGAAAAGATGCTCCACATCTTATGTCATCAGGAAAATGCAAATTAAAACAATGAGATACCATGACATACCTATTAGAATAGCTGAAATCGAGAACACTGACAACACCAAATGCTGGCAAAGATGTGGGGCAACAGAAACTCTCATTTGTTGTTAGTGGGAATGCAAAATGGTACAGACTCTTTGGGAGACAGTCTGGTAATTTCTTACAAAACTAAACATACTCTCTCACAAAACGGTCTAGCAATCATGCTCCTTGGCATTTACTCAAAAGAGAAAATAACTTATGTCTGCACAAAAACCTGCACATGTATTTTATAGAAGCTTTATTCATAACTGCAAACCCTTGGAAGCAACCAAGAAGTCCTTTAGTAGGTGAATGAATAAACTATTGTTCATCCAGACCATGGAATATTATTCAGCAGTAAAAAGAAATGAGATATCAAGCCATGAAGTTTCCATGGAGGAAACTTAAATGAAAGAAGCTAATCTGAAAATATTACATACTGTATGATTCTAACTATATAATGTTTTGGAAGAGCTATGGAGACAATAAAACTGTCGGTGGTAGCCAGGGGCATGGCAATAGAGATGAATAGGCAGAGCACAGATGATTTTTAAGGGAGTGAAAATACTCCATATATTATAAGGACATATATATATATATATATTTGTCCAAACCCATAGAATGTAGAATATCAAGAGTGAACCTTAAGATAAACTATGGATATTGGGTGATTATGATGTTTCAGTGCAGGTTCCTCCTTGGTAAAAAAATGTGCCATTCTGGTGTGTGATGTTGATAATGGGGGAAGTTATGAATGTGAAGGGGTAGGAGGTATATGAGAAATCTTTGCACCTTTCTTTCAATTTTGTCATAAACTTAAAACTGCCTTAAAAAGTCTTTAATAAAACAAAAAGTTAGAATGAATTAATGTATATGTTCAAAATAAATAAAGCAGACATCTGTAATAGTAATAATTTCTCTCTTGTTCATAACTTAGTAAAACAGATTTTAAGGATGATAATTGTTCACACTCTTATATCCCATCTAAATTTCAAACCAATTGAGAAATAAGGAATCAGACTGATAGAAATTAAAGACATCTTTGTTACTTAAACATGTGACCAGCCTCTGGCCTCCTAATATCTTCCCCCCGCTCTCACTCCCATCCCAAAGTCTGGACATTCAGAGAGCCATTTAAAGAAGAACAAAGGTCTACAGAGAAGACCCACTTAATCAGAACTGCAGCCTTACACCCACTGAGTCCTGAGAGTAAAGACAGAGGCAGGTGTGGAATCTGATCCATTCACTGCATGCTTAAACATGGAGATAGGAGCAAGCACAGAGCCCAGACTCCTGAAGCCAAGCATGTCTAAATGAGAGAAACCAAACACATCTCCAGATATCACTCTACAGGGAAACTGCTCCTTTTGTCTCCTAAAAGAAATGAGGAAGGGTGTATGGGAACAGAGGCCAGAAGAGTTCCCTCCATTCTCATTCCTTCCGGACAGTGCAAACTTCTTTCTTCTGTGGAAATGTCAAGAGTGTGGGAGGTGAGGAAGGGAGGAGATAAATGCACCTCAATCTATAGTCAAGGCAAATCTTAAAGCCCAATAATTCTTTCTGAATGACAAAATCAAATTGACTGCTTTCTTTTAACAGTGGAGCAGTGCTGGCTCACTTCCCAAATATCCTTTCATATAAAGATACCTAGTGAATGGCAACATTGCTCTGTTTCCTTTCTCTTTTCATAGCAGTAATTAGAATTCATTTATGGACATTCAACCAATAGCTTATAATTATGATTTAGAGGGACTCAGCAACGAAATCACTAATTTTAACAATAGTATTTTCACTGCAAAGTCCACCCCCAAAATTAAAATCCTTTAAAAAATGTAAATTAGAATACTGGCTAAAATAAATCTTCAATGAAGTTTATAATGTCCTCTTAAACCTTCTCTGATCCTTCTATATAAATGTAAAAGTTTCTCAGTGTTAATTTAGGCAGTGAATAAGCTATTTCTCATTGCTGATTCAAGCTGAGAATTTAGCTCTACAGATCCCAGACTGCTTACACTATACAGAAGACATCCTAAAAGCTGACTTCTGCTGCCTGTGTCTGACACACTGAAGAGAAAATTAAACTATGTGTAATACAACAAAATGGTGGTTTAACAACAGAAGCATCCTTCTGACAAGAGCACTAATCATTCTTAGATGAAAGCAATGTGAAAGATAGGTATTGGCCTAAAAACTTTGCATTGAACTCCTGACCTGTCTGGAGTTGGGACACATAGAATTAAGAGTTCTGAGTGATGCTAGAGACTATCTAGCGGTAATTCTCAACCTGGTGAGGACAGGAAGCACTACTATTAAGAATCACTGTATGGGAATAAGAAATGGTACTAAATGGAGCATGTTATAAACATAAACGGTATCATCACAGAGGAAGGGGGAAAAAAATTCCAAATCTTCATTTTCAGGTTAGAAAACCAGGGCACAGAGAAGTTGCTACTTCAAGTTACATGGCAAGCTAGGTAAAGTCAGAACTAGCCTTATTCTCCAGCGATTTAGGCCAATGGTCTTTCCTCAGGAGTAATTTCTATTAAATGCCAAGTCTCTTATTATTGCGTGTTTTGGTAATACCTTTGCTCTGCCCAAACTATTAAAGGTATGCAATTTTCATATGAGAGTGCCTAAGAATGAGTTTTGATTTAAGAATTATTCTAAAGCCTTTTATAATGCCCAGAGACCGTCTTGGACTTGATGAGGTAAAATTCCTCCCAATTTGTGCCCATTCCAATGTGATGGCAATACCTATTTGTGTCTATCACTCCGATAAATTTCTGTGGCACTTCTAGCTTCTTGCCCTTCAAGAAACAGAATTTTAATTTTATATGAATTCTCTATCAGTACACTTCCCATGAGAGGAAGACAGTAGATTAAATAACAAAGTTAAGATTTACAGCAAGGCCCTTGCCAAGAAGAGACAAGTCAGCTAGTCTGTAGGAGAATCTGACATTTTAGTTTCTTTAAATTTTTCTTTTTACTTTTATCTATAGATCAGCAATGTTTATGAAAAAGGCACCCAAGAAAACATCAAAATTTTTACATTTGAAGTAGAAGGACAGAGTTTATAATTTGTTATTAAAAAAGATTATGGTCATCCTAAGATACATCAGGCCAAGGTCAGCTGAAGACTGCAGTTTTCTTTTGAAACAGAACTTTGCTGTTTGTATAAATGACAAGTAAGTTAAAAATGAGATGCCAAAAAGTCTTTCCTTCCTCCTTTCATAGATGAAGGAAACACTGTATTGTTCTAAGCTTTCTTTCCCCATTCTCTCTAAAGTCAATAATTGACTAAGAGACCCATGATTAATTTTAATATGGTAAGGATTTTTACCTGAAATACAATGAATTGCCCACTCTACACAAGTTTCCTTTGCTGTAAAGGAAAGTAAAGTTTTCTTTACTTCTCTGCAGCTTAAAAGAATGATACTGAAAAATAGGTATTATTTAAGAACTGGAATAAACAAATCACTCCAAGATTCATAGCACCAAACTAGTATTACAGTTGTTGGTACACATGCTTTTATTATTTGTACAGCACTCAATCACTTATGAAATGCTTCCTTATATATTAACTTATGCAATACCTTCCACAGCATCCATGTACAGGAACAACAGGCATTCTAGACAGGAAAACAAGACTTTAGAAGATTCTCTGACTTGACCAGAATCACAAAAGTGGTAAATGGTAATTCCTCACTTCCAATTCTTAAACATCAGACTCTACGTACAGCTCCCCAAAATGACCTTAGAATATTAGCAGTTCTGCCAAATAAATCTCAGTAAAAACAGAAGGAGAAGCTTTTCAAAGATTATGTAGTGCCTTTTAGCTTTCTCTTTCGTGACCTATTCTAGGTAAATAAAATCAAGCCATAAAAGAATATTAGAAGCAATTGGTCACTATGGAACTCTCAGATTAATCACTTAGGAGCTCTTACTTGGAGGTACTTGAAATTTTACAACTTGTAAAGTTTGTTACAAACTTTTGTAACAAATTTTTTTATAATTAAGATCATATATTGAAGCTTCAGAGTTATCACACAAAGCTTAATGGCAGCTAACTTTCATCAGTCCAAAATAGAATCTCAGGCAATGTTTATACATAAAAGTTTATATTTAAGAGTTAACAGCTGATAATCTCCACACTTGGAAAAGAAGCATAGTATCAATTAATATCATAGTTAAAACCACACACACACACACACACACACACACACACACACACACACATCTCATTCAAAATGCCAGGAAAATGGCACTTAGTTTTTACAATTCACTCCAAAATATTTTTAAGACCAAACTAACTTATCATAAACTGAGACTTGAGCATGCAATTTGTAATTCATTTCACCATGTGATAAAGGAGACTTGACACTATAGAAAGAGGGAGCTTGAAAGTCCAACCCAGGAATATGTATCTACTTCATAGGCAGTTGTTTTAAGTAATATAATATAGATACCACTTAGTAAAGTGCCTGACAATTAGCAAGTTTTCAATAATCATTACTAATTTACTTATATTTATGGTTACTATTTTTATGTAACACAATGCTTAGCTCAATAAATCCTTGCTCTTTAACTTGCATTTTTACTCAACAGAAATATGAAAAACTATATATAAGAGTTCCTTTGTATTCATTAGCATTGCCAAAAATAATATGATTTTTGTGCATTTTGGGACCACTATACAATAGAAGATAATGGTATTCTGAAAAATAAATGTATTTCTTGAAATATAAGAGAGTTACTCATAAGGCTGCATCAAACACCCCACATTAATTTCTAGGTGGGAAATCATGATTAAAAACAGTTCTGATGCACTGCTAATGCAGAGGCCAATAAAGCTAGATAGGGACATCTTTTCAACTAAGGCTTATTCTGAATATTGCTAGAAAATAGATATGTGGCTAGGTCATTCAGGTTACAATGAGTCAAATTCTAACTCTCTCTATGGCTAGGAATATGAAACTAAAGGAAACCACAACTACCTAGCTAATTTTTTGCTAAATAACTGCATACATTTTAATTTGTATTTTACATGAATATGTAATTATTTTGTGTCAAGTTACTATTAAATTTTATTGACCAGGAAATCAAAACCATTTTCTCTTAAATGTATATTTTGTAGTTACCAACATATTAACTGCTCCAGAACTAATCAGTGATCATTAAAATGTTCTTACTTCAAAATAGAGAAGAAAAATTAGAGAATTTAGTTAACTAGTAAGTAAATAAATATTTTTAATAACAATCTGGAGGCTAAAAGTATCGGAGGATACTAGACTTATGCTCAGTCTTCTAAACAGATGGTACACTAGCAAGAATTAATAAAAGTAACCAAGTTTTTGGATAGGAAATCTACAGCCACTGCTGTTAGTTTCTGCTAACATCTCATCACAGAGCTACTGGGTGCTCGTGAGATTTAGAAAATTTGTATAATTTTAAATACAAGGCAACTGCTCCTTTATTTCCAGAGTTGTCTTAGCAAGGGGATCTACCCTCAAATTATACAACTTGTCTTAGATGCGTATTTATTGTGGGGATTTGTGTTAATTTCCAGTAGCTCAGTTTAACAACCAACATTTTAAAGAGAAATCCTTATTTTCAACACCTAAGCACTGCTGTTGCTGTTTTACAAGCCATGGTATACTTTACCTGATTAGCTCTTTATATTTGTGTGATTCATATAAGAATTCTGAAAAATACAGATTTGGAAAAGTATAGAATTCATCATACTTGGATTTATAACAGTTAATGAAAGCCCAGCATGTGTCAGTCAGTCCAATACTTAGTGCTTCAACCTCCACAACCTCTTTCAATCCTCATAACAACCCTGACAAAGGAGCATATTTTACAGAGACAGAAACTGAATCACCAAAAGATTAGCTCACAACTGGCCAGATCTGGCCAGTCTGATAGTAAGTGGCAGAGATGATGATGTGTGTGCCTGTAACCTTGAAGTTATCATTTCACATTTATTAAAAATTGGTCTCATAAAGATTTCCATTTTGAAACATGGTAGACTAGGCCCTCTGTTCTGAAAACAACAAAAAATGCTGGAAAAAATATACAAAGAAAACAAGGGAGAAAGAAAGACATTTTAAATTACTGAGTTGGCAAGAAAGTTAGGGAAACTTCAAAGGTCAATAATAAAGTAAAATCAGAATCTGAAGAGATAAGAAATCAAAGCAATTTTCACACTGAGGACATGTACTCAATCCTGGGCACATTGAGTTTCTGTTTTGATGAATATGTAAGTCGAGTGCTGGGAACAAGAGACAAACTGTAGGACCAGCTCAGGATGGGAGTTCTAGTAAGACATAGCTACACAGACGGAGTTATCCCAAAGGGCTATATCCACGGTGTAGCAGTAGACCAGAAATAAATAAGGCCCTTAGAAAAAGACAAGAAAGATTTCCATTTTCAGCCTTGGCTCTGGGTGAAATGAAAGTCTCCTTTGTGAATTCTTAATCATGAGCCAGCCATATTTTCAGGATAATCCCAAAGACCTTAAATCAAGATTATGTTAAATTTGTCCTGAATTATTGGTAGCTCTGGGCTTTTGGCAGAAACAAATCCTCTAGATGAACATACCTTCAAGAACACCTCACAGCAGCAATTTAAATAGAGTTCTACTAAACAGTAGCTCAAATGGAAAAATCTCAAAACTCACAAGAAAAGAAGGTACAAAAAGAGAGCCACACAAAATCAAGACTCCAGAAATGGAAAATATCAGGCTTATAATATAAAAATAAGTATGTTCAATATTTAAAGGAGTAAGAGAAGTATTACTCAGTCATAAAAAAGAGTGAAATAATGCCATTTGCAGCAACATGTATAGATCTAGAGATTATTATACTAAGCAAAGTCAGACAGAGAAAGACAAATATTATATTACTTATATGTGGAATCTAAAAAACAGTACAAATTAACTTATTTACAAAACAGAAACAGACTCACAGACATAGAAAACAAAGTTATGGTTACCAAAGTGGAAGCGGGGGGAGGGATAAATTGGGAGTATGGGATTAACAGATGCATACTACCATATATGAAATAGATAAACAACAAGGATTTACTGTATAGCCCAGGGAACTATATTCAATACCCTGTAATAAACTATAATGGAAAAGAGTAAAAAAAGAACATATTTACATATATATGTATACTCAAATCACTTTGTTGTATACCTGAAATTAATGCAGAATTGAAAATCAACTATACTTCAGTTTAAAAAAATAATAATAAGTGAATAAGAGAAAACAATGACATATATCTAAAGAAAAAAGTCTATAAAATAATTAAGTTGATTTGTTAAAGAAAGAACTTGTAGAAATACTACTGAAGAAGAAAAACATGGTTGAGGGACTGGCTCTTCCCAGATATCAAGAATTATAATAAAACTATAAGAATTAAACATTTGTAATTAGTGCAAGATTAATCAAATAGACCAGTGGAAAAGAACTGATATCCCAGGAAAAGAGCTAGTTTTGTAAACAACTGGGGTAAGGGAGGAACTCCTCAATAAATGTTGCTGAAATAATTGGCTATCTGTGGAAGAAAATTTAATTGGAACCCTGCCTTAAATAAAAAATGAAACTAAATTCTAAGTGGATTAAGTAATTAAACATGAAAGATAAAACGATAAATCTTTTCAGAAAATTATAAAGAAGTATATCTTTAGGAACTTACGATGATTTTCTTAAATAGAACACAGACTGACATAAACATAAAGGCAAAGATTTATAATATTAACTACATTAAAATTAATAACTGCTGTTCATCCAGCAATATCAAAAAGAAAATGAATTTATGAGCCACAAACTGGAAGAAAATAGTGCAAAATATTCAGCTTCTTTTCTGTACATTATTGTAGCCTTCAGTTTATGGATCTTTGCTGAAATTTACTTTCTAGGAAGATTTCCTTCCCAATGATTCTGGTAATTTTTACATTTTATTTGTCCCCAGCATATCCTGAGAGTTGGATAAAAAGTTCTCCAATCTGTGGATCAATTCCAACTATTACAGCACTAGAAAACAAAACTAAAAAAATGCATAACTATAGCATAAAGGGTGGCAGAGAAACATATTGCCAAGATCCAAACATATGTGTTTTATAAAAAGGATATGGAACTTGAAAATAAAGATATAGTGAAAGATAAGGAAGCGAAGAAAGAAAGGAAGCAAAAGAAGCAGAAGAGGAGGAGGAAGGGAGGAAGGGAGGAAGGGAGGAGGGAAGGAAGGAAGGAAAGAAGGAAGGAGAGAAGGAAGGGGTTGAAAAGAGGGAAAAAGGAAGGACTGAGTTATGGGAACAGGAGACAAAGCCTAGGACCAGCTCAAGGGGGGAATTCTAATAAGACAGCTCTGCATAAAGCAGGTATTTCAAAGGGCTACACTCACAGAGTAGTAGTTTCTTCTACTGTCAGTTTGGCCAACAGCAGTAGCAGTAGCTATATCATCTTTGGTTAGAGAGCTTATGCTACTGAATCCATGAATAGCCTCCATCCCTGATACCAGGCTTTCTCTATATGTAATCTTACTGTGCAACGACAAGGTGGCCAAGGAGAGAGGTTGGTGAATATACTCAGGATTTGTCATTTTATTCACCTATTGTTGAGACTCTCCTCTTTGGGAGTTGTTCAGTGGTATGATACACTTTACTCTCATACCCATGGTTCATCTTGCTCCTAGTTGTTTCCAGTAACAGGAGCTCGTTCCACTTTGAAGTTTTTCCACACAAGTATCTCCAACCTTATCATGCCTTTTCAGACTTAGCACAACAGCTGGGGCCCCCTCCTCACAGGTCTAAATCCCAGCTCCTCAGGGTCCTTCCACTGAGCTGCTAAGCACTTATACCAGCCAACAGGGCCCCTCTTCGAGGTCTGAGTCCTTCGTTCAAGCCTCCAGATTTTAATAATCCCAATATCTTCTCTTTTACTATCAACCCTAGGAGAGATAAATGCTTCCTGTAATTGCTACTTTTCTGATACTTCAAGTTCCTTTTGCCTTTTCAGTTCTCTTAGAGTAGGTTAACAATTCTTTACATTAACATCTCATTTAAGTAATTGGTATGGTTTCTGTCCCTTTAATGGACTCTGACTGATACAATGATCTAAGCCCCTTATGATAGAAATCAGGAGAGATAACAGAGCACTAAGGAAAGTATCAGTGTACTGCTTTCCTTACTACGTAAAGTTGTACTTACATTCTACTTATGTCAATTTAGAAGAAAGCATTCTCCAAATCAATAACCACATACTAAATAATAGAGGCAGTGCAGATCTGCTTCAGAACAGATAGCACATTCAGCATGGCAGCTTCAATTAGGGCTACCACCTGGTTAAGTTTATGGTAGTACATTATCTGCTGTCATGATCCATCTGCTT
Organism: Mesoplodon mirus; assembly: GCF_964341445.2. Lineage (NCBI taxonomy): Eukaryota > Metazoa > Chordata > Mammalia > Artiodactyla > Ziphiidae > Mesoplodon > Mesoplodon mirus. The sequence continues at coordinate 89,075,537 of NC_138976.1, read as the reverse complement.
TTTGTAGAGTTCAGGTAAGGGAATGAAACAAGGAGCACAGTTGGAGATTGGTTCAAGATGCCGAGTACAAGGACGTGCACTCACTCCCTCTTGTGAGAGCACCAGAATCACAACTAACTGCTGAACAATCATAGACAGGAAGACACTGAAACTCACCAAAAAAGATACCCCACATCCAAAGATAAAGGGGAAGCCACAATGAGATGGTAGGAGGGGCACAATCACAATAAAATCAACTCCCATAACTGCTGGGTGGGTAACTCACAAACTGGACAATTATGCCACATAAGTCCACCCACTGGAGTGAAGGTTCCTGAGCCCCACATCAGGTTTCCCAACCTGGGGGTCTGGCAATGGGAGGAGGAATTCCCAGAGAATCAGACTTTGAAGTCAGGAGGGATTTGACTGCAGGACTTTGACAGGACTGGAGGAAACAGAGACTCCACTCTTGGAGGGCACACACAAAGTAGTGTGCACATTGGAACCCAGGGGAAGGAGCAGTGAACCCATAGGAGACTGAACCAGACCTAACTGCTAGTGTTGGAGGGTCTCCTGAAGAGGTGGGGGGTGTCTGTGGCTTACTGTGGGGACAAGGACCCAGGCAGCAGAAGTTCTGGGAAGTACTCCTTGGCATGAGCCCTCCCGGAGTCCGTCCGCCATTAGTCCCACCGAAGAGCCTATAGCCTCCACTGCTGGGTCGCCTCAGGCCAAACAACAGAGAGGGAACGCAGCCCCACCCATCAGCAGACAAGTGGATTAAAGTTTTATTGAGCTCTGCCCACCAGAGCAACACCCAGCTCTACACATCACCAGTCCCTCCCATCAGGAAATTTGCTCAAGCCTCTTACATAGCCTCAACCACCAGAGGGCAGACAGCAGAAGCAAGAAGAACTACAATCCTGCAGCCTGTGGAACATTCACAGAAAGAGAGACAAAATGAAAAGGCAAAGGACTATGTACCAGATGAAGAAACAAGATAAAACCTCAGAAAAACAATTAAATGAAGTGGAGATAGGCAACCTTCCAGAAAAATAATTCAGAATAATGATAGTGATCCAGGACCTCAGAAAAAGAATGGAAGTGAAGATAGAGAAGATGCAAGAAATGTTTAACAAAGACCTAGAAGAATTAAAGAACAAACATCTAGAAGAATTAAAGAGCAAACAAACAGATGAACAATACAATAACTGAAATGGAAAATACAATAGAAGGAATCAATAGCAGAATAACTGAGGCAGAAGAACAGATAAGTGAACTGGAGGACAGAATGGTGGAATTCACTGCCACAAAACAGAATAAAGAAAAAAGAATGAAAAGAAATGAAGACAGGCTAAGAGACCTCTGGGACAACATTAAATACACCAACATTTGCATTATAGGGGTCTGAGAAGGAGAAGAGAGAGAGAAAGGACCCAAGAAAATATTTGAGAAGATTATAGTCGAAAACTTCCCTAACATGGGAAAGGAAATAGCCATCTAAGCTCAAGAAGCGCAGAGAGTCCCAGGCACGTAAACCCAAGGAGAAACACACCAAGACACATAGTAATCAAACTGACAAAAAATAAACACAAAGAAAATTATTAAAAGCAACATGGGAAAAACAACAAATAACATACAAGGGAACTCCCATAAGGTTAACAGCTGACTCTCAGCAGAAACTACAAGCCAAAAGGGAATGGCACGATATATTTAAAGTGATGAAAGGGAAGAAACTACAACCAAGATTACTCTACCTGGCAAGAATCTCATTCAGATTCGATGGAAAAATTAAAACCTTTGCAGACAAGCAAAAGCTAAGAGAATTCAGCGCCACCAAACCAGCTCTACAACAACTGCTAAAGGAATGTCTCTAAGTGGAAAACACAAGAGAAGAAAAAGACCTACAAAAACAAATCCAAAACAATTAAGAAAATTGTAAAAGGAACATACATATCAAGAACTACCTTAAATGTGAATGGATTAAATGCTCCAACCAAAAGACACAGACTGGCTGAATGGATAAAAAAACAAGACCCATATATATGCTGTCTACAAGAGATGCACTTCAGACCTAGGGACACATACAGACTGAAAGTGAGGGGATGGAAAAAGATATTCCATGCAAATGGAAATCAAAAGAAAGCTGGAGTAGCAATACTCAAATCAGATAAAATAGACTTTAAAATAAAGAATGTGACAAGAGACAAGGAAGGACACTGCATAATGATCAAGGGATCAAACCAAGAAGGAGATATAACAATTATAAATATATATGCACCCAACATAGGAGCACCTCAATACATAAAGCAAATGCTAACACCTATAAAAGAGGAAATTGACAGTAACACAATAATAGTGGGGGACTTTAACACCTCACTTACACTGATGAACAGAGCATCCAGACAGAAAATTAATAAGGAAACACAAGGTTTAAATGACACAATAGACCAGAGAGATTTAATTGATATTTATAGGACATTCCATCCAAAAACGGCAGAGAACACTTTCTTCTCAGGTGCACACAGAACATTCTCCAGGATAGACCACATCTTGGGTCACAAATCAAGCCTCGGTAAATTTAAGAAAATTAAAATCATACCAAGCATCTTTTCCGACTACAATGCTACGAGATTAGAAATCAATTAGAGGGGAAAAACAACATAAAAAATACAAACACATGGAGGTTAAACAGTACGTTACTAAACAACCAAGAGATCACTGAAGAAATCAAAGAGGAAATCAAAAAATACCTAGAGGGACTTCCCTGGTGGAAGAGTGGTTAAGAATCCGCCTGCCAATGCAGGGGACACAGGTTCAAGCCCTGGTCTGGGAAGATCCCACATGCTGCAGAGCAACAAAGCCCGTGCACCACAACTACTTAGCCTGTAAGCTAGAGTCCGCGAGCCACAACTACTGAAGCCTGTGCACCTAAAGCTCGTGCTCCACAACAAGATAAGCCACCACAATGAGAAGTCCGCTCACCACAAGGAAGAGTAGCTCCTGCTCTCCACAACTAGAGAAAGTCCATGTGCAGCAACAAAGACCCAACACAGCCAAAAATAAATTAATTAATTAAAATAAATTGAAAAAAATACCTAGAGGCAAATGACAATGAAAACACGATGACCCAAAACATATGGGAGGCAGCAAAAGCAGTTCTAAGAGGGGAGTTTATAGTAATACAATCCTACCTCAGGAAACAAGAAAAATCTCAAATAAACAACCTAACCTTACTCCTAAAGGAACTAGAGAAAGAAGAAAAAACAAAACCCAAAGTCAGTAGAAGGAAAAATATCATAAATATCAGAGCAGAAACCAATGAAATAGAAACAAAGATCAATAAAACTAAAAGCTGATTCTTTGAGAAGATAAACAAAACTGATAAACCTTTAGCCAGACTCAAGAAAAAGAGGGAGAAGACTCAAATCAATAAAATTAGAAATGAAAAAGGAGAAGTTACAGAACACCAACGAAATACAAAGCATCATAAGAGACTACTACAAGCAACTCTATGCCAATAAAATGGACAACGTAAAACACATGGACAAATTCTTACAGAAGTATAACCTTCCAAGACTGAACCAGGAAGAAATAGAAAATATGAACAGATCAATCACAAGTAATAAAATTGAAACTGTGATTAAAAATCTTCTAACAAACAGAAGTCAAGGACCAGATGGTTTCACAGGTGAATTTTATCAAACATTTAGAGAAGAGCTAACACCCATCCTTCTCAAACTCTTCCAAAACTTGAAGAGGAAGGAACACTCCCAAACTTGTTCCATGAGGCCACCATCACCCTGATACCAAAACCAGACAAAGAACTAAAAAAAAAAGAAAATTTCAAACAAAAATCACTAATGAATATAAATGCAAAAATCCTCAACAAGGTACTAGCAAAAAGAATCCAACAACACATTAATAGGATTATACACCATGATCAAGTGGGATTTACCCCAGGGATGCAAGGATTCTTCAATATACGCAAATCAATCAATGTGATACACCATATTAACAAACTGAAGAATAAAAACCATATGATCATCTCAATAGATGCAGAAAAAGCTTTTGACAAAATTCAACGCCCAGTTATGATAAAAACTCTCCAGAGAGTGGGCATAGAGGGAACCTACCTCAACATAATAAAGGCCATATGTGACAACCCACAGCCAACATCATTCTCAATGGTGAAAATCTGAAAGCATTTCCTCTAAGATCAGGAACAAGACAAGGATGTCCACTCTTGCCACTATTATTCAACATAGTTTTGGAAGTCCTAGCCATGGGAATCAGAGAAGAAAAAGAAATAAAAGGAATACAAATTGGAAAAGAAGAAGTAAAACTGTCACAGTTTGCAGATGACATGATACTATACATAGAGAATCCTAAAGATGCCACCAGAAGACTACTAGAGTTAATCGATGAATTTGGTAAAGTAGCAGGATACAAAATTAATGCACAGAAATCTCTTGCATTCCTAGGCACTAACAACAAAAGATCAGAAAGAGAAATTAAGGAAACCATCCCATTCACCACTGTAACAAAAAGTATACAATACCTAGGAATAAACCTATCTAAGGAGGTGAAAGACCTGTACTCAGAAAACTATAAGACACTGATGAAAGAAATCAAAGATGACACAAACAGATGGAGAGATACACCATGTTCTTGGATTGGAAGAATCAATACTGTGAAAATGACTATACTACCCAAAGCAATCTACAGATTCAATACCATCCCTACCAAATTACCAATGGCATATTTTACAGAACAAGAACAAAAAATCTTAAAATTTGTGTGGAGACACAAAAGAACCCGAATAGCCAAAGCAATCTTGAGGGAAAAAAAACAAAGCTGGAGAAATCAGACTCCCGGACTTTAGACTATACTACAAAACTACAGTAATCAAGACAGTATGGTACCAGCACAAAAACAGAAATATAAATCAATGGAACAGGATAGAAAACCTAGAGATAAACTCACGCACCTACGATCAACTAATCTATGACAAAGGAGGCAAGGATATAAATGGAGAAAAGACAGTCTCTTCAATAAGTGCTGCTGGGAAAACTGGACAGCAACATGTAAAGAATGAAATTAGGGCCTCCCTGGTGGCGCAGTGGTTGAGAGTCCGCCTTCCGATGCAGGGGACATGGGTTCGTGCCCCGGTCCGGGAAGATCCCACATGCCGCGGAGCGGCTAGGCCCGTGAGCCATGGCTGCTGAGCCTGCGCGTCCTGAGCCTGTGCTCCACAATGGGAGAGGCCACAGCAGTGAGAGGCCCGCGTACTGCAAAAAAAAAAAAAAAAAAAAAAAAAAAAAAGAATGAAATTAGAACACTCCCTAACACCATACACAAAAATAAACTCAAAATGGATTAACAACCTAAATGAAAAACTGGACACTATAAAACTCTTAGAGGAAAACATAGGAAAAACACTCTTTGACATAAATCACAGCAAGATCCTTTTTGACCCACCTCCTAGAGTAATGGAAATAAAAACAAAAATAAACAAATGGAACCTAATGAAACTTAAGACCTTTCACACAGCAAAGGAAACTATAGACAAGTTGAAAAGACAACCCTAAGAATGGGAAAAAATATTTGCAAATGAATCAACAGACAAAGGATTAATCTCCAAAATATATAAACAGCTCCTGCAGCTCAATATTAAAAAAACAAACAACCCAATCCAAAAATGGTCAGAAGACCTAAATAGACATTTCTCCAAATAAGACATACAGATGGCCAAGAGGCACATGAAAAGCTGCTCAACCTGACTAATTATTAGAGAAATGCAAATCAAAACTACAATGAGGTATCACCTCACACCGGTTTGAATGGGCATCATCAGAAAATTTACAAACAACAAATGCTGGAGAGGGTGTGGAGAAAAGGGAACCCTCTTGTGCTGTTGGTGGGAATGTAAACTGATACAGCAACTATGGAGAACAGTATGGAGTTTCCTTAAAAAGTAAAAATAGAATTACCATATGACCCAGCCATCCCACTATTGTGCATATACCCAGAGAAAACCATAATTAAAAAAGAGTCATGCATCCCAATGTTCATTGCAGCACTATTTACAACAGCCAGGTCATGGAAGCAACCTAAGTGTCCATCAACAGATGAATGGATAAAGAAGATGTGTTACATATATACAATGAAATATTACTCAGCCATAAAAAGGAATGAAATTGGGTTATTTGTAAAGACGTGGATGGACCTAGAGACTGTCATACAGAGTGAAGTAAGTCAGAAAGAGAAAAACAAATATCGCATCGTAACACATATATGTGGAATCTAGAAAAATGACACAGATGAACTGGTTTGGAAGGCAGAAATAGAGACAAAGATGTAGAGAACAAACATTTGGACATGAAGGGGGGAAAGCGAGGTGGGAGGGGGGTGGTCATGCGATAAATTGGGAGATTGGGATTGACATATATACACTAATATGTATAAAATAGATAACTAATAAGAACCTGCTGTATAAAAAAATAAAACAAAAAAAAATTCAAAAATAAATAAATAAATAAATAAATAAAATGATGCTGGGCCAGCAGTTTTAAGAAGATAAATAAATAAATAAATAAATAAAAGAAACGAGGAGCTACATCCTTCAAGTCTTTGATAACGGTTCAAATCGCTGCAATTCATTCCAAGAGCAGTATTACTTCTTATTTATTATCATGGCTGTATGATAGTGTTTGGATAATTTTAAGGACTCCACGATGCTTCCTAGAATAAGTCAGGAAGCCAATGCAAGGGTTCTGTCAGCTTCTATGTATAGTACGTCTACCCCAATTATATTCTCCTGGACTTGGGAAATAATTATAGAATAGATCCTCAAACCCACTAGATTCAGAAAATTCCATTTATCATGTGGCTTCCATAGTCTTCACCTTAATCAGACCATGATAACATTTCAGTTCTCCTGGTATGAGTGTCCACACAGACCTCATATTTAACAATCCTTTAGAAGTCTGTATCCTCTTTCTCTAGACAGGAATTACTCTTTGGGAAATAATCAGAGAAGTATTTTTGCATATATACTTTTGGCATAATTGCAGAGTCCTTTTAAAGGAAACCCATTTTTCCCTTCAAGCAATGGGCTATGAGTCAGTAAATTAATATACATCTGGAAACAGAATGAAAAGCCACCATTTTCCATTGTGGTGTTTGGTGTCAGTTTTTTGCTCAACACTTTCAGGGTTATTATTATTATTATTATTATTATTATTATTATTATAAAAAGCAAGCAAGGGCTTCCCTGGTGGCGCAGTGGTTGAGAGTCCGCCTGCCGATGCAGGGGACACGGGTTCGTGCCCCGGTCTGGGAAGATCCCACATGCCGCGGAGCGGCTGGGCCCGTGAGCCATGGCCGCTGAGCCTGCGCGCCCGGAGCCTGTGCTCCGCAATGGGAGAGGTCACAACAGTGAAAGGCCCGCGTACCACAAAAAAAAAAAAAAAAAAAAAAAAAAAGCAAGCAATATTCTAGTCACTATCTATATGCCTTACTACAAGGATTCCACCATGATCATTACCATAGATTCCTGTGGGCAAAGGCACCGTGGCTGTCACTCTGCCTTTGCTGTCCATTACAGTAAATACATATACTTTGCATCTGACAGTTAAGGGTTGTCACCTGGACTCTTCTGTTTCGGAATTTTATAATCCACAAAGATATTAGGGAGCCCAGGGCTATGGCAGCATCTCTAACTAACATACCCAGCCTTCACAACCATTACTAGGCTTCTCAAAGATTCTGGTACCCTCCATCCAAGTATATTCTTTATTGTCTAAGCAAGGTAATGTCCCTTGCTTAATCCCCAGGGTACACAGTCATGTGAATGTGATGGATTCTCAGATACTAATGAGTAATACAGAGATACATTCTCATTTCTCTAAGTTTTCTGACTCCCTCCTTCATACCATGCCAAGGAAGTTCTGGCATGTTAGCCCTGTTTAATAGCTCCATTGTTGTTTACGAGACCCAGGAACCATCCTTACAAATTATCACTACCAGCTCCAAGTATCCTTGCCAGAACATGGAATTCCTAGTCAAAGGTGAATTCCTCCATAACAATGAATTCTCCCTATCCATCTTTATATTCTTCCTCCCAATCCCACAAGTTTAATACCCAGACAGACACAACTTTTCTTTTTTCTAGAAAAGACAGCTAGTTTGCTCATTTGTGTAGGATTTTTGCCATATGAAACCACTGCATCATAAGCAATCCATCCAGGGGAGAATGGGCCAGGAATTTGTTTGCCTTTTTCTATCTCTCACTGGCTAAAATTTACTGCATGGTAAATTAACTCCCTCTCATTTCTAGATTGTGTTTTCTCCTCTGAGGAACCATTGGGATGAGAAGCCAGAGTTTCAGTGGATCCAGTGGCCCCACTGGGATCCACTCCCCTATTCCTCACCCCCACTCCTTCCTGGTAAATATTAGCTATAGAATAACTTCAGTTAGTTGCCTAATGAGGGCAGTAGTGAGGGACAGTGAGGAGAACAAACATCTTGCTGGATAACTGCTTTATGTAAAAACACTGCCGTCTCCAGGTATTGTGAGGCCATTCTCCTCTAAAAGGGGCTGCTTCTTATGGCCAGTGATTCAGGGGAGTGAAAGGATTCAAGTTTCTTAGGTTTATCCACTTAAACTGCTAGTCTCAGTGTCCTACTCCTTCCTCATCAGGGCTCTGATTTTGACACAGGAGATAGGGCAGACGTTTATTTTGTTTCCTTTGCAGGTGTCTGCCACATGTATAATTAGATCCCAAGCCTGGTTTTTGTTTTATTTTTATTTTTATTTATTTATTTTTTTTTTTGTGGTAGGTGGGCCTCTCACTGTTGTGGCCTCTCCCGTTGCGGAGCACAGGCTCCGGACGCGCAGGCTCAGCGGCCATAGCTCACGGGCCCAGCCGCTCCGTGGCAGGTGGGATCTTCCCAGACCGGGGCACGAACCCGTGTCCACTGCATCGGCAGGCGGACTCTCAACCACTGCGCCACCAGGGAAGCCCTATTTTGTTTCTTTTTAAACTAGTCTTCTTTAGGGTTGCTATAGAAGTCCTCTGGCATTCACAGCATATCTTATATAAATAATTATTTGACCCAAATATATCACTCTCTTTTTTCAAGGCCCCCAATGTCATCAAAAGCAACCACCTCATGCCATAAATCTTACATTATTTTCTTCCTTCCCAATCAAACACAGTAGTCATATCATTTCCAATGACTTGCCTTTGTACCTCATCTTAATTCACCACCTATGGAAACTTTAGCAATTCTGAGGCCATGCATGCCAGAGATTATCACAACTCCCCACACCAGCAGCAATCTGGCCCCTACTGCCCTCTGTTAGGCAAGGAATCCAACATCCTGAGGGTCTGCTTTCTAGGACCTCTCTTGATAACAGGGTTCCAAGGGAATTTTTAGATCTGAGTTTCCTAGAAAATAGAATCTAAGGGGAATTTACCTGCTTAACATTTCATTGGGGTTAGGGAGTATAATCCCAGGGAAGTAAGAGTTAGGGGGAAACGGAATGAAGCACAGGAGGAGGAAGAGCATTATGAGGTGGTGCATTACCCAGCGGGCACAGCCTTATAAAAAACATAAATGATTTGCTTAATCATGTAGGATATTTGCTATAGGAAACCACTACATCTCCAAGTAGTCCATAGGGTGGGGACAGGGCAGCAATCTATCTGCCAGCTCCTTCTCATGTTTTGTCTAATACCCTCTCATAGATGGGTTGTGTTATTACCCCTCCAGGCAGCTACTAGGGAGGAAAGCCAGAGCTTCAGTAGGTCCAGTTGGGTTGAACTTGTTAGTTGGAGCTCCAGACAAAGAAGACATAATAGAACCTTTGCCACAGCCTGGCCCTCACTCTGGCCAGGAATCAGGGCAATGGTTGAGGGCTGGGAGGTAGATGGGGCTGAGCAAATCTGGGAGGCAATTAAAACTGGTCAGTACAGTACTAAGAGTATTTATTATCTCATAAAGAAGTATGTCCAAAAGTAGTTTGGGTTCTAGGACCGTTTAACTTAGCACTTCAATATATTCATCAGGATCCCCAGACAGATTGTATCTCTCCATTCTGCCATATATGTGCCTTCTATCCACTCACGCTTAGTTCTCCACACGGTGAGGAGGTAGCTGCCATCTGGCTAGAGGAAAAATGCTTCCTTGTCTGCATCAAGAAATAGAGAGAAAAACCCTACCCCACTCCTCAAATTCTGGGAGATAAGAAAAGAATATCTTCCATTAATGGAGAAATACCTCTAGTTCAATATAATTCAGAAGAATTATATACATAAAAATTTGTAACAGTTGGTTAGACTAATTTCATAAAGCAAAGTAATACTACTACTATATATATATATATATTTTTTTTTTTTTTTTTTTTTTTTTTTTTTTTTGCTGTACGCGGGCCTCTCACTGCTGTGGCCTCTCCCGTTGCGGAGCACAGGCTCCGGACACACAGGCTCCGCGGCCATGGCTCGCGGGCCCAGCCGCTCCGCGGCATGTGGGATCTTCCGGGATCAGGGCACGAACCCGTGTCCCCTGCATCGGCAGGCGGACTCTCAACCACTGCGCCACCAGGGAAGCCCTACTACTATATTTTTTAACCGTGCACTAGGGAGTCAGAAGAAACAAGTGTGTTGTGCAGAAAAACAGAATTCACAGCTTTTCAACCTTGTCATTCTCCAGTAAAGCTGGCAAATCTATGTGCTTCTAGGCTTCTCAAAATGCAACATCACAAGCTATTTCATGAATCCCACTCACACTCTAATTCACTGACTTCCTTCCCACAGAAATAACTAGGACCTTCATTTGGAAACTTTAAATACCCAGTGTCTCAAAAAAAAAAAAAACTAACACAAGTTAGATATGAAAAGTATAATTAACATTAACCTTTATATTTAGGAAAATGAGTTTTAACTCTAATTTGAAATAAACTCAGGAGAAGAAATAAGAGTATTTTTCAAGTAACATTGATTATCTAGAATTAAATTCTTAAGATCTCTGGGTATACCCCCAAATTGTCAACCAATCAGCCCCCTGAGCTTTGACAGATCACTTCACCATTCCAAGTATGCTTTTTTATTCTATTAATTGGCTAACCTAGATGATCAGGAAAAAATCAGTTCTAACAGAACAAAATGCTGCCTAACTATAAATGTTGAAGATACTGAGTTGCTTATTGGCATCTGAAATCTGGAAATCTCACAGCTCAAACCTGTTCAGATGTTACACTGGATTCTTCAAGAGTCAACACTGATGTCAAGAAGGAAAGAGTAAATCTGACACTCAAAAATAAGATCTTGGGTTGTATTTTTTTTTTTTTTTTTTTTTGCGGTACGTGGGCCTCTCACTGTTGTGGCCTCTCCCGTTGCAGAGCACAGGCTCTGGACGCGCAGGCTCAGTGGCCATGGCTCACAGGCCTAGCCGCTCCGCAGCATGTGGGATCTTCCCGGACCAGGGCACGAACCCATGTCCCCTGCATCGGCAGGCGGACTCTCAACCACTGCGCCACCAGGGAAGCCCTTGTATTTTATTTTTGTATGTATCAAGAGTTAGGGGTGAACTTAACCAAAATTTCAAACTTCTCCTCCAAGAGAGAAGAAAGATATTTTACTGGTAAAAATAAATTCCAAATGCTTAGAGCCTGCTTTATGCACTAATAAAAAATCAAATGAAAAAAAAAGCAATTTGATTAAATTATGTGTGCCTTTTCCTATGCCAATGGAGCTTAACTAAGCAAACAGAAGAAGTGAAATAAATCAATGTTGGTTTATTAAAGATCAGAATTCAATATCTCAGTGGTTGAGGGGCTTATGCACCAGAGTGCTCACTGTTTAGCTTTCTTTTGCTAACAAAGTAAACATGGCAGTACCAAGGAGAAACTTGTTCAGAGAATGACACTGACATACATGCTGGGCTTCTCAAGGTGGAATTTATCTTGTAGCTCTCGGAAGATATTTTGTAAATAGAATATATATTTTATCCTAGTATGTCATGTTTCAACTTTCTTTCAAGATACTTATTTTGATATTTTAAAAAATTATTATTTCTTAGATATTTGTATTTTTCACCAGTGAAAGCACTTCTACCTCTCAATTAAGAAATGAAAGCTGAAATGCCCTCACCTGTTCTCATATGACTCATCAAATATTTGGTGAAGAAATCAGATTAATTTCTCATTCGGATCCATCTTACAATGAAGTCATAAATAATAGCAAATTTGTAACCTCACATTAATCTCCACGGCAACAGGCTTACTGCGCAAACAAAGGATTATGACTTCATGAGAGAATCAAACAGAGGTAGGAATGGGTTGCAATGAAGGAAGCTCATTTTCAAACTCATATAATCTACAGTAATTGTACTGGGAATACAAGCAAAGCCTAGCAAAGCAAACTGCTTTTCACAGAAATATTTTGTTTTTTTCAAGTTTGCTCCACAATGAAAATCTTTCTCTAAATTGCATGGAGTGTATGATGTAAGGTAATTTTAATACATAGCCAATGTAAGACAAGCAATCTGGGATATGAAGGTTTGAATGGGGACTGATAGCATCAAGAAAGAAACACTGTGCATCCAAAACAGCACCATGCATGGCTGAAGAAAAACAAAACACAGAATTGCTACTGATGTGTTTACTATCCAAGCACCTAACATTTATAAAAGAATCGTTCTCTTCATCTTTCCTTTCCTATTTTACTTTCTCTCAAACACAATCTATAAAAATTATACTTCCCTTTTTGGATTCACTTCCATTTTGGAGAAGCTGCTATACCCTTATGCCTAAATAACATCCCTGGGGATTACTCATATGCAAATTATTTTAAAAGATTTCTCCAACTATTCTTTTTCTCCAACTGGTGATTTTTCCTGTAATCTCCTTTCCTTTATAAAAGAAAAAGCCTGCCCACAGCAAGCCTAGGGCTTCTACAGAACTCTATATCCAGGCAATAGAGCTAAGGTTTTTTCTGAGATAAAAAAAATTAATAAGCCACACCTCCAAACAATGTCAATGGATTACACATTGTTTTTTGTTATTGTTGAATTGTGTTGTGATTTGTATCATTTTGTTTGGTTTCCTTTTCCAGTACAGTGGGGATATCTTTAGGAAAACAAAAAGAAAACAAAAAAATGAACTAAAATTATCCATCAGTGGTACTCAGAGAAAGGAAGGGTTAAAATAATAATTTAACTGCAGGCCAGAAGATTGCAAACTCTCCCAAGTCTTCTAATATTTACACTGACATAGGGCCTGAATGAAATGTTCTGAAAAGCAGCCTGTTATGAAATAGTCAAGACTTTTTCTACGGGCCAGTGTTTTCATGGACTGTCCCACTAAATTCCCATCTGCCTGTGTTGAAGGCCAAAGATGACATATAACTTATGATTAAGGATAACTCAGTGTGAAAACTACTTGTGAGATGTCAAGAAGCAGACCTCATTACCCACAACTGGTTCAATTAAATATTTGAGGCAAGAAAATGATCTGACCAAATCCTCAGAAAACATTATACTAGGTTGAGCCTTTAACATATTTGAAGTCAGATAGAACACCAGGTTCCTGAAGCTCCTATAATTAGATGGACATTGACTAGTAATGCCAGGGTATATAATGTATTTTCTTTCCAACATCTAGTTGATATTACACTTTCAAAAAAGATGTATGTCATCAAATCCTTCCTGTTCCACCTTCTCATCTGCCTGCAAGATGCACCCAAGTAGACAAATATAGAGTTGAGTTGACTAATTTGGTGTCAATTTCATGACATTCTCTTGAGTCAAGATCAAAGTAGGAATAGGATTTTTGTGGTATTTTAATAAATATCAGAACAAGTGAGACTACAATTCTTTCCAGACTCTCCTTAGGCAACCTCTGGAAAGTCTCTCTTTTTTAAAAATATATTCCTGCCTCTCCCATAAGCTACTCAAGGGCTGGTTATAGGTAAAGGCTAAAAACCATTAGGCTCTGATGGTCTAGCCCCTGTCCACTCATCCACATTGACTTTGTTTATCCTTACCAATGTGGATCAGAATAATTGCTTAGGGAAAAAAATTCTAATTTAAGACTCAGATTACAAATATATTTATGAATAAATAGTAATTATGCTTCATGCATAGTTTCAAGAAACTTGAGTAACGTAAGTAAATATATAAACCATAATAAAGTCAGTCCCTTTTAGCCAACATTTTGCCTGATAAATTCCACTTACTTAAACACTACTATTAGTAAAGGAAGTATTCATAACAGAAAAATTAATTATAACAACTATTTTTTGAGCACTTGTCTACCATGACCAGTTTCTGTGTCATGTACTTTTTTTTTGCGGTACACGGGCCTCTCACTGCTGCGGCCTCTCCCGCTGCAGAGCACAGGCTCCGGACACGCAGGCCCAGCGGCCACGGCTCATGGGCCTAGCCGCTCCGCGGCACGCGGGATCCTCGCCGACCGGGGAACGAACCTGCGCCCCCTGCATCGGCAGGCGGACTCTCAACCACTGCGCCACCAGGGAAGCCCCCTGTGTCATGTACTTTTTAATGTACTATATTATGGAATCCTCACCATAACTTTAAAGAATTGGTATTATGAGTTCTATTTCATAGATGAAGAAATTCATGCTCATTAGATTAACAATATCAAGAGTTCAAAGAGTTAGCAAATAAAAGAATAGAGATTATTAACTAATCTGTCTGTCATAACTGGTTTTTACTTTTCAGTGACATCTGCTTATAGAGTTTCTGCAACACGGTACCAAATCAGAAGGCAACTAAATCTGAAAAAGACAGCAACTCTGGCAGGTGGGCTCTAAAAAAGTTTTGAAACTCTGAGGCTGAGATATATATACACATGTAAATACATATGTACATATGATGTATCACATATGTTATAGGTGAGTTTGTGTATGTAATACATATACATACACATACATATAACATGATATCTATCTATCTATCCATCTATCTATCTGTCTCAGTCTCAGAGTTTCATATTGTTATATATCTAGATGGGTAGATACACAGATACATAGATCAGCCTATAAATAATTCCAACCTTAAAAGCAAAGAGGTAGGACTGCCCTTCCCCGATCCCGTCTTCCCTATTGTTCAGGGGCCTTTCTGTGACTTCTTTTCTTATTCCTTTCCGCCCTTATAGCTGTTAAGAGAAGAGAGAAAGATGAACAGAAGGGCCAGATTTAAGAGTCAGCTGCTCTTCAAACTCTCACAATGAAAATCCTTGGACAGCCCTTGAAATATTTAGATACCTCCATGCCTCTTAAAAAAAAAAATCAACATCTCAAGTTTGAGAGCAGCTTTAAGGTCAATAAAATGATTTCAAATGCTTCTACTTGCTAGAACAAAAATTTATTTATTTTAAAAATAATCAAACTTCCTTTGATAGCTTTTAAAACTATTTTGATCATTCAGATAATGTCTCCAAATGAATTTAAATCTGAAATTGTGACTTAAATGTTAATATTTGTCATAGCAAACATTAATTTAAGCTAGGGCAAATTTATGACATAGTATGTTTATGTGCTTTATGTACACCCTATCATTTATCATAAAGATTCCTTGCATAATCAATGCATAAGGTATGTTTATACTCCTGTTATGGGACTTGCAACATTTCACCATTTGAAATTTCTACTTAGATTTATAATGAGTATCTTCATTTATAACACTGTGCTGATGACACTTCTGGGTAATTAAATGTGGTGACTCTGGTCAGGAATATAACTCCAATCATGATGCTACTCTATGCCTCTTAGCTAGCTCATTGGTAATAAAGGACCATTTTAAGACAATGTGTTATTTGATTCATTTGCTCAGAATTTTTCACGTTCAAATACCAGAAATGCCCTGGGTTGCAAAAAGCAATAACTTTAAGTGAGGGTTAAACAAATCAGTTAAGACGAAGCCCATATCTCTTTGTTTGTGAACAAAGGCTTTATTGTTAATAACAAAGTAAAACTGAAGCTGGTAGGAGGGTCTGGGGCCGGTGGGAAGGAGGAGAAATGAATACTAATCTACTGGGAAAGCTCCAACAAACGTTGGCCTCTCAGGAGCACTCTCAGTTTTCAGGCGGTTTGTGATGTTTTTTCTTTTCATCAGTATCATATTGGCTCTCAGGACAGAGAAAATACTGGAATCAAAAAGAGCTGCTTTACCCAAGATGTATGAAGGAAGGTAGGCAAATAAAGACTATAGAAGATCTGTTTTAAGGATCCTTTTCCATCTGGCTGTGCTCCTCAACACAGCACCAGCATATCTCTTGCCATCTGCAATTTCATCAGAACAACATAATAATGCTACCATTAATACTTTGTACAAGACACTGTGCTGAGTTTGCAATAAATATATTTTCCCTTTTAATCTCCACAAAAACCTTATGATTGGGTATGAATATACTCATTGTACAGATGACAAAATAGAAGTTGAGAGGCAATAATTAGCTTGCGAAGGTCCTGGCAGGTTGGTTGTGCACTACACTATCCTGCTTCCACTGCATCCCCCAACCCTTGAATCTTGTAAGTTTCTTCTTGCACCTTCACTATAATCCACCGTTGACAAGAAAAGGCTGTAACCCATGATGGTTAGTCTTATAAGCATGAGAACAATATACATGACTCAGCTTGAAATGGTTAAATCACCATTTAAAAGCTAATAGTATTTGTACAAAGGGGGGCCTCTTAGCTAAAATCAAGCCAGGAAGTTTTACTCTTTCTAAATGAATCCTGGGAGATAGTTATAGCCTTCCTACCACCTTATGTTAGAAGACTGAGTGAGAGAGCAAAAGTGAGGGAGAGAAACAGAGAGAGAGGGGAGACATGCATGCAGGAAACCTAGGAATCATAGCATATCTTGCAGTCTGTACATTAGAGAATGGCAAACCTCTTTGCTTTCAGCTCTGCCCAAGGCTGTGCAGTAATTCACAGGAACAAGGATAGCACAGGCTACAGGTACAATGACCAAAAAAAAAAATGGAAACGTACTGAAGTTTCAACAGTATGAATTTATTATTCCTAATTGTTGCATATTTATACAAATAAACATAATGCATCCATGACCAGTAATATTATTAAAGAGAAGTTCTGATGTGGAAAAATGCTAAGAAAAAGAAAACAAGCTACAAAATAGTATGATTCCAATTTTTAATGCATATAGACAAATACATGCACATATCTGGAAAGGGAAGTACCTACACCAATGTGTTAAAAGGGCTTTTTCTGGGGCAGGAGGATTATGATTTTTTTTGTTTGATCATCTGGCTCTTTATTTTCTAGCGTTTCAACACTGAACATCTAATTACTTTTAAAAGTTATTAAATAAAATATTCACCCAAAGACATAGGTAGATTATAATGATTCAGTGCTTAACATGTAAACTTGAATAATGACAAATAGATGCAGGATGTGGACCAATAGAGGCCATGAAGAAAAATAACAAATAAAATAAGAAAAGGATAAAGAAAGAAGAAAAAGATCTAAAGAGATCAAAGAGATATTTCTCTTAACATGATCTAGTTAAGTATTTCACCAATTCCCTTATGAGCAGGAATAAATTAAATAGCCAAACTACTTTGTATACCATTTGTAGCTTCTTATCTGTATATATCTGCTAAAATCAAGTATCTCATGATATAATTCACTCCTGTGTGTTGACTCATTCCCAACTTACCATTCCTATTGTCACTATAATGTTCCAAGTAAAAGAGCCCTTTTGGTATCATTAACTTGATCAAATGATACAGAGGACAATTACCATCAACAGTCCAGCATCTCAAGTGGGCACACCTGGTAAGCAACAGCCCTAATGAAAGGATGGCACCTGAATAAGTCCTGCTTCTCTACGGTAAATTAAACTACACCTTACACAGTTATATCCAAATAGCTGAGACTTGAACAAAGCACTATTATTTATTTCTCAGCATGTAATGGGGATTATGCTAGGTGCTAGTGAGAGTATTGTAAGAGTCCATAAGGCCATGTCAAGGGCTTTTTTGACAGATACACACAAAGTACACCTTAAAATTGTGGGGGTTTTGCTACTTGTAATGCACATGATGACACATTCACCTTGACCTCTGCCTGGATTACTGTAACCTTGTAAACATTTGTAATATTTAATCTCAACTCTTCAGTTTCTCCCTAGTTCCCAATAACAAAGTGTTATCCAAGGATATAATAGCTCCAGCCAGTGCCAGTCGTTACCTGCTGCCTGAGCTTCAATCAATAGCTGACCACCATTCCCTCCCATTTGCTGACAATTGGAGGAGAAATTGCCTCATGGACTTGGACTGAGTCATAAATAAACGGCCAGGGACTTCCTTGAGCAGCAAGCTTCAGGTTCTGCAGATATTATAAAACTAAAACAAAAGTGGCTAGAGTCACCTAGGTCAGGGACTATAAACCTGCCTGTCCCCTCTCCCGCAGAGCATCCACCTCTGATTTCTCTTTGGAGGCACATGTATTTATGCTATTGCTTTGTTCCACTTAAGCCCAGGAAGCAGCTAATTTCTTTATGTTCTGTGTATCATTCCGTCTCTACAGTAGTATCAGGGCATCACTTTGACAGCATCAAACCCCTTACCCTAAAGTATTGTAATCACTTAATGACTATTTATTCTTAATGACTATTTCTGCCCCCATTGGAAACCAACGAGTCTACATGGTCATAATGAGAAAAGTATCTAATACTGATTTCACCAAAATGTGTGACAAAAATGATAGGAGGAGGGGAAGAAGCTGTGTTGGGGGCAAAGGGGTTTAAGAGTTAAATATTCACCTTTCATAACAGAAACACAATCTATAATTTCTAAAACTGAAGAATCAAGAACCACAAGCATAACTGTGTTATTTAGAAATATGGTGGCAAATGCCAGGAGAAACAACAAAAAGAATGGAAAGTAGTTGTCTTTGGAAGCAGGACTTAAGGCAGAGAAGAAGAGATCAAAGGAAGTGTCTGCTATTTTTCATTGTAAGTCTTAGAACATTATTAATCTTTACAAACACACCATATACATGGCTTACTTTGGTTAAAAACAAATTTAATTTTAAAAATTATTAACTCATTCACCTATTCAAAGGTTATATAGTCACAGTTACTTTTACCTCGCATAAAACATTCTTATCAAATAAAAGCTTACTACAGATACAGTTATCTAGTTTCATCTTGTGCTAAAACTAGTTCTGTCTAACAGTATGAAATCTTGAAACTGTCACGTATACTGTAATATTATCCTTGGTTAACCATGTCTGTGATGCCAACTGCACACCCGATCAAACATCTAAAGTTACCAACTGGCTCCAGAGTTGGTGCCCTGGTTACAAAACACTGGCCAGCTGCAGGAAACATGGAGGGGAGAAAGTCGTGCCTTGGCTACTGAGTACAATCCGTGCTCAGTGTTAATGATACTATGTCAGTCCATAAATTATAATGGCTAACGCTAGAACATTAACACCACCCAAAAACACACTCGTAAGCAAGCCAGCATGGCAAAATGAGGTCATGGAGAAGCTTAAAGCTATTTTAGGATATATCGTGAACACCAGTATAGCCCCTTTGACACCACTTGCTCTCATTTGGAGGACTGTATATTTAAGTCCCCCAACAGCAACTGGGCTCAAACCCAGTGCTGACTCTACAGTCCAGTTCAGGATAAATGCTGTCCTGTTGTTAGATATTGACCTTTAGATGAGACATTTAAATCCCCCTGCCAACATTCCCCACCTTCTGCTTAACTGGCACAGTATAAAAGATGTGGCTCAGAGAGCATTCAACAGTGGTCATAGCTGCTTGCATATTATCATAGTAATAGAAGCATGTGATTTATTCCTTTGAAAAAAAGAGTTGGACAATACAATCTAACATAATAAATCATTCTTGCTAAGAGGATCATGGCGGCATCAAGAAAGCAACCTGCACTCACTTTAGGAATTTACTTATTCTTTTCAAAGAACTATTCTTCCCCATAATGAAATCAAGAATACTTAACTTATGCTAGTGTCAGGGATGAATACCTGCCTTCATATACGACTTCTGTCAGTAAACTCCAAAAAACAGACATTTAGGTCCCAAATTCATTTCAAAGCCACAATTCCCAAGTGTGAAAAGATTGGTAAAACTTGGTTTTCAAAGCCATCAGAGTAAACCTTAATAAGTAACTTGAAAGTCATTTTAAATAATATGCAATTCAAAATATAAATTACTGATATTATCCTTTGAAGTGGAGAGGAACTGGCTGTCAAAAGTCAGAAATTAAAGGCTTTTAATGCACTGATTTCCAATCATTCCTTTTTTGCTGTATTTTATGAATGCTCCTACACTCTGGAAAATGGATGTGTGTTGTTTTGTAGAGTTGTAAGGTATTTAAAATATGTTTATCATGTGCTCAAACAAAACCTCTGGCTTCCAAATCTATTTTTTCCCAGCACCTAATACTGCTGCCCCATACCCTGCAGTTCACAATAAATGTTGACTATATGGAATTTTGTACACGAAGAAGAAATACATGAATATGAATCTAGAGTCATCCTTACCACTGCTGACATGGACAGTTTCTATGGTTATTGAGAAATAACAGTTCTTTAAACGAAACCAATGTTAATTACAAACGTCCATTTTCCAGGCAATATGCTAAGCAACAGACATAACAGGAAGGGCAAACAAGATGTGGTCCCTAACCCAAGGACTTCACTCTTTATCTTTACTGCTTTTCCTTGTTTCTAGAACTATGATTTAGAGAAACACAAGCTCAGTAATACACTCAAATTGCAATCACATATCTTAAGTTTGCTTTTTGCAGTTCTGAACAGGCTGGCTGCTGAGTGCTGGTGATCAATGCATGACAAGCATGAAATTATTAGGTTAGACTGAGGTTATAGTCATGTATCCATGTTCTTTATTATTCAAAATACAGGGCAAACGTGAAAACAAAATATAACAGGATTTCCAAAATATGAGGTAGTACCATTAACACATCAAAGGTACACTGAATAAAAAATAAATTAAAAAATATAATGTATATATATAATGTATATAACCTAGAAATTATATTGGCAAACACCACTGAACTGAATCCCTTCTAAATTTCCCTTTCATAGGTCAGCTAGTGAAACCATGTTTGAAAATTGCTAGCAAGAAGGAATCTGCTCTAGGCATAATCCATTCCTCTTATTGGTGCCATTTAGAGACCATTTCTAAAGATAGCCCCCTCCACCACACCACTCCAATCAAAACAATCCCTATTCCTCCACATCCACCAATAATATCACTGAATTTTTATTTATTTATTTATTTATTTATTTATTTATTTATTTTTTGCAGTATGCGGGCCTCTCACTGTTGTGGTCTCTCCCGTTGCGGAGCACAGGCTCCGGATGCGCAGGCTCAGTGGCCATGGCTCACGGGTCCAGCCGCTCCACGGCATGTGGGATCTTCCCGGACCGGGGCAAGAACCCGTGTCCCCTGCATTGGCAGGCGGACTCTCAACCACTGCGCCACCAGGGAAGCCCCAATATCACTGAATTTTGAGTCCAGAATCTACCTATCTAGAGCTCTCTTCCAAGAATATACTAGTTTACCTTTGTTCCTCTTAAGGGTAGAAACATAGAAATGGACCTAAAACTATAGGTGTATCTGTACAAAAAGATAGATTAGGACCATTACCTCCCTTACATTAGATAGTATAATGTCACTGATACAATCTATCATTCTGTTAGTGTCTTAGGCAGAAAATCTAGTTACATTCATCCAACTGGAATTTGAGATTTGTCTTCCTTTCATATAAATTCTTTAATTCTATAGGCATAGAATTAAGACATAACCACTCTTCCAGAGTTGTGCGTAGCGGGCTCACCATGGTGAAGGATGCAAGACTGCAGCTCTAAAGCCACTGAATGTCAAAATATCAGCAAAATGGAAGCTGAATGGAACCTCTGTGCCAAACTGGCTTTATAGGATGCAAAATCCAGTTCCTAAAACTCTCCTCTTCACCTCTAGGTCAGACATACCTTAATTATAGACCAGGTCCGTCTTCAACACACTGAAACCCAACTCTTGATTTTACAGAGAAGGCTAACATTTCTTGGGAGCAGATTTGGAAATTCCTGATCTAAATTCAAAAAAATTAAGAACACACAGTTTCTGCTTTTCTCCTATTTCAGACAAAAAATGTCTAGAACACTTACTATATACATATGTCATAGTATTAATATTTGCGTTATAATTCATTTGTTCACCAGGAAGACTATCTCAAAGGATTCTCTTCCTAGAGAGGGAAAGATATTTTTTCAATTTTATATCTCCAGTATGTAGAAAAGTACCTAGGATAGAAGACATGCCCCTAAGTGTGGGTTGAAGGAATATAAAAAAAATCTACACTCCTTACCAAATATCAAGATATTATAGGAGGAGGGGCACAGCAGAGGCACTTTGCTGGAGACAGTAGAACAGTTATTACTTGTGGAATGGCAAGTCAAGAAGCACCAACAGGGCTTGGAGACAAGATGGTGGAGTAGAAGGACATGAGCTCATCTCTTCTTACGGAAACAACAAAATCACAACTAACTGCTGAACAACCGTTGATAAAAAAGTGCTGGAACATAACAAAAAAGATACCCTACATCCAAAGAAGCCACAGCGAGATGACAGGACAGATGCAATCACAATAAAATCAAATCATAAACACACTGGGTAGGCGGCCAACAAACTGAAAAATAATTATACCACAGAGGTTCTCCCACAGGAGTGAAAGTTCTGAGCCCCAGGTCAAACTTCCCAGCCTGGGGGTCTGGCAATGGGAGGAGGAACCCCCAGAGAATCTAGCTTTGAAGGCCAGTGCGGTTTGATCACACAGATTCCACAACACTGGGGGATACAGCAACTCCACTCTGAGAGGGTACACATAGGGAGTTGTGTGCACCAGGACCCAGGGATAAAAGCACTGACCTCATAAGAGACTGGGCCAGACTTACCTGCTAGTATTGGAGGGTCACAAAGTGAGCCATAGTAAATTTAAGAAAATTGAAATCATATCAAGCATCTTTTCCAACGACAACACTATGAAATTCGAACAACTACAAGAAAAAACTGTAAAAAAAAAAAAAAAAGCATGTGGAGGCTAAACGATATGCTACTAAATAACCAATGGATCACTGAAGAAATCAAAGAGGAAATTAAAAACTACCTAGAGACAAGTGAAAACAAAAGCATGATGATCCAAAATCTATGGGATGCAGCAAAAGCAGTTCTAAGAAAGAAGTTTATAGCAATAAAATCTTACCTCAGGAAACAAGAAAAATCTCAAATAAACAATCTAACCTCACACCTAAAGCAACTAGAGGAAGAAGAACAAACAAAACCCAAGTTTAGTAGAAGGAAAGAAATCATAAAGATGAGAGCACAAATAAATGAAATAGAGATGAAGAAAATAATAGAAAAGATAAATGAAACTAAAAGCTGATTCTTTGAAAAGATCAAAAATATATCTAAATGTAGAACAACTCCTACAGAACACCTACCAAACGCTGGCAGAAGACCTCATACTTCCCAAAAGGCAAGAAAATCGCCACATACCTGGGTAGGGCAAAAGAAAAAAGAAAAAACAGAGACAATAGAATAGAGATGGGATCTGTGCCACTGGGAGGGAGTCGTGAAGGAGGAAAAGTTTCCACACACTAGGAAGCCCCTTCACTGGTGGGGATGGGGTGGGCAGAAGCTTCAGAGCCAAGAAGGAGAGTGCAGCAACAGAGGTGCAGAGGGAAAAGCAGAGAGATTCCTGCACAGAGGATCTATGCTGACCAGCACTCACCAGCCTAAGAGGCTTGTCTGCTCACCTGCCGGGGCAGGTGGGAGCTGGGAGCTGAGGCTCGGGTTTTGGAGGTCAGAACCCAGGGAGAGGACTGGGGTTGGCTGTGTGAAGACAGCCTGAAGGGTTGTCTAGCTCTGTGCCAGAGCTAGCTGGGAGGGAGTCCAGGAAAAAGTCTGGACCTGCCAGAGAGGCAATAGGCCATTGTTTTGGGGTGCACAAGGAGAGGGGCTTCCTGCTCTGTGTGCCCACAGACGGCAGAGCACCACCTAAGCGAGCTCCAGAGATGAGTGTGAGCTGCGGCTATCATCTTGGACCCCAAAGACAGGAACGGACCACTACTGCTGCCGTCACTGCCACCAAGAATCCTGTGTGCAAGTGCAGGTCACTACCCACAGCCCCCTGGGAGCCAGTGCAGCATGCCATTGCCAGGGTCCCATGATCCAGGGCCAACTTCCCTGGGAGAACACACGGTGTGCCTCAGGCTGCTGAAATGTCACACCAGTCTCTGCTGCTGCAGGCACATCCCACATTCCAATTATGATTACCATACCCAGCCCTCTCCTCAGCCTGAGTGAGCAAGAGAGCCCTAATCAGCCACTGTTTAGACCCTTCCTGTCTGGGCGGGTAAAAGATGCCTGAGGGCAGCCTACACACAAGGCAGGGCGAAAACCAAAGCTGAAACTCAGGAGCTGTGTGAACAAAGAAGAGAAACGGGAATTTCTCCATGAAGCCTCAGGAGCACCAGATTAAATCCCCACAATCAACTTGATCTACCCTGCATCTGTGGAATAACTGAATAGACAAGTGTGCCCAAAATTGAGGCAGTGGACTTTGGGAGCAAGTGTAGACTTGGGGTTTGCTTTCTGCATTTGATTTGTTTTTGGTTTTATGTTTACCTTAGTTTAGTTTTTAGTGTTTGTTTTTATTCGTGGTTTTGTTTATTGGTTTGGTCGCTCTCTTCCTTTTTTTTTTCTTTTCTTTTTCTGAGTGTGTTTGTGTATGTTTCTTTGTGTGATTTTCTCTGTTTAGTTTTGCTTTTACCATTTGTCTTGGGGCTCTGTCTGTTCATTTATTATTATTTTTCTTCCTTTTCTTCCATGCCATGTGGCTGGCAGGGTCTTGTTGCTCTGGCCAGAAGTAGGGCCTAAGCTTCCAAGGTGGGAGAGCTGAGTCCAGGACATTGGACCACCGAGACCTCCCTGCCCCATGTAACGTTGATCACTGAGAGCTCTCCTAGAGACCTTCATCTCAACATTAAGACCCAGGTCCATCCAAAGCCCAGCAAATTCCAGTGCTGGACGCCCCATGACAAACAAGTAGCAAGACAGGAACACAGCCCCACCCATTAGAAGAAAGGCTGCCTAAGGTCATACTAAGTTCACAGACACCCCAAAACACACCACCAGATGTGGCCCTGCCCACCAGAGGGAAAAGATCCAGACCTACCCACCAGAACACAGGCACCAGTCCCCTCCATCAGGAAGCCTACACAAGCCACTGAACCAGCCTCACTCACTGGGGCAGACACCAGAAATAAGAGGAACTATGAACTTGCAGCCTGAGAAAAGGAGACCCCAAACACAGTAAGTTAAACAAAATGAGAAGACAGAGAAGTAGGCAGCAGATGAAGGAGCAAGGTAAAAACACACCAGACCAAACAAATGAAGAGGAAATAAGCAGTCTACCTGAAAAAGAATTCAGAATAATGATAGTAAAGATGATCCAAAATCTCAGAAAGAGAATGGAGAAAATTCAAGAAACATTTAACAAGGACCTAGTAGAACTAAAGAGCAAACGAACAATGATGAACAGCACAATAAATGAAATTAAAAATAGTCTAGAAGGAATCAGTAGCAGAATAACTGAGGCGTAAGAACAAATAAGTGACCTGGAAGATAGAATAGTGGAAATAACTGCTGCACAGCAGAATAAGAAGAAAGAATCAAAAGAATTGAGGACAGAAAACACAGAGAGTCCCATACAGGATGAATCCAAGGAGAAACTCGCCAAGACACGTATTAATCAAACTATCAAACATTAAACACTAAGAAAAAAAATTAAAAATAAGCAAGGGAAAAGCAACAAATTACATACAAGGGAATCCCTATAAGGTTAATAGCTGATCATTCAGCAGAAACTCTGCAAGCCAGAAGGGAGTGGCAGGACATATTTAAAGTGATGAACTGGAAATACCTACAACCAAGATTACTCTACCCAGCAAGGATCTCATTCAGATCTGATGGAGAAATTAAAACCTTTACAGACAAGCAAAAGCTAAGAGAATTCAGCACCACCAAACCAGCTTTACAACAAATGCTAAAGGAACTTCTCTAGACGGGAAACACAAGAAAAGGAAAAGACCTACAAAAACAAACCCAAAAAAATTAAGAAAATGCTATTAGGACCATACATAATGATAATTACCTTAAATGTAAATGAATTAAATGCTCCACCCAAAAGACACAGACTGGCTGAATGGATACAAAAACAAGACCCGTATATATGCTGTCTACAACAGACCCACTTCAGACCTAAGGACACATACAGACTGAAAGTGAGGGGATGGAAAAAGATATTCCATGCAAATGGAAATCAAAAGAAACCTGAAGGAGCAATTCTTATGTCAGACAATAGAACTCATTCTACGAGGCCACCATAACCCCAATACCAAAACCAGACAAAGATGTCACAAAAAAGAAAACTACAGGCCAATATCACTGATGAAGATAGATGCAAAAATCCTCAATAAAATAGTAGCAAACAGAATCCAACAACACATTAAAAGGATCATACACCACGATCAAGTGGGTTTTATCCCAGGAATGCAAGGGTTCTTCAATATATGCAGATCAATCAATGTTATACACCATATTAACAAACTGAAGGATAAAAAGCATATGATAATCTCAATAGATGCAGAAAAAGCTTTCAACAAAATTCAACACCCATTTACGATAAAAACTCTCCAGAAAGTGGGCATAGAGGGAACCTACCTCAACATAATAAAGGCCATATGTGACAAACCCAGAGCCAACATCATTCTCAATGATGAAAAACTGAAACCATTTCCTCTAAGATCAGGAACAAGACAAAGTTGTCCACTCTCACCACAATTATTCAACATAGTTTTGGAAGTTTCAGCCATGGCAAACAGAGAAGAAAAAGAAATAAAAGGAATCTAAACTGGAAAAGAAGGAGTAAAACTGTCACTGTCTGCAGATGACATGATACTATACATAGAGAATCCTAAAGATGCTACCAGAAAACTACTAGAGCTAATCAATGAATTCGGTAAAGTAGCAGGATATAAAATTAATGCACAGAAATCTCTTGCATTGCTATACACTAACAATGAAAAGTCTGAAAGAGAAATTAAGGAAATACTCCCATTTACCATGGCAACAAAAAGAATAAAACACCTAGGAATAAACCTACCTAAGCAGACAAAAGACATGTATGCAGGAAACTATAAGACACTGATGAAAGAAATTAAAGAAGATATAAACAGATGGTGAGATAGACCATGTTCTTGGATTGGAAGAATCAACACTGTGAAAATGACTACACTACCCAAAGATTCAATTCAATCCCTATCAAACTACCAATGGCATTTTTCACAGAACTAGAACAAAAATTTTTACTATTTGTATGGAAACACAAGAGACCCCAAATAGCCAAAGCAATCTTGTGAAAGAAATACCGAGCTGGAGGAATCAGGCTCCCTGACTTCAGACTATACTACAAAGCTACAGTAATCAAGACAGCATGGTACTTGCACAAAACACAGAAATACAGATCAGTGGAACAGGATAGAAAGCCCAGAGATAAACCCACACACCTATGGTCACCTAATCTATGACAAAGGAGGCAAGAATATACAATGGAGAAAAGACAGTCTCTTTAATAAGTGGTGCTGGGAACACCGGACAGCTACATGTAAAAGAATGTAATTAGAACACTCCCTAACACCTTACACAAAAATAAACTCAAAGTGGATTAAAGACCTAAATGTAAGGCCGGACACTATAAAACTCTTAGAGGAAAACATAGGCAGAACTGTTTTTGACATAAATCACAGCAAGATCTTTTTTGACCCACCTCCTAAAGTAATGGAAATAAAAATGCAAATAAACAAATGGGATCTAATTAAACTCAAATGCTTTTACACAGCAAAGGAAACCGTAAACAAAATGAAAAGACAACCCACAGAATGAGAGAAGATATTTGTAAATGACGCAACTGACAAGGGATTGATCTCCAAAATTTACAAACAGCTCATGAGGCTCAATATCAAAAAAACAAACAACCCAATCAAAAAATGGGCAGAAGACCTCAATAGACATTTCTCCAAAGGATACATACAGATGGCCAAGTGGCACATGAAAAGATGCTCAACAATGCTAATTATTAGAGAAATGCAAATCAAAACTATAATGAGGTACCACCTCAAACCAGTCAGAATGACCATCATCAAAAAATCTACAAATGATAAATGCTGGTGAGGGTGTGGAGAAAAGCGAACCCTCTTAACTATTGGTGGGAATATAAATTGGTACAGCCACTATAAAGAACGGTATGGAGGTTCCCTTAAAAAACTAAAAATGGAGTTGCCATATGATCCAGCAATCCCAATCCTGTGCACATATCTGGAGAAAAACATGGTTCAAATGGATACATGAACCCAAATGTTTATTGCAGTGCTGTTTACAATAGCCAAGACATGGAAGCAACCTAAATGTCCATTGACAGAGGAAAGGATAGAGAAGATGTGGTACATACATACAATGGAATATTACTCAGCCATTAAAAGAATGAAAGAATGCCATTTGCAGTAACATGAATGGACCTAGAGATTATCATACTAAGTGAAGTAAGTCAGACAGAGAAAGAGAAATATCATATCTTATCACTTACATGCAGAATCTTAAAAAAAATGATACAAATGAACTTATTCACAAAACAGAAACAGACTCACAGAGTTAGAAAATGAACTTATGGTTACCACGGGGGACAGGTTGGGGGAAGGGATAAATTAGGAGTTCGGGGTTGACATGTACACACTGCTATACTTAAAATAGAT
This sequence comes from Mesoplodon mirus, assembly GCF_964341445.2. NCBI lineage: Eukaryota > Metazoa > Chordata > Mammalia > Artiodactyla > Ziphiidae > Mesoplodon > Mesoplodon mirus. The sequence continues at coordinate 89,046,639 of NC_138976.1, read as the reverse complement.
AAGCAGCAAGGACCATACTGTATAGCACAGGCTACTCTGCTCAATACTAATAACCTAAATGGGAAAATAATTTGAAAAACAACGGATGCATGTATATGTATAACTGAATCACTTTATTGTACCCCTGAAACTAACACAGCACTGTTAATCAACTATACTGCAAAATAAAATAAAAATTTAAAAAATATATATCATTATTGAGGAAAAAAAGATATTGTAAAGCTAAAGTAGTAAGACAGTGTGGCATTGGCAGAGACTTAGAGAAATAAACAGGTGGAGCAAAATAAAGGCCCCAGAAAGATTGCCACACATATATCAAACATATATTGCAAAACAATGCTGATTAATGAAATAGGTTGGATTGTTCTTAAATTGTGCTGAGATAATAGACTAATCATATAAAAAACTCAAAACTGGATCCCTACCTCACATCATACACAAAAATATTAATCCCAGGTAGACTAAGGACCTAAATGTAGGAGGCAAAACTAGATCATTTTTTAAAAATAGAGAAAGTATCTTTACAATATCAAAATGAGAGTTTTATTTAAAGCACACACACTTTAACAAGTACTTTGAAATTCATTGTTTTGAACAAGAAAAATTAATTTCACCCCATCCCTATCTAAAAAGCTTGAAATTTTAGCCTCAGTTTTGCATAGAGAAAGGTGGCAAGAGCTAATAATACCAGGCTCAGTTGCAGATCCAGGAATAAGGAAGACTCTTACTACTCTGAGCGTGGTCCACAGACCAGCAACATGGGCATCACCTAGGAACTTACTGGAAATGCGGTATCTCATGCCCCATCCCAGAACTACTGAGTCAGATTCTGCATTTTAATAACATCTCCCAGGTGAGCATGTGCTCACTAAAGTTTCAGAATCCTTGGTCTAGGTGATTGACTTTTACTTCATTATGCTGGACTTTCCATATATTGTCTTTAGTGAAAAGCATGTCTCAAACCTGTACATTCATGATATTTAAGAGTGGGCAACACAGGGATATTGTCATTAACAGTTATAATTACAAAATTTTGTTGATTCTAGTATCGTTTTTCATAAAATATGTTTCTTTCTAAGCAAATTATCCATAATCCCCCATCTACGAAAATCAATTTAAAAAATCCCGAGAAAAAGCCAAAACAAATTTTCGTATTTCTTCCAATACTGATTTCCTTTGACTATGTTTTCCTTCTTTATGCTTTCTTATATTGAAAAATGAAATTCAACAAGAATAACAATTTTGGATGCTAGGACAAAAACATTAGTATTATTATTATCATTTTTATAGTTTCCTATACATTTTCAAGCTTTATTACACTTTTATTTATATTTGAATAACATTTATTAATTTTCTTACTATAAAATTATACATGATTATTGTCAAAAAAATTGGAAATTACATAACAGTATAAAATATATACTCAAAACCAACCATATACCCCCAATCTAGAGTTACCTGCTACTAACATTTTGAGTTATATTCTTTCAGTATTTCTTCTATGGAGATATATATTATATTTTCAATTAATAGTCTATAATGAGTATTTCTCATATAATTAAAATACTTTCCTAGCATGATTTTTAATGGATATATGTTATTCGAACTCATGGATATAGCATAATTTATCTAACAATTAGCACTTTGTTAAACATTTAGTTAACTATATTCAACATAAAATTATAATTATTTGCTCACATAAAATTCTGTGTGCATCTCTGAATATTTTCTAAACATAAATTTTGAAAAGTAGAATTCTAAGTGTATAGACATTTTAAAGAGATGACAATAATTGCTAACCAAAAAGTTTATACCAACCTGCAGTTCCATTTGCAACCAAAGATCACATTTCCCATTCCCCATCAATGAGTAGTATATTTATTTTAATCTTTGCCAGTCACAGATGAAAAACGGCATCATGCTATTGTTTTAATTTGCATCAAAAGGGTTTGAATGCTTTGTATATGTTTATTGGCTTCAAATATTTCTTTTGTGAATTATCTTTTCACATCTTCTGCAGCACAGAGTCAGAGAGCATGGAATATGCCAAGCTTTATCGGCTGCCAAATCTAATCAGAATAGCTTTTCTGCCCCAGGAAGTCAGAGAAGATGGAACCTGACATTTGGCTGCCAAGCCCACTGCAGTTCAGCAACAGAGAGTTGTGCAAGACTGTGGGACTACATTCTTCACCAGCTTCCCCGCCCAGATACTCCCTATCCAGCAAGAATTGGGAGTGGGGTAATGCACACTGCTACCATCTACTCAACATAGGCCTTCTGCAGCATGAGGCTACAGAAAAGGGGATCTGCCAGTGTTTACTGGCTGCCAAACCCCCTGGGAATAGCTCTCCCACTCAAGAAAGCTAAGGGAGCTAAGGTCTGCCACTCAACTCCCAGGGCTGCTGGAACAGCTTTTCTGGAACACACTGTTGTGAGGGTATACAGCAGTCCCTAGCTCAAATGCCACACTCTCATGCAAGATTCTATAGGCTCTGTTGAATAAATGTTCCTCAGTATGTAGGAAGCCCTTTGATCAATCTCCAGAGACTTTAAATAATTGTCTTTGCTAATTCTGACCAGCCTTTCCAGGGGAGACGTTTTCCCCAGCTCTACTATAAACACCCTGATTATAGTGAGTTTTTACAAAGAAAACTTCAAATATTTACAGAATCCAAATCATCAATCTTTTTCTTTCATGATACTTTTAAAAGGCTTGTTTTAAGTTTAGACAATATTTCTACAACCTTGATTCAGATAAATATTAATTTATAGCCTATTTTTATATTTAAATATATAAACTATGTAAAATTTAAATCTTTCATTATATAATGTATGTAAGATATAATTTAATTATTTTTTGTTTTCCTTACTAATCGACCCAAATTTCCAGCATCATTCTTCATGTAATTTCTGCTTACTATGCTGTATTTAACATACACTTAAGGCTATTTCTAGATTTTTGCTTTGTTTCATAGATCTATTTTCAACACACCGTTGTAACTGTAACTTTATCAATCATTTTAATATTTAGTATTGCAAATATCAAATATATTATTCTTTCTAGATTAATGTTTCTTTCCTTATTACAGTTGGTTTTATTTCACAATTTCAAAATCATTTCATCAGATACAGCCAAAAATTCACCGCACTATTTGCACTGTATAATTTATGATACATATGGGGAACTCTGACATCTTTCACATCTTGATTATCTGAGAACAGGGTAGGTCTTTCCAATTGTTTAATTCTTCTTTTAAGTATCTCAGTAAATGTTTTGTAAAATTTTTTTAGGTAGATCTTGAAGATTTTGTTTTAGGCTTAAATTTACATTGCTATTCGGATTGGCATTTTCTTTTATATTTTATAAATGGTTATTGCTGATTTATAAGAACTGTGTGAATTTATGCATAGTCCTCTAATTGAACTCTGTTTCTATTGTTAATCCTCAGGGCTTTACAGTCAATTCTTTTAGATTTTTCTAGGTAAACAATACACCTATTTAAAAATAATTTTATCTCCAAGTATAATTTAAAATAATAATATAAAATATAATCAAAATAATATAAAAGAAATGTTTACAGTTTCTTTTTCTTATATTATTTCATTGGATAGAAATTTCAAGGCAAAACTAAACTGTAATAATGATAATGGTTACTTCTATTACAAATAGGCATATAATATTTGTCACAGGGGTGTCAACTCCCCATCATCCCCAGCTCAACATGCCCCAGGTCAGCCTCAAATCTAAAAATCTTAGAATGAAACCTATTACATTCCTACTGGTCCTCTTAGGGTTTACCTGCATCCTGGGATGTATCACAGAAACATCTTCCTTAGAAAACTGACTCATTGGAGTATGATTTCAAAGCATCAAAATGATAGAAAATTACCTCATATCATAAGTGAATAACTATCAGGCAAGATCTCAAGGCATAGGCAAATGACTCTGATTCTCAGAAAGTGTGGCCAAATGAGGTCTCATTGCACATGCCATGTATAATGAGGCTGGGCAAAGCAGAGAGATTCAGTTCTTTGGGCTCTCAGAGTAACTCTCATGACAGCTTTTTCTTCTAGTCCACTGGCATCAGCGTTTCCAAGGCCAGAGATTTACTGTGAGGCCATTCAGTGTTGAGGCTCGGAAATGTGAACCTCTAGATCCAAGGCCTATCTTCCTTAGCTTTGCCCTCTGAGCTCTCATTAACACAAAATCTAATATCACACTTTTTTCTACACTGTCTTGCTGCAGTCCTTTCCTTCTAAGTTGCCTTGGCTTCTACATATTCATCATTCAAAATGAAACTAAGGTTAATATCTTCATGATGAAGAGGGGAAATAAACACAAATTTAATTCCTATTACTATCTGCTAGGTACTGTGTAAATCTATTTACAAACATTATATGATATAATAATTTTAAAAACCCCATGAAAAATTCTATTATTTATCTGCATTTTACAGATATGGAAATTGAGACTTATAGAGGTAAAATGTACTCTCAAATACCATGCTATACTTCCTTAATTTTTGATATTTAGTTCAAATATTTCATTCAGGTTTCAAATAGTTCTTTTTTTTTTAACATCTTTATTGGAGTATAATTGCTTTACAATGGTGTGTTAGTTTCTGCTTTATAACAAAGTGAATCAGTTATACATATACATATGTTCCCATGTCTCTTCCCTCTTGCGTCTCCCTCCCTCCCACCCTCCCTGTCCCTTCCCTCTAGGTGGTCACAAACCACCGAGCTGATCTCTCTGTGCTATGCGGCTGCTTCCCACAAGCTATCTATTTTACGTTTGGTAGTGTATATATGTCCATGCCTCTCTCTCGCTTTGTCACAGCATACCCTTCCCCCTCCCCATATCCTCAAGTCCATTCTCTAGTAGGTCTGTGTCTTTATTCCTGTCTTATCCCTAGGTTCTTCATGACTTTTTCTTTTTTTTTTCCTTAGATTCCATATATATGTTAGCATACGATATTTGTTTTTCTCTTTCTGACTTACTTCACTCTGTATGACAGACTCTAGGTTCATCCACCTCACTACAAAAAACTCAATTTTGTTTCTTTTTATGGCTGAGTAATATTCCATTGTATATATGTGCCACATCTTCTTTATCCATTCACCTATTGATGGACACTTAGGTTGCTTCCATCTCCTGGCTATTGTAAATAGAGCTGCAATGAATGTTATGGTACATGACTCTTTTTGAATTATGGTTTTTTCAGGGTATATGCCCAGTAGTGGGATTGCTGGGTCATATGGTAATTCTATTTTCAGTTTTTTAAGGAACCTCCATACTGTTCTTCATAGTGGCTGTATCAATTTACATTCCCACCAGCAGTGCAAGAGGGTTCCCTTTTCTCCACACCCTCTCCAGCATTTATTTTTTCTAGATTTTTTGATGATGGCCGTTCTGACCAGTGTGAGATGATATCGAATAGTTCTTATCATGCTAAATATATATCCTTCTATTCCTACTTTACAAAACTTTTCTTCATACATTGAAAATGAATTTATAAAATGTCCTTTTAGCATCAGTTGAGATGATCACATAAGTGTTTCACTTTCTTTGATCTCTTGATATGATAAATTGTTTGAATAAATTTTCTACTTTTAAAATTTCTTTGCATGTCTGCGATAAAGCCAACATCTTCATATTTTAATATAAAACTGTATTTCAGTTACTATTATTTATTTTTTTAAATCTTTATTCTTAAGTGAGCTAGCTACTTTTGTAAATTCATAAAATGAACTGGGGATCAATCCATCTTTTTCTAAACTTAATAAAATGTTCATAGCATATCATTATTTTAATACAATGTATCTGAGTTGCCATTAACTTTATTTAGGGTTTTTGAATCTTTATTGTTATGTGAACTAGCTATGTTTTGCAATTCACAAAATAAACTGGGGATCAATTAATCAGTTCTGTACCTCTTCATTCAGTGAAAATACAGAAATACAACCTACTTTAGCATAAAGTTTGCATACGTTTTATAGATGCAGCTATTTCAGTTTTTATTATATTTTTTCTAGTTCTAAAATTTTCACTAAGATATTACTCTTATTTCTTCCTCTCATCACCCAAACATCCAATGATCAGAGTTTTCTCTGATCTGAAAAAAAGATAACATAGGTATTTAAGAAAAAAGATTTTAGAGATGTCAAAAAAAGAACAGAAAGAGTAAAACAAAGCAAAAGTCATTTATTATTCAAGAAAATAGATGAAACAAGGTAAAATATCACTACTAAAAAAAAAAACTGGAATTGAAAATCAGCTCTATGCTTTATATAAAGCTTTACCGAGAATAAAATGTTGGAATAATTAAAGATAATGTCAGTGTAAAGTTAATAGGCAAATGCAAAAGAATAAAGTAGTTGACATTAAATTAATATTAGTGTGGATTTCAAGGCATTATTTCATTAAATGAGTATAAATGCAGGGCAAATAACCATTAAGTCTTATTACTTTACACTGAAAAACTGTCATAATCTGCAATGAAGTATGGATGTCATGAACTTTTATTTGATGAATAATATATAACTTAAAGTATAAATAAAAACTATTAGAAATACAAATAGATGTTGACATAATCATGATGGTAGCATAAATATTACCATATTACTTTTAGTTCTTGACAGATGAAGTAGGAAAACTCCAACTAAGAAAAAACTGGATGAATAATAAAACAATAATATTGATTTAATAGTAACATATCTAACTCAACAACTTACATAAGTAAAATATATTTTCTTTTGCATTGACCTAAATGTTTTACAAAATTCATCATGTGTTCTACAACAAAGTCTCAATAAATTTCCCAAATCATAAATTTTTTAAGACTGAATTACCTGGATGAAATGCAATGTGAGTATTAACAACATTAATAATAAAGAATATAAACAAACCAAAAGGGAAATTTAGGCATTTAAGACTTTCTTAAATATGGTCAAGAATAAGTAAAAAATGAAATTATATACTTATTAGAAAACAATAATAATAAGAGTAGTTTACATGTTTCCTGATAAGTGGAAAATTCTAATCCAGAAGTAAATTATTTGTCTAAACTATTCAGTTATTAAATAAATAATGTCCACAAATTTAAAAATTTAATGCATGCAGTAAAGGGAAACAAAACAGTAGCAAAAGGAATTGGTGCCACAGTGGTTAAGAATCCGCCTGCCGGGCTTCCCTGGTGGCGCAGTGGTTGAGAGTCCACCTGTCGATGCAGGGGACATGGGTTTGTGCCCCAGTCTGGGAAGATCCCACTATGCCGCGGAGTGGCTAGGCCCGTGAGCCATGGCCACCGAGCCTGCGCGTCCGGAGCCTGTGCTCCGCAACGGGAGAGGCCACAACAGTGAGAGGCCCACGTACCGCAAAAAAAAAGAATCTGCCTGCCAATGCAGGGGACACGGGTTTGAGCCCTGGTCCAGGAAGATCCCACATACCACAGAGCAACTAAACCCATGTGTCACAACTACTGAGCCTGCGTGCCACAACTACTGAAGCCTGTATGCCTAGAGCCCGTGCTCTGCAACAAGAGAAGCCACTGCAGTGAGAAGCCTGTACACTGCAACAAAGAGTAGCCCCCGCTTGCCACAACTAGAGAAAGCCCACGCCCAGCAATGAAAACCCAACGCAGCCTAAATAAATAAATAAATAAATAAATAAATAAATAAATAAATAGAGTGTCTTTAAAAAAAAAGAAAAAAGAATAAATTTAAGAATTAACAATTATAAAAGAAAAAAAACCAATGGAAATAAATTCAGGAAGTGATTCTTTAAGAAAAAATACTGATGCCCCCTAACTAGCAAGCAAGATTAATATAAATGAAGGAAAAACACTCAAATACACACAATTTGCAATTGATAACTTCTTCAAAACATTCTTCTTTTGGATTTTATGATGCTCTACACTGAATTTCCTTCTAGCTCTCTAGATACCCCTTTGTTCCCTTTAAAATTTGTTTTTCCTTTGTGAATTCCAAATATTGGAGCTGCCCACAGTGGATCCTTAGCCCTCTTCTCCCAAAGCTTTGAATAGCATTCACTTATTGGTGATTTCCAACTTTACAGTCCCACTCCATATCTGCCTCTCTATTTTGTATTTCTTCTTGGAGATATGACAGCTATTTCATTTACATGTGCAAAATTGAACTTTGGTTTCCCCCTTTCCCTCAAACATTGTTCCTCAATTCTTCTTCCCTGTCTCAATAAATGGCCATGCTCTCTCTCAGTTTCACAGGCCATTATTCTCAGTTTTTATTGTTTTACCTTTTTGTTTCCCTCTTTTAAGCAAGTCCTATTTATTCCCTTTCCTTATTATATAGCCCAAAGCATTCTCTTCATTCCTCAGCCCCACCCTGGTCCAAGTTGTGAGTCTACCTGGATTACTACAGCAGCCTCTTTACTAGCCTCACTTCCACGTGTACCTCCTCTACACTATTCTCCACACAGCAGTGACAGAGGGTCATCTTTTTAATAAACACATATTCAAAATTCTTTGATGGATTGCCAGTGCAGGTAAAATAATACCTAGTCCACACAAAAATCTGTACAAGAATGTTTATACCAGCTTTATTAATAATTGCCAAAACTTGGAAGCAGCTAAGATGTCCTTCAAGAGGTGAATGGATAAACAAACTGTGGTACATTCAGACAATGGAATCTTCTTAAGTGATAAAAAGAATGAACTACCAAACCATGGAAAGACATGGAAGAACCTTAAATGCATATTGCTAAGTTAAAGAATCCAGTCTGAAAAGGCTACATATTGAATGATTCCAACCACATGACATTCTGGAAAGGGCAAAACTATGGAGACAGTAAAAAGATCAGTGGTTGCCAGGGCCTAAGAGGGAGGGAGGGTGGGAGGAATGGATAGATGGAGTACAGGAGATTTTTAGGGTGGTGAAATTATCCTGTATGATACTGTAATGGTAGAGACATGACATTATACATTTTTCAAAAGCTATAGAATGTACAACTCAAAGAATGAACCCCAATGTAAACTATGGGTGTTAACAACAATGTACCATAATTTATACCTAATTGCCAAAACTTTCATCAATTGTAAAAATTTACCGCACTAATTTAAGAGGTTATTAATAGGAGAAACTGGTTGAGGGGTGGTATGAGGTGGTGAGTTGGGAAATGAATCAGGGTGGGAGGAAAAGGGGTTGTATAGGAGCTTTCTGCTCAATTTCTGTATAAACTAAAAACTGCTAAAGAGTAAAATACAGTAATTTTTAAAAAATATTTAAGCTCTTTAGTATGATCCACAAAATGCCTATTATAAATTATCCCATTCTTGGATATGGATGACTGAATTATTCTCCATTTTACATAAAGAACTTTGCAAAATTGGTTATAATTTCCCCTTTTGATTGGATTGCCAGTATCTAATCTCCTTAACAGAAATTCCCCAACAGCCACTGAAAAACCTGCATTGTCTGCCCAGTTCTCCAAGAGCTTCTCAGGGCCCTCTCCTTATCATTCCCTGTGTTTCAGCCACCTTATACTTCTTTCTTCCTTTCCTTCACAGAGCTCGTTCTTCCTAATCTTCCAGGTCTGGATTTAAATGTCACCCCACAGTGAGGTCTTCCCATACTCTTCTATCTTAACCCTGTTTGCTCTATCACATTTTTTTAATTACTATATTTTGTTAACTTCATAGCACTTATAACAATTTCTAATTACTTGTTTGCTTACTTGTTTACCATTGTTCTTCCCCACTAAGCTGTATAATCTTAAAGGGCCTGAAACCATATATGTTTTGTTCATTAGTAATTACTCAGCGCTCTGAGCAGGGTCAGGCACAAATCAGATGGTCAGTAACGGGGCAATTGGTGGAGAAAATGCTTCTAAGATCAGATATGGAGGGAATGTCATGAACAACATTTTATTCTAAGTAATTTGACAAATTTAATAAAATGGACAATTTACTAGAAAAATATGAATTTGTTAAAATAATTCCAGAGGGAATAGAAAATCTGAATGTTTATGGAATAAATCAAGAAGATTTTCAAAGAACCAACTCTGTGGAGGATACCAGGCTAAGAATATTTTAAGTGTGATTTTCCCTAAACCTTCAAGAAAAAACACAATTCCTATATTATTTAAAATGTTATTGAACTTAGAGAAACCAATAAAAGTTTGTTAAATTTAATAGCCTTTGCTTTCCCAAGATTTGGGGATACTGACACTGTCTCACATATAAAACAGCCTGTTAAATTCACAACATCATTAGGACATTGAGAGACAGCCCTGTTAAAACGCTTTTACAGATGGATAAAGGGAGGCTCAACTCTGACCAGCTGCTTAAGACAACATAAGTCAATAGAGAAGCTGGGTTTAGAATCACAAAGCCTAAACAATTCGTGCAGTTAAAAACAAAAATCAATAAAGGAGCTTAGTGCTTTGAAAATTAAAACACCATGGTGCTATCTTTAAGAGTTGGAAGCAAAATATTGATTCATAACTTGTCCCCTTTTTTTATATTCCTATCAAAGAATGAGATTGTTATTTTTCCTAGCAACAACATGTTCAGAAATGGGAAATGCTGAACTGCATTAGTCAAGAAAATCCACTTCAAAATCACACATTAATTTTGTGAATCTGTTCAAAATAATAATGATATTTGAGTATCACATAACATGTAAAATCCAACTGTCTCTAAAGTGTGATGTGCAAGGAAGTCCCCTCAGAGTTCACTAATGAACAAAGCATTATGTAGTAATAGCAATTCTAGCAATAAATGGAGTAATTAGAATGTGCTTGGTAATAGCTGACACATAATTACAGCAATCACATCAAAACTGAATGAAAATAAAGGAAAGAGAATAGAGGCCTGATCTTCGTATTAAAAAGAAATAAAATAATAAGTTAAACCTCATGCAAGAGGAAACACTCCTTATTCCAAATGCACACAGGCACTGAGACCAGCCCATTCACAGCTGTTTGTGGCTGGTTAACTGCTTGACTGTCCTGGGTATGAAACCTTTTACTCCCTGGCTCTGCAGAGACACAAGTCTTGGGGGAGAGGCTTGGCTGGCTAGCTTCCTGTTTATTAACAGAATTTTCTTGCTCTGAGGCACCTGGTTTGTCCCTGCCAATTTAGTATAAATTACTTCCACAGGTGATCAGCTGCTCCTCATCTCCTTTGAGATCAGAGAAAGAAAAGAGCTTAAATGTGAATGGGTGGGATCTAAAGGGATTAAGAATCACAAGACCAAAAGACAACCCTCAGAATGGGAGAAAATATTTGCAAATGAAGCAACTGACAAAGGATTCATCTCCAAAATTTATAAGCAGCTCATGCAACTCAATAACAAAAAAACAAACAACCCCATCCAAAAATGGGCAGAAGACCTAAATAGACATTTCTCCAAAGAAGATATACAGACTGCCAACAAACACATGAAAGAATGCTCAACATCATTAATCATTAGAGAAATGCAAATCAAAACTACAATGAGATATCATCTCACACCAGTCAGAATGGCCATCATCAAGAAATCTAGAAACAATAAATGCTAGAGAGGGTGTGGAGAAAAGGGAACACTCTTGCACTGCTGGTGGGAATGTGAATTGGTACAGCCACTATGGAGAACAGTATGGAGGTTCCTTTAAAAACTACAAATAGAACTACCATATGACCCAGCAATCCCACTACTGGTCATATACCCTGAGAAAACCATAATTCAAAAAGAGACATGTACCAAAATGTTCATAGCAGCCCTATTTACAATAGCCAGGAGATGGAAGCAACCTAAGTGTCCATTGACAGATGAATGGATAAAGAAGATGTGGCACATATATACAACGGAATATTACTCAGCCAACAAAAGAAATGAAATTGAGTTATTTGTAGTGAGGTGGATGGACCCAGAGTCTGTCATACAGAGTGAAGTAAGTCAGAAAGAGAAAGACAAATACTGTATGCTAACACATATATATGGAATCTAAGAAAAAAAAAAAAGGTCATGAAGAACCTAGGGGTAAGATGGGAATAAAGACACAGACCTACTAGAGAATGGACTTGAGGATATGGGGAGGGGGAAGGGTAAGCTGTGACAAAGTGAGAGAGTGGCATGGACACAGCACAGGGAGATCAGCTCAGTGCTTTGTGACCACCTAGAGGGGTGGGATAGGGAGGGTGGGAGGGAGGGAGACGCAAGAGGGAAGAGATATGGGAACATATGTATATGTATAACTGATTCACTTTGTTATGAAGCAGAAACTAACACACCACTGTAAAGCAATTATACTCCAATAAAGATGTTTTTTAAAAAAAGAGAATCACTCTGATAGGGAGTTGTCTGATCAGAGGAATGGGTTACTAAATTAGATTGTGACACTGGAGAAATATTAACTGAATTGGACTGAACTCCATGAGGGTAGATGTATATTCAGAAATGTTCTTAGCTTAATGCCATTAGCCAAAAGAAAGCATTTCTAACAATATGTTGCTCAAAGAAGGTAGGTGTTCTACCTATAGGCACTACATAAATAATAAGTAATTATACCAGGAGAGAGAAAAAAAGACCCAGAGCTTTAAAGCCTGCAATGATGGTAAATGATCCTTGTATTTTAATACCTTGTTACTCAAAGTGTGGTCTGTAGACCAGCAGCACCAGCACTCACTAGGAGTTCGTCAGAAATACAGAATTACAGGCTCTAACCCACACCTGTTGAATCAGAATCTTCATTTTAACAAGATCCAGAGATTTGTATGACATTTGAGTTTGAGATGCATTGCTTTCACCAATTCATAAACCACCAGAGGGGAAGAAATCTTGGTAAAGGTCTTATCTAACCTCATTTTTCAAATGTGAGCACTCGCCAAAGTTGCACGGCTAAGAGGCAGTAAGTGTCAGACAACTAATTAATGTCAGAGTTCAATCTAGATCCTAGACCAGTGCTCTGTCCATGACCCATATTATCACCCAAGAATTTCCAAATACGCAATAAAACGAAAAAAAAATCTGCTCAATTAGTCTGTTTCCTAACTCCTCCCCATTCGATTCTATATTAGTATTCTAGTATTCTACTACTGGACTTGGTATTAAAATTTTTTCTCATCAACAAGTCTCCTGTCAAAGAATAAACCCATTAACAGGGCAGATTTCCTGAACACCAAGGTTATGCATTTAAAAGATTTTCTCTCTTCCAGTCATTACTGATGCAATCAAAGGTACTGTGAGAGATTGCTGGAAATGATTAAATGTGTTTTATTTTAGATTAGTAACTCCAGTGGAGAGGGTGAGAGGAAGGCAGGAAAACCAGGGCAGGTGGGAGGAAAGAGCAGGAGTCGAGTGGTGGCACTGCTGTGGCATGCCTGTCTGACATCACTGGCTTAACATTTGTATTTCAGTCCATTGCCTGACTAATAACACCATGTAGTGAAATAACGCACCCATTCTGGAGGTAATTGTTACATGGTGGAATATAAACAAGCCCCATTCTGCAGTATATTTACCACAGTGCATATTTACGAGTTGGGTTTAATTAAAAGTCAGGAACACTAGAGCTATTTTGTAACTAGATGCCTATTATCTAGTGTCAAATGCTTGGTTTTAATCACACATTTTATATCATCGTGACCTAGATCACTGCCTGTGACATATGAGATAGTGTGTTGTCTTTCCTGAGAAGATGTAGCAGGGCTTGATGGATGTTTTCTCATTCCTAACCTCATTACTACCAGCTTCCCATCCATCTAATAAAATGCTATGATAGAGAGTGGGAAGGTGCTATAAATCATAATATTCCAGCCGCTTCCAGCAGATTCATTAGAAATGCTGACTATATATCTCACAAACAGAAAGTCAACACACAAAGTAGCTTGCTGCTTCTGCCCAGGATCAAGACACCCTGTTCCTTGCCTCTCCCTCTCCCAGTGGAAAAAAGGTTCCTTTTAAATGGCAAAAAACGCCATTTAACGAATGACTGCATAGCTTTCTGTCCTCACATGATTTATCCAATATAGAGTTGATAAATACTAGTTTCAATCTTGTTATGCACAGTTTGATCATTATTCCCCTGATTGGAAGAGCTGTTGACTTCTAAGTGTCAAGGAAACCGATTCAGTTAAAATAGATTGGATCTCACGGTTTTGGTCATTATTCATTTGTCCTGACAAAGAAAAGGACCCTGTGTCTCCTTAAGGTTAAGGTGGAAGTTGTTGAAGAGGTAAGTGAGTGCTCTGACATTACCACTCCTTCAGGTAATCGGGCGTGAAGCCTTGGGAACATCCTAAGCTCTTCCCTCTTTTTCAATCATTCATATGTTCATTTCTTCAACAACCACGTCATGAGGACCTACCGTGGGCTAAGCCCTGGGCTAGACGCTAGGTTACAACCATAAATCAGACATGGCCTTCCCTCAAGAAGCTTGCACATTAAATGAAAAATAAAGGACAACGGCAACACATTAGAGGAAGTCCTAATCCAGTCTGGGCAGGGTGGTGGTGGTTAAGGAAGGCTTCCAAGAGGATATGAAACCTAAGCTCACCAGAGAAGAGGACAGTGAAACTGTTCTAGAAAAAGAGAGCGGAGCACGTTCAAAGATTCAGAGCTGTAAAAAGGATACGATCCAAGTTTAGCACAGCTGAGATCAAGAGGTGCAGAGAGTGGTGACAGAGGAAGGAGTTTAGAAGCAATAGAGGCCAGACCATGAAGCGTTCTGTATGCTTTATAAAAAACATTCAAGCTATTCTGAGAGCAATAGGAAACTATTAAACGCTTTTAAGCAGAACAGTGACTTGGCAGGTTCTGCATTTTAGAAGAATTGCTCTTACAATAGTGGGGAACGGATGGTAGGAGGGATGGAACAATGATTAAGTCAGGGAAACTACAAGAAGGCAAGGGCAATAACAGCATGAGATGCGAGAATGGAGAAACCTAGAAGTAGTTGAGATCTATTTATGAGTAGAGATGACAGGATTAGTGATTGATTTGATTGCTCTAACCTAGCTGGTCACCAAGTCTATTAGTTCTTTTTTCAAACTAAGCATTATTCAGCTGTTCCCATTTGTTCCCACAGCTACTGAAGACATTTTCCACAATGATAAGCCCTGTGCTATATCATGACTGACATCCATATCGGGGCTAATCTCTCTGGTCTCCAACCCATGTTCTACAACCTAATACATCCTCAGAGGCCTCTTCCCTGTTCTGAAATCTCCAGTGTCTGTCATATGCCTGATGCCCACTGTCTACAGCAAGAGTCCTCAAACTTAAGTGAGCATCTGAATCACTGAGATACTGGGGTGGGGAGCTTGTGGCAAATGCAGAAGCCCAGCCCCAATCAGGATAAAATTTCCAATTTAGATATGGCATGTATCCAGAAATAAGTCTTTTAAACAAACATTCAAGATACTAAGATAGGATATATACTTTGAGATACAGTTCAGAGCTCTAACCTGGAATTCACGGATCTCTACAATTTCTGCACCCTACACTGTCCTGATATCCACTGTAACTTACTTCTCTTCCCACATCACTTTCTGTTGTCCTGTGGCTTGGTTTCTTACTGTAAAAATGACTGTTCTATAATCATGCCCACACCCATACCTTCTGTCACATTGTTCTGTCTTTACCCTCTGCTTATCTAAATTCCATCAATGTATGCGACTCAGTTTCCACATCTGTAAAGGGTGAGGAACAGATTAAATGATGTCTAAGTTACATTTTAACCTTACTTTTCTAAGACTCATTTTATTTTATTTTTATTATTATTTTGTTTTATTTATTTTTATTTTACTTATTTATTTTTGGCTGCATTGGGTCTTCATTGCTGCACGCGGGCTTTCTCTAGTTGCAGTGACTGGGGGCTACATTTCATAGAGTCATCTACCCAGGACTTTACCAGGAGTGAGATATGAGCCCCACTCCAGAAGGACCAAATCATTCTCTTTTCCCACATCAGTCAAAGGGATTACCTCCCTGAACTCCCTGCCATGGAAGACAATTCCCTCTCTTACTCTCTGGGGCACCTAATAATGACTTTAATAGGGCACCTTCCTAATGACTTTAATAAGTTTAGGATTCTGCTCTCAGTCCTACTAAAAGAAATTCTCTGAGGCAGGGAATTATTAAGGACCTGACTGCCCGTGTGAAATGAGGAAAGGAAAATAAATGAAAGAATAACGAGCACAAATTAATATTTTAATAAACTATCCTTCCCAAAAAGTCAGGAGGAATCAATTTGGCTGAACACAGAAGGATCAAAGCACAAAATAAAGGGATGCTGGAATGTTGACAGCATATTCCTTTCTTGAGTCAGACAAGACCTTTTTCTCTATAGTTTTGGCACTGGGAAAAAGAATGAGCCTTTGGTCAAGGCTAGGATTCACTCTACCTTCTTCGCAAATTTTAGGAAACTTTTTGATTGTTATTGTACAATGAGAGCGCCATCCATGCAGGTGAAGCACATCTTGCCTCTTGAAAGAACAAAGGCTCAGAGAGGCCATAAAAATTGCTCATAAGTCTTTGTAGACATCAAAGGACTCTTACCAACAACATGCAGATGATTTAGTGAAAGTAAATCAGGAACATATGGATTAAGATTTTCTTAAAATACACATGGATTTAGAAACAAGGTGAGGAGGTAACTGTTTAGGGCCAGATGCATTTTGGATTTTCTAAATACATGTGTGTGGCTACCACGACTAACATCCTCACCCCCACACCCACATACACACGTACAAACGTTCACTCACTGCATAATCCAGAGACCTAGAAATGGTAAGACTCCTGGAGACCACACACCATGGGAGATTTGTAGATATCTACCCAAGGTTAGATTAATTCAACAACGATTTTTCTAATATTTTCAGAAAAGGGGAAAAGGAAAGGAAAGTCTACTGGTGATTCAAGATAAATAACAACAGACTTTTGATTCTGATTTCTGATTTTAAGAAAATCATATATCTACTTTGTTGGCCTCGGTTTTCTCATTTATAAAATGTAGGAAGTGGATTGATTCATCTCATTAATGCTCAAAAATATCTTTACTCTCTGACCATTTTGTTCATCTGCTACTCCCCCTCATTCTTCCTTTTCCAATTTGGGCATATGAAAATTTTTATAGCAATAATAACAAGATCAAAAAGTTGAGCTTTAAAATATCCTATATCCAAGCCTGGCCCCAGGAAAGATTCAGAGCAAGTGAAAATGAGTCTCAAGTATCCACCCACTCACTTTTTCTACCCCTCTTCTCCACCTGGAACACCACCACAAATCACCTCTGCCCTCACTCACCCCCACAGCCTAAAGTAGCCCAATGCGGAGCTCACACTAAGGGCCGACCTACAGCACACGATGATCTCTTTCATAAATAGGAAGTCATGTGGGCTTTTAAAAAAACTGGTTATTGACAATCAGGAAGCATCAAGAATTAAGTCTAAAATTACAAGCCTAGGGCCTCCCTGGTGGCGCAGTGGTTGAGAGTCCGCCTGCCGATGCAGGGGATACGGGTTCGTGCCCCAGTCTGGGAGGATCCCATATGCCGCGGAGCGGCTGGGCCCGTGAGCCATGGCCGCTGGGCCTGCGCATCCGGAGCCTGTGCTCCGCAACGGGGGAGGCCACAACAGTGAGAGGCCCGCATACCGCAAAAAGAAAAAAATAATAATAAATAAAATAAAATTACAAGCCTAGAAATTGGAAGGAGTAAGGTAAGACGTTTTATTACATATTTAAATCCTGATTATTTAAGTGAGAGAAAGGTTACTACCAGTACCATCAGCATCAGACAGATTGAATATTTACTGAAGACTTCTTTCCAAAGCCAATTTTCTGATTCATAACATCCCTGATGTCCTGAACCTGAAACAACTCTTTCTGGGAAAGCCTATTTGTCTTCTGATAGAAGAAGTAAAGATATTTATGTACTAAAACTATTATTCAGCAACTCTCTGTCTCTAGTGTGACTGTTGTGGTATGGTCATAGTTATTTCACTATCGCTCATTTTCAAAGCATATGCAAAGTAGATCGTGACTGGGATCTGCATTTGAAATAGAGATCTAAGTTCTCTCCAAGAGCCATTGATATCAGCAGTCCTTAATGTAGAACTTAGTTTTGAGTTAATAACATAAGTTAACCCAGACACAATGCTGACATCAAAACTCTTGACTCTATCAAGATGTACGATCTATAGGGATTCTTTCCTTACACCTGAGAAAAATTGCTTTTAACGTATGAATCCCAATGGCTGTGGGTAAAATTTCATGATATCAATATCCTGATCTACCTGAAATAATCTTCCCTATCATCTTGACCAGCTGGACCATGTTAATTTCTCCTCCTATATGCTCCCATAGTACTTTGTATCTCCTTATCATAACATTGAAGATTGTAAGATCTGAGAGGGGAAGAAGGGTGACTATCTTGTTCTCAACTGTATTTTCAGAGCCTAGACAGTGCATGGCATAAATAATAAATATTTGCTGAATATACACATAAATAAATGAATTTTATCTCAGAATGCTGTTACAGAAATTGGTACTGGATAATTTTTGCTGACTCTCCAAACAATCTGGCTATCCCTGCCCCCTAGTTTACAGACGTTATAGTTGGATCCTTTGTGGCTTCAAAGGGCATTTTATAAGGACTTTATTTGCTGCTCTCCATATTTGATTTGAGTGCTGCATTAATTCCATTTCACAGATGACAAGCCTGTGGCAAAACCTTCTATATCTAGACCAAAAAAACAAACGTAGTGCCTGAACAACAAAGGTGAAAGGGATCACCCAGGAAATCCTGACTTTCAATTCCATTTGTACTTCCTCGTAAGAAGGAAATCTTAAGCTGTTCCTGTGGAACCCAAGGACTTTGTGGGTGTGTTTTGCAGATGTGCCTTTGTAGACACACAAGCAAAACAAAAATCTGGCAATGAAAATGCACATGAAGAAGCATACAGCACTGAGGTGATCCAGGTGGAGTTTATTCAAACCTGCTGTGCTGGCATTCCTATGCATGCTATGTCAGGGACACAGAACTGAATAATAAAATTAGCATCCTTTTATGAAAAATACAATCCAGTCAAAATTTAAAATTGTACATGAAGAATTAAAGACCCTATTAATGTATTTCTTCACAAATCATTGGCCAAGGAGAAAGATATTGTAGAGCTCTTTTGCTCATTTTTGAATAAGTTCATGGAGGAAAACATAAGACAGATTTGTAGCTTTGTACAATACTATACATACACAATAGGAGAAGAAAAAATTAAGCATTTAGACCCATTTTTGCCATAGCATCCATCTGAAAAATGTGACATCTGTAATGACAGTCAAAAAGAATGGCAAAAACAAAACAAATAGGAGCTAAGGCTCTTATTAAAAAGGCTGCTAGGGCTTCCCTGGTGGCACAGTGGTTGAGAGTCCGCCTGCCGATGTAGGGGACATGGGTTCGTGCCCCAGTCCGGGAAGATCCCACATGCCACGGAGCGGCTTGACCTGTGAGCCATGGCCGCTAAGCCTGCGCGTCCGGAGCCTGTGCTCCACAATGGGAGAGGCCACAACAGTGAGAGGCCCGCATACCGCAAAAAAAAAAAAAAAAAAAAAAAGCTGCTAAAATATGTTCAAATATGTGTTGTATAGATGAGCCCTTTGCTGAAACAATGCCGGGGTGCTTCAAAACAGAGTTGGACAAGCCACACAAATTAGTATGTGCTCCTTTTATTTCCTAGTTTGGGAATTATTTATAATTATAGTGGCAGAGAGTAGCACAGTTTGCCATTTATACTAAGCTTTATTGGCTATTCTGGACCAAAACAGGAATATTTATTGTATGAGTATTTCAAATGAGAATACATTTGTTTGTTTGTTCATTTGTTTGTTTATAAAATAAACCTCATTAACTACATATATTTCAAACATGATATGATTCCACTACCAATAGTTTTAATAAGTCCAGCAAGTTCAGTTCGGTTTGTTAGGGTTACAGTGTCACAGTGCTCACAACTACAGATACTGTCAGTAGTGAAACAAACTAAATCTTTGAACTTGATATGCTAAGCAAAATAAACCTGTAAATTCTATTGGTTGAAAAGTTGTGACCTTCTGACAAAGGCAGGCATTGAAGTATCTAAAGTGTAATAAGTTAGAATTTTAAACATCTTTTAATAATATAAAGAATAATGGAAAAATATTTCCCTACAGAAGAGTGAATATTTAACTTTGATGCTAGCAGCTTCTACTATACCTCTTTTAAGATTCTGGTTCAGTTCAACTGAAAATACTTCTGAAATTACAAAGCAAACCAGTTAAACAGTTACTGCTTGTAAGTATTTAATTCTTTGACTGCAATACTGTGAAACCAAACAAAATACAGAAATAAGTTGGATAATGATGTTGATAAAAGACTTTGATTGTCATCCAAACCCCCAATTTTCAAGTTTAGGTGTTAATCCAAATAGCCAGGTTGTTCTCACTGATTTCTGTAAAACAAGTTAGTGCTATAAACTGTAAGCATAAAGTAATGTTATACATATAAGAAAGGACTTTAATTTTTGGAATTTGCAACCTCACATAAGGTTTCAGTCTTTAAAGGGTTAATACTGCTAAAAATGACACTGACCTGATTCAAACTCCTCCCTGACAAATGTTTTAAAAAGGTTGGAAAGACTGAGATACTGTGAAAGATCACTCAGTCTTTCTGGGCTTCTCCAAGTCTTCAATAAGCAAAAGTAATTATGAATTTCCATAAGGGAAGCTGTTCTATTGTCATGATTTGTCTCAGAAGCAGACTCCAAGAAGAGGATTTGAATAATAGTGGCATTTTGGGGTGATGCAGAAATCATGGGAAGGGAATAAAAAAGTGAGAAAGGAAGAGAAAGCAGCCAGTTAAGAGTGTATTGTTAAGACAGTTTCACTGAAGGCAACCAAAGCATAATTCCACAGGGAACCTCTGGGACACTAAGTAGAACCTACGCTGTAGATCTATCACATCTGCGGAGCAGGAAATCTCTCTATTTATATGCCAACTGCTGTCAGTCACTGGAAGAAGTCTGCTTCAATAGGTATGAATTCTGGGCACTTCCAACACAGGCAGTGGGAAGTCAACCCCAGCACAGAGGTGGGAAGGCCTGGGAATACATGTAGCTGCTACAAGTCCACAGTGTTTCCCAAACTAATTTGATGACAGAATTCCTTTTTTATGGAGTACTAAATAATTTACATTGGAACTTTATTGTTCTGGAAACATTAAAATCATACAGTGCCCTAATGAACACTGTAATATAAATAGTGCTTCCACGTATGTTATTCATTTTGATTCTCAAAAACCAGGTATTATTATCTCCACAGTACAGATAAGAAAAACTAAGGTCTAGATAGGTTTATGGATACTGGTAGACCCAAAAAGCAAACTCAAGCTTCTGATCTTAAGATTCCAAATATATCAAGCTACTTCTTTCAGAGCGAGATCAGCTCGGTGCTTTGTGACCACCTAGAGGGGTGGAATAGGGAAGGTGGGAGGGAGGGAGATGCAAGAGGGAAGAAATATGGGGATATATGTATATATATAGCTGATTCATGTTGTTACAAAGGAGAAACTAATACACCATTATAAAGCAATTATACTCCAATAAAGATGTTTTTAAAAAAATAACATTTTCAACTAATACATAAAAGTTTATTATCTAGAGTAGTTTTTGCCTTTTCATCCATGAAAGCTCTTATAAAGACCTTTTGTTCTACTAAAATGACCTGCCACCACACCATATATACAGTTCTATGAAAGCCAGTAGATCAAAAATTTTTAGACAACTTTAATTCCATGGTTACTACAGAGATAGTGAAGCTTGCTGTCACTTTAATGTATTATGCTGTCTATAGTATTACTGATAGGTACCTGAGATAGCCTTATAAATTTTAAGCTTTTATGTGCCTTCTATATTTCACAGTATAGGATCACAATTTATAATGATATGATATATTGTCATGGAAATTGTCAGCTAGCAAAGTCCAAATATATTTTAAAGATTTGCAGTTACTAACTGCACTGAGGGAAAAACAAGAAGTCTTCAAAAGCATACAGATCCATGATTTGGCGATTTTTAAGCTAATATTTATTGAGTGTTTACTATGTTCCCAGCACTGCTCTAAGTAATTTATAGATATTAATCCATGAGTCCTCAGAACAGCCCTCTGGGGTAAGTATGTTGTCATCTACCCTATTTGACAAGTGAAAAAACTGAGGGACAAAGAAATTAAGTAACTTGCCCAACTTATACAGTTTATAAGGGGTAATGCCAGCAATTGACCCCATGAAATCTGGCTTCACAGGCTACACTCACAGACATTATGCCATGCTGGACATAACCACAGAGTTGCTCCATGGATTAGCCCATTAAGAATTATTGAGGTTTTATTTCTTATTTAATCAGTGTAAAGAAAAGTACTTCTAAAACTTCTAAATAATCATTGTCAGATAAAAGATCATTTAAACGTGTGCCTGTATTATGAATAATTACTTCCAGTAGACTTGACCCAAACTATCTTAGGCAGAACTTTAATTTTCTGAGATCTCCCTGACATTTTATTCTCAAGGGCTTTTAAAATTTTTGTTTACTGAAATAAAATCTCCATGTTCATAATTAGAGGCTGCATATGGAAAATGAAGGAGAGGGAGGAAGAGTGCATGAGGGAAAGAGATAGAAACAGGGAAAGAGAAACAGAGAGAGAGAAAGAGAGAATATAGATTTATACATTCTCAGACTGAAATAGAAAATGTTAAGTTAGAAAGTCATTTTCTTGCTAAACTAAAGCAATGGACATTACTCTGAAGAGAGGTTTATGTTGATTTGTTTAACAGATGTTCTCCTAAACAAGTTATATGTTGATTTGACATATTTGTGAAAGCACATATTAACTGACAACACTTTTGTTTGTATTCTTATTGACCAAACCTTCAAAACTGCTTTATCTCCTTTCTAAATGATTGATCAAGTAGCCAATAAACCATAAACCTGGATGAGCAGTAGTAAACCTTCTTTGTAAATCAAGCATCCTTTAAGAATAACATCTTTAGTTGGGCAAAAGCAAGGAATAAGCAGACACTTCTTTTCTTGATGAGAATCCTACAGCCTTACAACACTGCATGTAGGGAAAAGGAGGCTGCTAATGGAGATGTTTGGGGGGAAATGAAGTCTTTCAAGGATACAGAAGGAAATCCTGAATGAAAGACTCCAGAAACCAATGCATAAACAGTGTATGACTCTAAAACCTCTCGATTAAAACTCTATTAACATCTAGGTAAATGTACACAACTGCAGTAGAAAAGTCAATAAAAAGGAACAATGTGAATGCCAGGGTGCTAAGGTCAGCACCTGTGCAGTGACATCACACCAATAAATAACTTCAACATTAGAATCAGTAACCACACTGGCATCCTACCAAACCACTATGCCCCATCCTACAATTGCACATGGGTCTAAGGAATTACTCACCATAATCATGAAAAGCCAGAGACAGACAGCTTGGGGTATTATCTACTTTTGAGAAGTAAGGATAAAAGAGATATTTCAATGTTCATTTATGTGGTTGATTTTCACTCTGCATCTCTTTAATTAAAAAAAAACACTCAAGCTGTCAAACAGTCATCTAAATATGTACATAATATAAAATGATTAGAAATATGAACAAGTTTTTAATTGTGTGTGTGTGTGTATGTGTGTGTGGCTTAACATGAGATTTCAAGCTGTACTCTGTATACATGCACTTGAATATCTGATTTCTTACCATGTGGTCACAGGTGGGTATTCT
Organism: Mesoplodon mirus; assembly: GCF_964341445.2. Taxonomy (NCBI): domain Eukaryota; kingdom Metazoa; phylum Chordata; class Mammalia; order Artiodactyla; family Ziphiidae; genus Mesoplodon; species Mesoplodon mirus. The sequence continues at coordinate 89,022,867 of NC_138976.1, read as the reverse complement.
TTTAGTCTTGAGAACAGTTCAAATCATTCAACTGACAAAAAGAAGAACTGAGTCATTCTCTGGAAGAAGTTTTTAATTCCTTGCCAATTACCCATTCAAAGGAAAGCAACTCATACTCACAAATATTAATGTAAATGCTTGCAGCCACAAGGATGTGTTTGAGATGCTATACATTAGCTGACACTCTATTTTTAAAATCACTATAGTGCTTTAAATTTCAATTAGCCTAAAGTCAAATTGACCAAATGTTGAGGCTGGCAAGTATCTGACTCATTTGGTTGAGTTCTCTATGTCTAATTTTAGTCATGGAAGGAAAATTAGACAACCGGTCCCATTTTATGATACTGGTAGACAAGTCTTATAATCTATATAAATAAATAAATCATGGTCCCTGAACTCAAGGAGCTTCCACTCCATCTGTGGGGATGAAGACAATCTATGGTGAATCATTGTGGAAATGATTCAGCATCAAACAGTGGAGGTAGACCTTGACCTGGACCTTGAAGTATGAGCATAGATAAGAAATTCAGGGGAAAATAAGTTACTCAAGGTAAGGGAACAGAATGAGCTGGTGAGAATGGTCATGGCAGATGGAGATAAAGAGAGGACGGGGAGGAGTTCTGTGTAATGGGGAAGGGGAGTTTATATTGGAGAATCAGGTAAATATGTTTGAATAGGTAGAACAGGACCAATCCAAAAGTTTCTATTATTAATAATAATAGATGTAATTAATAATAATGGTAATAATAATTTCTATTATTAAAAAGTTTCTATTCTTCCAACAATTAGGAAAATCTGTTGTATTTTAAATCACCAATGATCAGAATAAGCTTAAAGTTTTATTTTTATTGTTTTGTATATCCTATTCCTCCCTTCTTATTAAAATATACTCTTTAGTTCTTTCATTAAGAATCTGTGAGCAGATAATTTTAACACACTTTTTGGGGTTTTTAACCTTTGGACATTTTTTATTGTTGTTTTTGGTGTTGGTATTTTTGTTTTTGTTTGCGTTTTTTTCTAGAGGGCCAATATAAACATTTCTTTATAGTCTCTTATTCTTGAGTGGTATTTTATCATCCATAGTCTAAACTGTGGAAACTTCTAGTTTTCAGTCTGTCCAGCATGTAAGGAGTTGGCATTTGTCACTCCCAATCACATAACAAGGAAAAAGCTATGAAAACTAAAAGTCAACAACTCTTCCTAAATCCATAAGAGAACTAAGGTCCCAGAGCAAACCACTGCCCTCAAAACTGAAGAGACAGTCAGATACAGAGAATCACAATTTAACAAATCACAAACCTCTGTGGGAACCAGCACCAGAGTAGAAAAACCTGAACAGTAACTAATGAGTTGTTGGAGGTTCAAGGTGGACAAGTTTGAGAGTTTAAAACAGGGAGGTCCAGTCTTGGGCTGGGGGATCCACACTTCCACGAGTGTATCTCCAAAAGCCCCACCTGATTCATCTCCATGAAGATGGAGAAATATCCTCTCACTTCTAGTAAGAGGAGGGGAAAAACAGTCATTTCAAAATACGCCCAGAACATTCTCTTCTTAACAAATCCTGCCCTCAAGAGAAACTATTTCACCAGAGCCTAATGGACTGGGAATTTATCCAAAAACTAACCAACCAGAGGGAAGGGAAATATCCAACTCCAGTTCCCTTAAACTTCCGGTCCCACCTAAGCAGGAAAAACTAAAACAAAACTGAAAAGCACTTGTGAAGATCATAGCCCAGGGGCACAGGCTCACTAAAAGACTGAAACCTAATTAAAGGACTATAGAATGCTTCCCGTCCTCTTTACCTTATCCATATCAATTTGGGCTCCTGTATAAGAAGTGAAAGAACCATGCATCCCAGACAATTTTCAAGAAGTCTCTAGAGAAATCCAAAGACAACAGGGGAGACAAAAACGAGGACACCAGAGGAAATTTTACACTCTGAAACCTACAGCTAGAGTAAACAGTAAACATAGCCTAACCCCTACTCAGATAAATATAAAACCTCAGAAAAGGTTTATTTATTTACCTCAGTACTTTTACCCACTATATCATATTCTGTTTTGAACAACAAAACAAAAATTACAACACATACTAAAAGATAAAAAACACAATTTGATGAGATATCAGAATTGGACTCAGAGATGTTGGAATTATCAGAAAAGGAATTTAAAATAGCTATCCTAAACGGACATTTTAATATACTATTCCGTCGTTTTATGGCCTTTATTGTAGTTGTTATGTATATTTTCACCACAATTATCGTTTCTTCTGTAGGTAATCTGCTTTTATCTCTATAGCAGCTAATAAGATTCTTTCTTTGTTTCTGGTGTGCTATAATTTTTCTATGATATTTCCAGGTAAGGATTTATTTATATTGCTAGAACTTGTATTTCTTAAAATAATGTTGATATCTTTCCTCAGTTATGGAAAATTATAACTAAAACTCTTTGAATATTAGATTCTCCCTTTCTGAAAATCCTCTTAGACATATGTTAGAACTTTTTATTCTATTCTAAATATTTGAAAAGCTATTTCATATTTTCCATATCATCATCTGAAATGCAATCTACTTATTTCTTTAAATTGGTTTTCCAGCCCATTTTCTCTTCTGTTATGTCCAATCTACTGTTTTATTTAGTCCCTCCAGTTTTATTTCAATTTCAATGATTATATTTCATATTCTTAAAAGTTATATTTTTATCTTTTGCAAATATACTTTTATATACTTTATACTTTTGCAAACATACTACTGTCCTTTTCTTACAGTTGTTACCAATAATTTAAAATACTTTATAGTCTCTAACTAAGAATGTTCATCCCTAACATTCTGAAGGACAAAGCTTGATATATCTTGTATTCACTGATTCTCAACCATAGTTGTAATCTTATGTGTTTCCTAATTTTTTTGAGTTCATCTTTAGCCTGAGTTTTTCTGTGTGAATTCTAAATAGCTGGTTTGTAAAATGTCTCTCCAAAGTGATTCTTTTTTGCCTATACCAGGGGCTCTAGACCTAACAGTAGCCTAGGACCAATTTTTATGTTCATTTTTCAACTGGGGTTTTCTTACCACACTGATAGGATTAAATTAGACTCTAAATGAAACTTTTTAAAAACAGAGATCCTAAGCAAAGTTTCTTTGTTGTTTCTCTGTATCATTGAGTAGAATCTTAAAACCTCAGTGGTTAGATATTACCAAGTACAATATTATCTTTCTCTCATCTTCTTCCAGTCCAAGACTGTTGTGGCATTGGTTCATAGACTTAATGCTCTTTTTTCTCTGGCACCTGTTGATTTTCCTGTCTTGCTTACTAGTTATACCATGAATTTTTAAAGAAATTATTACATTTTTCTTATTGTGTCTAAGAGTTTGCAGTGACAGTATTATTATATTGGCTTAGACCACATCTTCCTAAAACTAAAGTGCTAAAGTATTTTTTAATTTATATCTCAGAATGAACTTTAATTCTCTACCATATGCAAAAGAAAATAAATTTTGGAAAATATAGAGAAGATAGATCTATGCTTCTGTTTTTCTGTCTCTTTATACAATACACATACAGACACAGGAAGCATACACACTCCCCACTTCCTGTCCCTGATAGGTTATATCTGGATCGAGGATGGCAGTGAGGACAGAGCAGGATGAGTCAGAACTGTCAAGTCAAAAGGGGAAGTGTTTTACTCTATCCTCATAATCCAAAACCCAAGGATGGAGGCCAAACTCACTCAGTCACTTATCCATATACAAGCAAGTGGGTAGACAGTCCAAGGAGTCTGGCACCAGACAAAATGCCAAATGTGAAAATGGGCTCCTTGGGCTGGAGCTTGGCACGGTGGAATGGGCTGGCATGGATAGGCAGTTGTTAAAGAACTAAAAATAGCTGCCAGTGGTGAAAGGAGTGAAACAAGCCAGAATCCATTAGGGGGGAAAAAAAAGCCCTAAATACCAAGAATCCCTAATATTAATGTGTCTCCTTATCTCTAAAACGGAAATAACAGTCATATCTGCCTTCCTCAAGCTATAGTGAGGGGTGATATGAAAAAATTAGTAATCAGGAGAACACAGCCACCAGCAATCAGAACCAGAGGTAGAAAGAATCAGTCTAGTCATACCATTCCCTATAGGTAAATGCCCCAGCTATGGTATATGTTAAATAAGATAGTACAAGCAAAGCATTGCCCATTGTGTCTGACACAGACCAAGCACTCAATAAATATGAACTGTTACCATTAGTAACAGTTTTCATTTTGAAAACAGGAATTAAATTTGGAATCATATTTGGACCTGGAATTAGATGAGATTAAATAAAAGCAAGATGGAAACAAATAAGGAAGGATGAGGTCCTGTATAAGTGCCTCCAAACACATGACTAATGTTCTCAGCTTACTTTTATTAACTGGTAGGTACGTGGAACAAGGGAGTTACATTGGCCCAGAGAATAAAAGGCAGGTCAACAACGTCCAGAAAGGATACATGAACTCTTCCCATGTCACAAAGTAATTAAAACACACAGCCAGAAGAAAAACTTAGGTTTCCTAGTTGTCGTTCTAGCACATCAAAATACCTCTATAACATCATAATTATTTACATTTATATGGATTTTTGACAGTTTCCAAAATATTTTGACATGCATTGTTCTCATTTTCAGCGATAATCAATGAATAAACAAACAGATGCATTAGCCTTCAGAGAAAAAAAAGAAAACAATACAGCTGAATTTCAAATCTACCTTAGGGTGATCGAAATTTAAAGAACGTGTTGTTTTAAATGCCACAATTCAAGAACTGGGCAAGTTCAATACATATCGATGCAGATATGTTAGATGCAGTGCAGATAGTTGCCATAGTCATCTCCATATGATGGGTGGATGGATAGATTAAATTTTTGTTTTGAGCTTCTGAAAACAAAAATACTGCACAAAACAAAAGTTGCTTGAAACCATATCTCACAAAAGACTCTTTTCCTAGTAATACTCAAGACACATCAAAAATGTATCTCAAAAAAGAGCTTTCTATAACAGTGGATTCATCAATTAAAACTCTGACTTGGTTTTCTCCTTTTATGAAATGGAAAATATAAACCAGAAAATATAGTAGTTAAAAGCCTAGACTCTGGAACCTAGAATCTTGGCTCCATCCCCTCCTAGATGTGGACCCTCGGGCAAGCTGCTTGACCTTGATATGTCTCTCTTCCATTTATTAAACAGGTTTATAACAGAACCTACTTCATAAGGTTGCTGTGAGAATTGAACGAGCTGGTGTATGTAAAGGTCCTACAAAAGTGCTTAGCACAGAGCACATCCTCAATAGATGCTAATTCTATTACTGTATTCCTTATCGTCTCTTTTCACTTCTCCATGTGACTTTCAAAAGAATTTTTTAACTTTTGCTCTGTCTTAATATTGGGGATGGAGCAAGGGCTTTTTAGATTGGGTCCTATAGTTAGGAATGTGCTCATGAGCAGGTAACAATACAAAATACCACCTATGGAAACTAAAAAAAAAAAAAAAAAAAAAAAAATAGAGGGTTCTTTTTCTCAGATAAGAAACCCACAGTTTAATGACTGCTGGCATTAATTCATGGCTAGCTGGGGTCAGGGTCTGCATCTGTGCATCTCGAACTGTCCTTGGAGCTGCTTTAGCTCCAAGCATTCAAGGCAGGGAGAAGGTAGAAAGGAGAAAGGTGGCTCCAGCAACATCTACTCCTTTTATTAGGAAAACAAAAATCCCAGAAATCTCCAACAGTCTTCCACTCATGTCTTACTGGCCAGACCTCTGCCACTTCCTCTCATAGCTACAAGGAAGGTTGAGGAAGTTACTCTTTAGCCGGGCATTCTGCCATCCTGTTGAAAATTGGGATTCCGTTGGCAAGGAAGAGGATGAATGGATAGTGTTTGCCACAGGTGCATGGGGGATCTTGAAGCATTTGATAAAAAGAATTTATTAGGTAATGCTCCCTTGAACACTTTGAGAATAAAATGAGCTGTGTAATGCTAGATAGTTTTAGTTGCCAGTTGAAGCACATATTTTGCCTTCTCTTTTATTCCCTCTGTGCTTAGTACTCTCATTCTGCCTATAATCAAAACTTCGGAACTGCCATATGTGGGTTAATGTGGCCACATTGCCATGGAAGGCGATCACTGCTAGGTTGCTGTGGTACCTCTGCAGGTGTATGTAAAGGTCTCAGGAACAAAAATCTAAAATACTCCCTTGCAGTCCCCCATTGCTTTGCTCCAGAATCCACACCTACTCTGTCTCTGCAATGTACATAATCAAAGGAGTGCAGGTGCTCTGCCTGATTGAATTGAGCCCGCTTCCCTCCAGACTATGGCAATTTCTCATTCAGGGGAGTCATACAACAGATGTGATGGAAGAGACTGCTCCCTAATTATGGAGATTTGTCGTTGGTGTTAGAGGTTATTTTTTGTATTATTTACATTATTCTGTCTGGCAGTAATATTTCTGTCTACTGGTGACAATTACATTGCTCTTGACTGGCGCAGATCACAGTTCGTAATAGCTCTGAAAAGCCAGTGTGTAACACACGTCACTGGCAGACATATTAATGTTGGCGACAAGGAGTGCATGTGATGTAACACGATTAGATGGTTCTAAGATAAAGGACCATCTTGAAGCCCATGAAACACCAAGAAGCAGAAAGGTGACAACTATCAATTATTTATTGTCCTTGTCCAGTACATTATTAACAGCTCCAGGAAAGCACACAGTCTTTGTTTCCTGCTCTCTCTCCCTCATGTTAATGCTTGGCTCCTCAGCTTATGGAAGGTTATATCCTAAGAGAGACATTTTGCTCTCAGCTACCATTAGACAATCCAGAGAAAAAAGTGAAATGACCTCAAGACAGACTACATTCAGCTTTTCTGGCTACCAGAAAAGATGCATCACTCTCTGCTCTCCACTGGTGATTCCTCTTATCACCTTCATGTGCAAAGCCTCCTCTTTACACTTCTTCCCTCAGGTCCAGTGGACTGCCGATTTAACAACAGCTCCCACTTTGAGGAGAGAAAGTAATGTTCTATTATTAAATCTCATGCATATACCTGTAAGTCAGGCCATCGTTTCATAGGGAGTTGGTTATAGGTTTTTATACTCATTTCATAATCATGGTCTCAAATTTCTATAGCTATGTAATTACTGCATATGCTTATTATGTTTTATGTTAAAGCTACTATCATACTGGTATTATGTGGATCTTTTATATAAAAACAAAGTTGTGAAAATCTTGAGAGGTCAGTCATCTGAATCCTGTCCTCAGGTAAAACTTCATCTTCATTCTTGCTTCATATACTTGCTCATTTGTTCATTCACCAAATTTATAAGGTGATAGAACATACACGACACTGTATTAGGACCCATTTTAAATAGAATTCAATAAAGAACTATTTATTCTTCACTAATAAGCACATACTAAATACTGTATACTAAGGACATCATCATGGCCTTCGAGGAGATTACAGTCCTGGGAAGAAGACCTACATGTAATGAATGGTGCCATAGAAAAACACAGAAGATTTCTATCAGCTGGCCGCAGTAAGGTATGTGCCCAGGATCTTCCTGAATGAGATGGTAAGTAAACTGAGTCTCAGAGAACTAGCCATGTATAAAAGGAGGAAGAGGGCTTCCCTGGTGGTGCAATGGTTAAGAATCTGCCTGCCAATGCAGGAGACACGGGTTCGAGCCCTGGTCTGGGAAGATCCCACATGCCACGGAGCAACTAAGCCCGTGCACCACAACTACTGAGCCTGCACTCTAGAGCCCGCGAGCTACAACTACTGAGCCCACCTGCCACAGCTACTGAAGCCCGTGCACCTAGAGCCCACGCTCCGCAACAAGAGAAGCCACCGCAATGAGAAGCCACGCACCGCAACGAAGAGTAGCCCCCGCTCGCCACAACTAGAGAAAAGCCCACGCGCAGCAACGAACACCCAATGCAGCCAAAAATAAATAAATAATTTTTTTAAAAAAGGGGGAAGAAAGGAACACAGAAAGCAGAAATTACTGGAACTTCATATTATTAAAATGAGACAGAGAAGCAGAAATTGAGACCATACTGGAAGAGAGGACCTAAGTCTCCAGTTGCAAGTTATTGTGATGTATGCAATGGCAGGAAGCCACTGAAGTAGAAGCAGCTTGGCCTGTTTGGCACTTCAGGTAACCCACTGTGACAATTGTGTGGAAAACAGAATATAAGGGAGAATGTTATGAAGATTTTTTAAAGGGCACTCACTATGAGGAAATCAAAATGTAATATTTATTGAACAGCCACAAAATGTGAGACACTGTGCTACTTTCACATAATAATCTTTTAACCCTTTTAACAATTTTGAGAGATCGTTTTTGATAGGTTTTTAATAGGAGGAAACAGCTCCAGGGAAGGGAATGGAAGGAGGAACACAGCGTTCCCAGGATTACCAGGTTAGTAAATGTGATCACTAAATTGAATACTAAGTAGCAGTTATGAAAGCTGAATCCAATTTGGAAAAATAAGGTGAAATCAGGATATGAAATGGGTTTTCCAGGATTCTTAGTTCAGCTGAATATTCTTCTATACAACATGGGCCTTTAAGCATAACGGTATTAAAAATAATAATGAGACATAGAGGTCACAAAGTATTTTCATATTTGCATCTTCATTATAACTAATCTAGTTTATTCATATTCTATTCATATTCATGTTCTACTATATTTATAAAAAGAATAATATAATAATAAAAAACAATAATATAAAGCATATGCCATGTGCCAGGATGCCTGCTAAGATCTTTGTATGCATTTATCTCCTGTTGATACCTACATCAACCATATTAGATATGTATTATCTTATCCCCCTCTTTACAGATAAACATACTCAAGTCAGGGAGGTTCGGTAACTTGTTTGCCAAAAATCATACAGGCGTCAGTCGCGTAGGTGAAATAAAACCTTGTCAAAGTGACTTCAAAACTCAGGCTCTTAACAATTTCACTTTGCAGCTTCCTGAGTCCAGGCATTTTTTGAGAATCTGCACTGGGTCCAAACCATACTAAGTTTGCTGGTAATTATAAAGGGTGCATAATTTCCAACTTCTCTTGCCTGCAAGATATGATTAACACATGGAAATAATTTCTTAAATAGCACTAAACAGAGTATAATGCAGTACCAAACAATGTAGTGTAGATTACCATAGCTTTAGGAGTTCAAAGAAGAATGAGATCAAAGTGATCTGATGTGGTCAGGGCAAGTTTCGAAGGATGTGAACCTTGAACTGACTCTTTGAAGAATGGTTAAGATTTCTCTAGATAAGTAAATAGAAGGGGGGAAAAGGCATTATGTGATGAGAGGAAAGCATTAAGGAAGACCAAGTTTTTGCTCTGCAAAGATAATTTCCCTAAAAAACTAGTAGGAAAGTTTCAGCAGACAACATAGAAGTAAATATAGGTGACCAGTTTGGTGATGACTTTTTTGATAAAACATCTAAAGCATGATCCATAAAAGGAAACAGCGTATTCTGCTCAATACTCTCTAATAACCTAAATAGGAAAATAATTTGAAAAACGATGGATGCATGTATATGTATAACTGAGTCACTGTGCCTCACACCTGAAACTAACACAACATTGTTAATCAATAAAACATTTTTTAAAAAAGAAGTAAACAAAACAGCAACCCAATCCAAAAATTGACAAAAGAGCTGAACAGACACCTGACCAAAGAAGATATATAAATGGCAAATAAGCATATGGAAAGATGCTCAACATCATATTTATTTGGGAACTGCAAATTAAACCTATTAGAAGAGCTAAAATACAAAACATTGGCAATGCTGGTGAAGGTATCAAACAATAGGAACTCTTGTTCATTGCTGGTGTGAAGGCAATGTGGTACAGGCACTTTGGAAGATAATTTTGCAGTTTCCTACAGAACTAAACATAGGCTTATCGTCAGATCCAGAAAGCACACTCCTAGGTGTAAAATGAATTGAAAACTTACATCCACTCAAAAAACACACATAAATGTTTATAGCAGCTTTACTCACGATTGCCAAAACTTTGAAACAACCACGTCATTCATGAGGTGAATGGATAAACAAACTGTGGTACTTCCATGCAATGACATACTATTCAGTGCTAAAATGAAATGAGCTATCAAGCCATTAAAAAAAATGGAGGAAAAGAAGTCAATCCAAAAAGTATACATATTGTAGAATTCCAACTATATGACATTCTGGAAAAGGCAAAACTATGGAGACAGTAAAAAAGATCAGCGACTGACAGGGGTTCAGAGGGAAGGGAGAGGAATGGATAGGTGGAGTACAGGGCATTTTTAGGGCAGAGAAAGTGTATTGGTGGATATATGACATTATAAATTTGTCAAAATTATAGAATGTACAACACCAAGAGTGAACTCTAATGTAAATTATGGGCTTCCATTAATAAAACTGTAGCAATATTGATCCATCAATTGTAATGAAAGAACCACACTAATGCAACATGTTAATAATAGGAAAAACTGTGGGAGGGGTAAGTGGGAAGGGGTATATGGCAACTCTCTATGAACAAGTTTTCTGTAAACCTAAAACAGCTCTAAAAATAAACTCTTTAAAAACTGATAGATGGGACTTCCCTGGTGGTGCAGTCGTTAAGACTCCACACTCCCAATACAAGGGACCCAGGCTCGATCCCTGCTGAGGAAGCTAGATCCCACACGCATGCTGCAACTAAGAGTTCACATGCCACAACTAAGGAGCTGGTGAGCCACAACTTAGGAGCCTGCGAGCCACAACTAAAGAGACCGCCTGCTGCAACTAAGACCTGGCACAACCAAAATAAACAGATTTAAAAAAAAAAAAGATAGAAAAATTCTGTGCTCAATTTTGCCAAACCTGTTTTTAAGCCACCATGTCCATTCACAAGATGGGATGAATTGGGACATCCACAAATATTCAACATTTACAACATTAGCTCCTTACACATGTTATATCCTGCTTGTAGTTCTCCTAGATGCCAACCATACATTGTTTCTCATTTTTTAGCCTTACTTTATCTTTTTGACTTAACTCTTAGCCTTATTTCTCTGAGTTTTTAGATTTTTATAGAGTAGGATATGTATGCATGTATCTATGTATAGATAGATGGGCTTCCATTAATAAAACTGTATCAATACTGATTCATCAACTGTAACAAAAGAACCAACAAATACATATATATGTGAACACAGTAGTATTCAACATGAACTGACAAGACTAAAGTCCATTGCAAACTAAATAACGACAATAACAGCAAACATTATGTCCCTGGCATTCTTATAAACACTTTACATAGGCTAACAAATTTAATCTTGACAGCAACAGCAACATCATATCAAATCAAACTCCATACCAAACTTTAATGACGTTAACCATTAAATTTTTAAGATTAATAAAATAGTCATGGGTTGAAGGTCACATTTAAAGTATGTGTTTTCTACTTTTCTGATTATGTTGACCCTTGATTATTAAATAGTTCCTCAGCCTAATGTTGACATTAGCCTAGAATCTAATACTAACCTATACATACATAGTGTTAAACAAATTAGAGTTGCCCAAGAATCCAAGCTTGATAGAAATTAGGCTGAGTCAAAGATATATGAAGTGACATTCAATAAAAAATATCCACAAAATATAAAGATTATGTGTTACAAAACCAGAAGTTTTATTCTCACAGACTACCATCAGATATATATTTATAATGATGGTAGTAAGCATGAGAAAGGGCTGGGGAAATGTTCATGGCCTGGTTAACATTATGTTATTACTATATTATCTATCTGTTTATCTGTCTGTGTGTAAATATTATTCTATACTATTACATATATATTATATACTATATTTAATCATTATATTATGCTTGCTCTATACATGAAAAATTATTTCTCTTGCATGTGAAATATCTACAATTGAAACTAAGAGCACAGACAACAACAAACATCTAGTTATGCAAATACCTGTATGCATATCTCACCTTCTCTACAGGCTCTTTATTCTTCTAATATAGAATCTAGTGAGATTACTTGGCAGTGTCAGTATACTGACTTCGATTATGCCCCATGTGACTCTGTAAGCATTGGAAAGCTCTTCAAAATGGGGTGTTGGAAGAAGGGATTAATTCATGAATTGGCTTGCTGCACTAGTCAGTAAGATTTAAAACACACACACACACACACACACACACACACACGGAAAGGATCAGTTCCCTATCTTTTTCTCTAAATATCCCACAGCCTTTCTTGGTTGTATGTTTTTACATACCCTGCATTCCTAGGGAAAGGACCATGATTTCAGGTCCTAGCTGGGAATATAACTTTTCCCATCCTAGATTTTGATTTCCCAAAAAGACACTTCAATTTTAAATTTGGAAACTCAGTTATATTTTATTGATTGATTTAATTGAAGTATAGCTGACTTACAATATTATATTATTTTCAGGTGTACATAATGATTTAATATTTTTATACCTTATGCACCATATAAAGTTATTACAATATTATTAACCATTTTCCCTCTGCTTGCCTGTGACTTATTTTATAACTGGTAGTTTGTACCTCTTAATGCCCTTCACCTATTTTGGCCATCCTCCCATCCCTCTACCCTCTGGTAACCACTAGTTTGCTCTCTGTACTGATGAGACTGTTGCCGTTTTGTTATATTTGCTCATTTGTTTTGTATTTTAGATTCCACATATAAGTAAAAATATAGTATTTGTCTTTGTCTGACTTACTTCAGTAAGTATAATACCCTCCAGGTCCATCCATGTTGTCACAACTGGCAAGATTTCATTCTTTTTTTAATGGCTCTGTGGTATTCCATTCCATTCCAAGAGGATATATATCTTCTTTATCCATTCATCTGTTTATGGACATTTAGCTTGCTTCAGATCTTGGCTATCGTAAATAATGCTACTATGAACATTGGAGTGCATATATCTTTTCGAATTAGTGTTCATTGTCTTTGAATACCTGAATGTGGAATTGCTGAATTGTATGGATGTTCTATTTTTAATTTTTTAAGGAACATTCATACTGTTTTCCATAGTGGCTGTATCAAATTTACATTCCTACCAACAGGGCATGAGCATTCTCTTTCCTCTACATCCTCAGCAACACTTGTTTCTTGTTGTTTTGATAATATCCATTCTGATTGGTATGAGGCAACATTGTGGTTGTATAAGTTGTTTACATATTTTGGATACTAACCCCTTATCAACATGCCATTTGCAAATATTTTCTCCCATTCAGTAGGTCGCCTTTTCTTTTTGTTGATGGTTTCCTATGCTGTGCAAGAGCTTTTTAGTTTGATGTGGTCCTATTTGTTTATCTTTGCTTTTGTTGCCCTTGCCTGAGGAGACAGATCGAAAAATACATTTCTAAGACTGATGTGAAAGAGCAAACTACCTATGTTTTCTTCCAGGAGTTTACAGTTTCACGTCATACTTTTAAGTTTTTAATTGATTTTGAGTTTACTTTTGTAAATGATGTAAGAAAATGGTCAAGTTTCATTCTTTTACAAGTAGCTGTCTAGTTTTCTCAATACCATTTATTGAAGAGACTGCCTTTTCCCCATTGAATATTCTTACCTCCTTTGTCATAAACTAATTGATCATATAAGCATAGATTTATTCCTGGGATCTGTATTCTGTTCCAATGATCAATATGTCTGTTTTTGTACCAGTACCATACTGTTTTGATTACTGTAGGCTTGTAGTACAGTGTGAAGTCAGGGAGAATATCATACCTCTAGCTTTGTTCTTCTTCCTCAACATTACTTTGGCTATTGGGGATCTTTTGTGGTTATATACAAATTTTAGGATTATTTGTTCTAATTCTGTGAAAAATAATATAGGTACTTTGACAGGGATTGCACTGTATCTGTAGATTGCTTTAGGTACTACAGACATTTGAACAGCATTAATTTATTCTGATCCATGAGCACAGGATATCTTTCCATTTCTTTTTTTTTTTTTGTCTTCAATTTCTTTCATCAATGTCATAGTTTTCAGATTACAAGTCTTTCACCTCCTTGGTTATATTTATTTCTAGGTATTTTATTCTTTTTGACACAATTATAAATGAAATGTACTTCTTAATTTCTTTTTATGATAGTTTATTAGTATATAGAAATGCAACAGATTTCTGTATGTTTATTTTGTATGCTACAACTTTACTGAATTTATTTATTAGTTCTAATAGTTTTTTGGTGCAGTTTTTAGGATTTTATATATGTAGTATCACTTCATCTGCAAAAAGTGACAGTATTGCTTCCTCCTTTCCAATTTGGATGAATTTTATCTCTTTTTATTATCTGATTGTTGAAGATAGTATTTCAAACACTACGTTGAATAACAGTGGCAAGAGTGTGCATCCTTGTCCTATTCCTGATCTTAGAGGAAAAGCTTTCAGCTTTTCTCCACTGAGTATGATGTTAGCTGTGGGTTTGAACTTTATGACCTTATTATGTTGAGATGTGTTCCCTCTATACAAGTTTCTTGAGAGTTTTCATCAGGAATGGATGTTGAATTGATCATGTGACTTGGTGTCTTTCCTTTTGTTAATGTGGTATATGTATCACATTGACTGATTTGCAGATATCCAACCATCATAATGTATCCTTTTAATATATTTTTAATTTAGTTGGCTAATAATTTTTTGAGGGTTTTGCATCTATGTTCATCAGGTGTGTTGGCCTGTAATTTTCTTTTTTTGTGATATTCTTGGCTGGTTTTGGTATCAGGGTGATGCTGGCCTTGTTGAATGAGCTTGGAAGCATTTCCACTTCTTAAATTTGTTGGAATATTTGAGAAAAATAGGTACTAACTCCTCTTTAATTGTTTGGTAGAATTCACAGGTGAAGCTATCTGGTCCTGGACTTTTGTTTGTTGGGAGTTTTTTGATTACTGATTCAATTTCAATACTAGTATTTGGTCTGTTCAGATTTTCTACTTCTTCCTGATTCACTCTTTAGAAGATTGTATGTTTCTACAAATTCATCCACTGCTTCTAGGTTACCTAATTTGTTGGTGTATAACTATTCAAAGAATTCTCCTATGACTGTATTTCTGTGATATTGGTTGTAATTTCTCCTCTTTCATTTCTAATTTTATTTATTTGGACTCTTTTTTTTGATGGGTCTGGCTAAAGGTTTGTCAATTTTGTTTATCTTTTCAAAGAACCAGCTCTTAGTTTCATTGATATTTTCTATTTTTTAGTCTCTATTTTATTTTTTTCCACTCTTATCTTTATTATATCCTTTCTTTTATTAACTTTAGGCTTTGTTTGTTCTTCTTTTACTAATTACTTCAGGTGTACATTTAGGTTATTTATTTGAGACTTTGTTGTGTTCCTTGATTTACACATACATCTCTCTGAACTTTCCTCATAGAACTGCTTTTGCTGCATCCCATAGATTTTGGAAAGTTGCATTTCTACTTTCATTCATTGCAAGGTATTTTTTGATTTCCTCTTTGTTTTTTTCACTGATCCTTTGTTGTTGTTGTTTTGTTTGTTTTTGCTTTTGTTTTAGTATCATATTTTTTAGTCTCCATGTGTTTTCCCATTTTTCTTCCTATAATTAATTTGTAGTATCATACCATTATGGTAAGAAAAGACAGCTGACATGATATCAATCTTCCTAAGTTTATAAAGACTTGTTTTGTGTCCTAGCGTGTGATTTATCCTGGAAAATGTCCCAGGTGCACTTGAAAAGAATGTGCATTCCCCTGTTTTTGATTGGAATGTTTTGTAGATATCTACTTGGTCATTCTGGTCTAATGTATCGTTTAAGGCCAGAGTTTCCTTATCGATTTTCTGTCTGGATGATCTATATATTGATGTAAGTGGGATAGTAAAGTCCTGTACTACATTGTATTACTGTCATTTTCTCCCCTTATGTCTGTCAAAATTTGCTCTATGTCTTTAGGTATCTGTCAATATTTGCTTTATGTATTTAGGTGTCCCTATGTTGGGGGCACATATATTTACAAGTGTTATATCCTCTTCTTGGATTGACTTCTTTATCATTATGTATTTTCCTTTTCCTTTTTTTACAGCCTTTGTTTAAAAGTCTGTTTTTTTAAATAAGTTCATTTGTATCATTATTTTAGATTCACATATAAGTGATATCATATATTTTCTTTGTCTGACTTACTTCACCTAGTATGATAATCTCTAGATCCATGCACGTTGATGAAAATGGCATTATTTTATTCTTTTTTATGTTTGAGTAATATTCAATTGTATATATGTACCACACCTTAATGCATTCATCTGCTGATGGACATTTAGGTTGCTTCCATGGCTTGGCTATTGTAAATAGTGCTGCAATGAACAGTGAAGTGCATGTATATTTTCAAAGTACAGTTTTCTCCAGATATATTCCCAGGACTAAGGTTGCTGGGTCATAGGGTAGTTCTATTTTTAGTTTTTTAAGGAACCTCCATACTGTTCTTCCTAGTGGCTGTAACAATTTACATTCCCACCAACACTGCAGGATGGTTCCCTTTTCTCCACACCCTCTCCAGCATTTACTGTTCGTAGACTTTTTGACAATGGCCATTCTGACTAGTGGGAGGTGATACCTCATTGTAGTTTTGATTTGGATTTCTCTAATAATTAGAGATGCTGAGCATCTTGTCATGTGCTTTTTTTTTTTTTTTTTTTGTGGTACACGGGACTCTCATTGTTGTGGCCTCTCCCGTTGCAGAGCACAGGCTCCGGATGCGCAGGCTCAGGGGCTACGGCTCACGGGCATAGCCACTCCGTGGCATGTGTGATCTTCCCGGACCGGGGCATGAACCTGTGTCCCCTGCATCGACAGGTGGACTCTCAACCACTGAGCCACGAGGGAGAACCGTCATGTGCTTTTTGACCATCTGTATGTCTTCTCTAGAGAAACGTCTATCTAGATCTTCTGCCTATTTTTTGGTTGGGTTGTTTGTTTTTACACATTGAGTTGCATAAGCTCTTTGCATATTTTGGAGATTAATCCCTTGTCCGTTGCTTTGTTTGCAAATATTTTCTCCCAATCTGTGGGTTGTGTTTTCGTTTTGTTTATGGTTTCCTTAGTTGTGCAAAAACTTTTAAGTTTAATTAGTAAAGTCTGTTTTTTCTTATATGAGTATTGCTACCCCAGTTTTTTTTTTTTTCATTTGCTTGGAATATCTTTTCCCATCCTTTCACTTTCAGTCTGTGTGTCTTTAGCTTTGAAATGAATCTCTTGTATGCAGCATATAGATAGGTCCTTTTTTTCATTCATTCGTTTAGCAAGCCTATGTCTTTTGATTGGCGTGTTCATTCCATTTACATTTAAAGTGATTATTTGGGTGGAGTGAAGATGGTGGAATAGAAGGTGTGGAGTTTGCATCTCCTCACAAGTACATCAAGAATACATCAGAACGACTGCCACAGAGCACCTGCCAAACACCAGTGGAGGATCTTGGACACTTAAGGAGACAAGAAAATTCCTGCACAACTGGCTTTTCTTTTCCTTTTTCTTTTTTTGTTTTCTGCTTAGGTTAGCTTTTATTATTGGCTTTGGTTTGGGGGCTCTCTTGTTTGGGTGCTTCATATTTGCTTTCCTTGTTTGTTTTTGTTGTTGTTGTTTGCTTGTTTGTTTGATTTTTGCTTGCTTGGATGTGCTTTTGTTATTTCCCTTGGGTTTTACTTATTTGTTTCTTTTCTTTTTTTTTTGTCTGTGTGTTTTTGTTTTTGTTTCTGTTTTTATTACGTGCCTTGGGCTTTACCTCTTGTTTTTTTCTTTTCTTTTTCGTTTTGGTCATGCCGTGCAGCTTGCAAGGTCTTGGTCCACAGGCCAGGGGTCAGGCCTGAGGTCCTGTGGTGTGACCACCAAATATGAGCCACTGGACTACCAGAGAACATCAGGGGCCAGGGAATACTAATTGTGTGAGCTCTCCTGGAGGTCCTCATCTTGGCACCACAATCTGGCCCCACCCATCTCTCTGCAAGCCCCAGTGATGGAAACCTCAGGCCAAACAACCAGCAAGACAGGAACACAGCCCCACCCATCAACAAAAATGAGAAAACAGAGAAATATGTTACAGAAGACGAAACAAGGTAAAAACCTACAAGACTAAATAAATGAATAGGAAATAGGCATTCTAAATGGAAAAGAATTCAGAGGAATGATAGTAAAGATGGTCCAAAATCTCAGAAACAGAATGGAGGCATGGATCGAGAAAATACAAGAAATGTTTAACAAGGACATAGGGGAACTAAACAAAAAACAAACAGTGATGAACACCACAATAACTGAAATGAAACCTACACTAGAAGGAAACAATAGCAGGATAACTGAGGCAGAAGAATGAGTAAGTGAGCTAGAAAATAGAATGGTGGAAATAACTGCTGAGAAGCAGAATAAAGAATGAAAAGAAATGAGCACAGTTTCAGAGACTTCTGGAGCAACATTAAATGCACCAACATTCAAATTATAGGGGCCCCAGAAGAAGAAGAGAAAAAGAAAGGGGTCTGAAAATATATTTGAAGAGATTATAGTTGAAAATTCCCTAACATGGGAAAGGAAATAGTCACCAAAGTCCAGGAAGGGCAGAGAGTCCTAAACAGGATAAAGCCAAGGAGAAACATGCCAAGAAACATATTAATCAAAGCTATAAAAATTAAATTCAAAGAAAAAATATTAAAAGCAGCAAGGGAAAAGCAACAAATAACATACAAGGGAATCCCTATAAGGTTATCAGTGGATGTTTCAGCAGGAACACCTCAGGCCAGAAGGGAGTGGCAGGATGTATTTAAAGTGATGAAAGGGAAAAACCTACAACCAAGATTACTCTACACAGCAAGGATATCATTCAGATTTGACAGAAAAATAAAAAGCTTTACAGACAAGCAAAAGCTAAGAGAATTCAGCACAACCAAACCAGCTTTACAACAAACGCTAAAGGAACTTCTCTAGGCAGGAAACACAAGAGAAGAAAAAGAAAAAGACCTACAAAAACAAACCCAATACAATTAAGAAAATGGAAATAGGAACAAACATATCACTAATTACCTTAAATATAAGTGGATGAAATGCTCCAACCAAAAGACACAGACTGGCTGAATGGATACAAAAACAAGACCCGAATATATGCTGTCCACAGGAGACCCACTTCACAACTAGGGACACATACAGACTGAAAGTTAGGTCATAGAAAAAGATATTCCATGAAAATAGATATCAAAAAAAAAAGCTGGAGTAGCAATTCTCATATCAGATAAAATAGACTTTAAAATAAAGACTGTTACAAGAGACAAGGAAGGACACTGCATAATGATAAAGGGGCCAATCCAAGAAGAAGATATAACAATAGTAAATATTTATGCACCCAACATAGGAGCACCTCAATACATAACGCAAATGCTAACAGCCATAAAAGGGGAAATTGACAGTAACACAATCATAGTAGGGGACTTTAACACCCCACTTTCACCAATGGACAGATCACCCAAAATGAAAATAAATAAGGAAACACAAGCTTTAAATGATACATTAAACAAGATGGACTTAATTGATATTTATAGGACATTCCATGCAAAAACAACAGAATACACTTTCCTCAGTTGCTCATGTAACATTCTCCAGGATAGATCTTATCTTAGGTCACAAATCAAGCCTTGGAAAATTTAAGAAAACTGAAATCATATCAAGTATCTTTTCTGAATATAACGCTATGAGACTAGATATCAATTAGAGGAAGAAATCTGTAAAAAAAATTACAGACACATGGAGGCTAAACAATACATTACCTAATAACCAAGAGATCACTGAAGAAATCAAAGAGGAAATCAAAAAATGCCTAGAAACAAATGACAATGAAAACATGATGACCCAAAACTTATGGGATGCAGCAAAAGCAATTCTAAGAGGGAAGTTTATAGCAATACAATCCTACCTTAAGAAACAAAAAACATCTCAAATAAACCACCTAACCTTACACCTAAAGCAATTAAAAAAAGAAGAACAAAAAAAACCCCCAAGTTAGCAGAAGGAAAGAAATCATAAAGATCAGATCAGAAATAAATGAAAAAGTAATGAAGGAAACAATAGCAAAGGTTAATAAAACTAAAGCTGGTTCTTTGAGAAGACAAACAAAATGGATAAATCATTAGCCAGACTCATCAAATAAGAAAGGGAGAAGACTCAAATCAATAGAATTAGAAATGAAAACGGAGAACTAAAAACTGACACTGCAGAAATACAAAGGATCATGAGAGATTACTACAAGCAACTATATGCCAATAAAATGGACAACCTGGAAGAAATGGACAAATTCTTAGGAAAGCACAACCTTCCAAGAATGAACCAGGAAGCAATAGAAAATATAAACAGACCAATCACAAGCACTGATATTGAAACTGTTACTAAAAATCTTCCAACAAACAAAAAACCAGGACTAGATGCCTTCACAGGTGAATTCTATCAAATATTTAGAGAAGAGCGAACACCTATCCTTCTCAAATTCTTCCAAAATATAGCAGAGGGAGGAACACTTCCAAACTCATGCCATGAGGGCACCATCGCCCTGACAGCAAAACCAGACAGAGATGTAACAAGGAAAGAAAACTACAGGCCAATATCACTGATAAACATAGATGCAAAAATCCTCAAAAAAGTACTAGCAAACGGAATCCAACAGCATATTAAAAGGATCATACACCAAGATCAAGGGGCCTTTATCCCTGGAATGCAAGGATTCTTCAATATATGCAAATTAATCAATGTGATACACTATATTAACAAACTGAAGAATAAAAACCATATGATCAAACAAATATTGTATATTAACGCATATATGTGGAACCTAGAAAATGGTACAGATGATACGGTTTGCAGAGCAGAAATTGAGACACAGAAGTAGAAAACAAGCCTATGGACGCCAAGGGGGGAAAGCGACAGGGGGTGGGGGTTGTGGTGTGATGAATTGGGAGATTGGGATTGACATGCATACATGATATGTATAAAATGGATGACTAATAAGAAAAAAAAACCATATGATCATCTCAATAGATGCAGAAAAAGCTTTCAAAAAATTCAACAGCGATTTATGATAAAAACCCTCCAGAAAGTAGGCATAGAAGGAACGTTTCTCAACATTACAAAGGCCATATATGACAAACCCACAGCCAACATCGTCCTCAGTGGTGAAAAACTGAAACCATTTCCACTAAGATCAGGAACAAGACAAGGTTGCCCACTCTCACCACTATTATTCAACATAGTTTTGGAAGTTTTAGCCACAGCAATCAGAGAAGAAAAAGAAATGAAAGGAATCCAAATTGGAAGAGAAGAAGTAAAGCTGTCACTGTTTGCAGATGACATGATACTATACATAGAGAATCCTAAAGATGCTACCAGAAAACTACTAGAGCTAATCAATGAATTTGGTAAAGTAGCAGGATATAAAATTAATGCACAGAAATCTCTGGCATTCCTATACACTAATGATGAAAAATCTGAAAGAGAAATTAAGGAAACACTCCCATTTACCATTGCAACAAAAAGAATAAAATACTGAGGAATAAACCTACCTAAGGAGATAAAAGACCTGTATGCAGCAAATTATAAGACACTGATGTTAGAAATTAAAGTTGATACAAAGAGATGGAGAGATATAACATGTTCTTGGATTGGAAGAAGCAACATTGTGAAAATGACTATACTACCCAAAGCAATCTACAGATTCAATGCAATCCCTATCAAATTACCACTGGCATTTTTCACAGAACTAGAACAAAAAAATCCACAATTTGTATAGAAACACATAAGACCCCGAATAGTGAAAGCAATCTTGAGAAAGAAAAACGGAGCTGGAGGAGTCAGGCTCCCTGACTTCAGACTATACTACAAAGCTACAGTAATCAAGACAGTATGTTACTGGCACAGAAACAGAAATATGGATCAACGGAACAGGACAGAAAGCCCAGAGGTAAAACCACACACATACGGTCACCTTATTTTTGATAAAGGAGGCAAGAATATACAATGTAGAAAAGACAGCCTCTTCAATAAGTGGTGCTGGGAAAACCGGACAGGTACATGTAAAAGAATGAAATTATAACACTCGCTAACACCATACACAGAAAAAAAACTCCTAATGGATTAAAGACCTAAATGTAAGGCCAGACACTATTAAGAGGAAAACATAGGCAGAACCCTCTTTGACATAAATCACAGCAAGATCCTTTTTGACCCACCTTCTAGAGAAATGGAAATAAAAACAAAAATAAACAAATGGGACCTAATGAAACTTAAAAGCTTTTGCACAGTAAAGGAAACCATAAACAAGATGAAAAGATAACCCTCAGATGGAAGAAAATATTTGCAAATGAAGCCACTGACAAAGGATTAATCTCCAAAATTTACAAGCAGCACATGCAGCTCAATATCAAAAAAACAACTGAATCCAAAAACGGGCAGAAGACCCAAATAGACATTTCTCCAAAGAAGATATACAGATTGCCAACAAACACATGAAAGGATGCTCAACATCACTACTCATTAGAGAAATGCGAATCAAAACTACCTCACACCAGTCAGAATGGCCATCATCAAAATATCTACAAACAATAAATGCTGGAGAGGGTGTGGAGAAAAGGGAACCCTCTTGCACTGTTGGTGGGAATGTAAATGGATACAGCCACTATGGAGAACAGTATGGAGGTTCCTTAAAAAACTAAAAATAGAACTACCATATGACCCAGCAATCCCACTAATGGGCATATACCCTGAGAAAACCATAATTCAAAAAGAATCATGTACCACAATGTTCACTGCAGTTCTATTTACAATAGCCAGGACATGGAAGCAACCTAAGTGTCCATCATCAGATGAATGGATCAAGAAGATGTAGCACATATATACAATGGAATATTACTCAGCCATAAAAAAACGAAATTGAGTTATTTGTAGTGAGGTGGATGGACCTAGAGTCTCTCATACATAGTGAAGTAAGTCAGAAAGAGAGAAACTAATACTGTATGCTAACACATATATATGGAATCTAAAAAAAAAAAAAGAAGAAGAAGGTTATGAAGAACCTAGGAGCAGGATGGGAATAAAGAAGCAGACCTACTAGAGAACAGACTTGAGGATACAGGGAGGGGGAAGGGTAAACTGGGACACAGTGAGAGAGTGGCATGGACATATATACACTACTATATGTAAAATTGATAGCTACTGGGAAGCAGCTGCATAGCACAGGGAGATCAGCTCAGTGTTTTGTGACCACCTAGAGGGGTGGCATAGGGAGGGTGGGAGGGAGGGAGACACAAGAGGGAAGATATATGGGGATATATGTATATGTATAGCTAATTCACTTTGTCATAAAGCAGAAACTAACACACCATTGGAAAGCAATTGTACTCCAATAAAGATGTTAAAAAATATATATGCTAACCAAAATAAACATGTTAATATAAGTGGTGGAAGACAAAGTTAAGAAAAATCTTTCAAATAGTAAAATAAAAAGTACAGCTGGGAACAGTGACAAACACAACAAATTGGAGAATTAATTCAGTTTTACCTTCTCATTAAGAATAGTTCTAGTGGACTTCCCTGGTTGCACAGTGGTTAAGAATCCGCCTGCCAATGCAGGGGACATGGGTTCGAGCCCTAGTATTGGAAAATCCCACATGCCGTGGAGCAACTATGCCCGTGTGCCAGAACTACTGAGCCTGCACTCTAGAGCCCGAGAGCCACAACTACTGAGCCCACGTGCCACAACTACTGAAGCCCGCACGCCTAGAGCCCATGCTCCGCAACACGGGAAGCCACCGCAATAAGAAGCCCATGCACGGCAACGAAGAGTAGCCCCTGCTCACCTCAACTAGAGAAGGCCCATGCGCAGCAACAAAGACCCAGTGCAGGCAAAAATAAATAAATAAATTCATTTAAAAAAAAAAAGTTAGTATACAATACCCAAATACTGATAATTCAGAAAACAGCAGTGCATATCTATTAGTTAGAAATAGCTACGTGAATAAAAGAAGAAACAATCACTGAGGGGAATAGGGAGGGATGGAAATAACTTCTTGTTTCTATAAGTTTTTTTAAAAATATGTGTTTATTATTCCAGTAAAAAATTTAAAAAATTTCAATATATTGTGAAAGCTAGGCATCCTGGAGGAAGAATAGAGAAAAGCTCCTTTTTAAAGCAGGAAGCCAGGGTGAAATATTGAGATTAGGAATGGGGAGAGACCTGTTGTAAGCAATGTGGCCCCTGCACAGCTCCACAGCAGAATTCTGAAAGATGGATCCTTTTCAGAGAGGCAACCACCTTGATGCTGTACAGGGGTGGAAGCTACCCCCATGGTACAAAAGCAAAAAGCCAGTGAATTTTTGAAGAACCTTATTAGACTTGAGCAATGAGGGTTTTAGAAAGGATGAAAACAAAAAACAATGTATTTGACCAAACTTAAACCCTGAGGTTTGCTCTCTTAACACTCTGTACAGAAATTATGGAAGCCAAACTGACCGGGTGGAGCAATGTAAGCAATAGTAGAAACAGTTTGCTTAATAAGAGAAGCAGAAGAAGCTATAAATGGAAATATGACAGTCTTTTGAACATGGGTGAAAGCTAAGAATTCAAAGAAAGTGGACAAGAAAGAAGGGGAAGGAATAACAGGAACCAAGAGATTATATTGCTGCTCGAAAATTGTGAAGATCTACACTACAGACAACATTCTGGGTAAGTCAGTATCAGGTCTGAAGAATTAAATCGCAAGGTTGTCGATTACTATGTGATCCTGAGCAATTCGATTAACCTTTCAGGTCTCAGTTTCCAACATGAAAGATGAGGATAGTATCTACTTCTCAGTGTTGAAGAACGCAACACTGAAATGATTTTAACAGATGACACCACTTAGGAAATGGTAAATTTCCAAGGCAAGAGTTCCATTGTAAAAAGGAAATCTCCCCAAGAGAATACTAAAAAAGAGGGAAAGTTTAGTGAGGTGAGAGCAGAGGAAAACATGGTTTTTCTCTCAGTCTTTTCTGGAAAGAATATGTCAAGGCCATCATCTGTTTGATTGAACATCCCAAGTTTGATCTATTCCCATTTGATTTTGGCATTTGAGATTGAGAAAAATAGTACCCTTTTACCATAATCTAGAAATTTAAGAAAATTTCTCCTCAAGATTAAAAATATTTCCAATAGCACAATAATTTAAGCAAAGGCGAGGGTTTACATAATGGGAAATCTAGAAACAAAATAGTAGGAAAACGATTTTAGAGAAATAGCAAATACACATCAGAAAGGTCTCTAGGTGATCTGTGGCAAAAGCCTCTTTTTCCCGTTATGAATTTTATGTTGTTTTGCAACAACTTGGTTTTCCTCACTCTGACTTTCACTGCGTTGGCTGTGTATTTGAAACGACTGATTTTATGCTTTATTAGATCCTTGCCGCTTTATACTAAAATGGTTCAGAATGTGAGAAAAATAAGAAATAAATATTTAACATGATAATACAACTAACTACTGACATCTAATCTCTCATAGTTTGGAAACAGTGATCCCTCTGCATTTTGATAGATATTTCCACCTAGTTTGAATGATAACAGTTATCAAAAACTGTTTTAACCTTTCAGAGAGGCAACAGAAAAAAATTTTAAAGGCTCATAAACAATTTATTTAAGGCAATTTTTCAAAGAGAAAACCAAAATTTTCGGGGGTTTTTTGGTCAACCTTTAAAGCATTATTAGAATATACCCTCTCTCTCAAATCCTGAGATTCTTAGATCCATTATGTGATTCTACAGCTTCACACAGCACTAGTAAAAGCCCGTGAGTTGAATCTAAGCTATTACCTAAAACTGTCATTCAGTGAAAAAATAAGGTAAAATGATAAGCTGAAAGGCACTACATGCAACAGTTTGAATGGATATTTCATTTAGAACCACATTTTTTTCTTTCCTTTTGGGACATCTTTTTTTATTCCAAAGGGGAGAAAAAGCCCGACATTATCTCAGGGGCTTTGTAGGCTTCAATGAATGGGCTGCATTTAGGGAAACTAGCTTTGTTGTCTTGAATTTCTCATGAAAGAACAGAGATTCCTGACTAGAAATCACCCATTAATACTACTCCTATTTATTTGTTCAGCCTAGGGTTTCAAGTTCATTTTCAGTCTGAAATCCTAGACTAATGCTTCTCTTTGTTTTACATTTACAAATGAAATTCAACTAACATTAGTTTTTTAAAAACAACTGAAAAAAATAACAATAAGTGAATCCTATACTACTTCTCAAATTGCATAAAATCACATATTTGGAAATCTCTAATAAGTGCAATAAAGGCAAACATCTAAGGTCATCCTGCACATCCAATTTACCATTAGGACTGTCCATCCTTTGACTAACAAGTAATATATGATGTATATAACATTGAATCTGAGTGATAACTTCTAGTGAATTTTTTTAAGTGGCCTCTGCAATGAATAAAAAAATTCTAACTTCCCACTATAAATATAATAATTTCTTTTTCATAGAAGGCTTAACAGACATTCTTTTCAAGTAGATAGTTGAGTTGGCAGACCACGACTCAGTTCCATTTTTGATGATAGTGTTCCCCCCAGAACCTTGTTTATTGGGTACCTGGTGGCTTTGTTGATTGGTTGTAAAGAAAAAGTCATAATTCTCTAAATTAATTCTAGAAATAAAGCTGAAAACAAATATGCTTCAATAGCTTATAATGTGACAAATCTTTAACAAAATTAAGAACAAACTTTAAGCACCTCGAATTAGGCTTTGCTGTGTTTTCAACAGAAAATTCTTAAAAACAAAATAGAGGGACTTCCCTGGTGGCGCAGTGGTTAAGAATCCGCCTGCCAATGCAGGGGACACGGGTTCGAGCCCTGGTCCGGGAAGATCCCACATGCCATGGAGCAACTAAGCCCATGCGCCACAGAACCTACGAACCACAACTACTGAGCCCATGCACCACAACTACTGAAGCCCACATGACTACAGACCATGCTCTGCAACAAGAGAATCCACTGCAATGAGAAGCCCGCACACCGCAACGAAGAGTAGCCCCCGCTCACTGCATCTAGAGAAAGCCTGCACGCAGCAATGAAGACCCAACACAGCCAAAGAAATTAATTAATTAATTAATTAATTTTAGAAAATTCTAACACTGTTAGGGATAGCAATTACTGGGAAAGACATTTACTAGGGAAACTTTCAATCATTCTTCATGCCACACCCCTGGAATAAGGAGATGTCAGAAATACCATGACTGTCTTTAAATAGTTTAAACCAAAAAAAAAAACAAAAACAAACAAAACAAAAACAAAAACCTGAACCATAACATGCACTGCCCTAATACTCTTTTCCAACAACCACTGACAGAACACACTGGGACTGTGCTGGACACTCAGGCACCTTGCCACCCAAAAGAACATTAGTGCACTATTTTACTGCGGTCAATTATACTGAGAACTTTTTACACACATACTGGAATCCAGATTTTGATTTACACAGATATAGGCTGGTGGCTTCAAGCTATGCCAGCAGCAAGTTGTATCTTTAAGGTGTTTATGTTTTGGTGGTTCTTGTTGAAATACAACTCACCATACCATAAAATTCACCCTGTTAAAGTATACAATTCAGTGGGTTTTAGCACGTTTACAAAGTTGTGCAATCATAACTAATATCTAATTCCAGAATATTTCATCACTCCAAAAAGAAACCTCTGTAAGCTTTACAGCCTTACTCATTCCCCCTGCCCTCAGCCCCTAGAAACCAACTAATCTACTTCCTGTCTCTATGAATGTGTTTATCTTGGACACTTCATGTAAAAGGAATCATATAATATGTAGCCTTTTGTGTCTGGAACCTTTCACTTAGCATAAGGTTTTCAAGATTCATCCATGTTGTAGTATGTATCAGTACTTTATTTCTTTTTATGACTGAACACTATTCCATTGTATGAATAAACCACATTTTATTTATCCATTCTTCAGTTAATGGACTACTGGGGGTCCTTTGCACTTTTAACTATTATGAATAATGCTGCCATGAACATTCATGTACAACTTTTTGCATAGACATGTTTTCCATTAACTTGGATATATACCTGTTGGAATTACTGGATCATATGGTAAACCTATGTTCAATTTTTTGAGAAACTGCCAGCTGTTTTCCAAAGCAGATGCACCATTTTACATTCCCAACAGCAAAGTAGGAGGGTTCCATTCACTATTTCCACATACTCACCACTACTTGTCATTATTGCTCATCTGTTTGATTACAGCCATCCTAGTGGGTATGAAGTAGTATTTCACTGTAGTTTGCATTACATTTCCTTAATGACAAATAATGTTTAGTGAGTTTTCATATGCTTATTGGCCACTGTATATCTTCTTTAGAAATGTCTATTCTATTCAAATGCTTTGTCCATTTGTTTTTTTATAACTGCCTTATTGAGATATAATTCACATACCATATAATTCATCCATTCAAACTGTAAAATTCAATGGCTTTTAGTATATTCACAGAGTTGTCCACATCAGTTTTGGAACATCTTCAGAGACTGCAGTGAATCGATAGATGAATTTCAGAACTATTTCCATCTAGAAGTATTATGTTTTCAATCCATGAACATGGATCTTTTCATTTAGTTAGGCACTCTTTAATTTCTTAAAATTATATTTTACAGATTTTTGTTGTAGAAAAATCTTACACTTTTTTGTTAAATTTATTCCTAAATATTTTATTCTTTTTGACACTATTGCAAATGGAATTGTCTTTGTAATTTCATTTTCATATTGTTCACAGCTAGAGTAAAAAAAACACAAATAATATTTGTATATTGAACTTGCATCCTACAGCTTTCCTGTACTCATTTATTAGCCCTAATAATTTTCTTGTGGACTCCACAGGATTTTCTAGATGCAAAATAATGTCATCTGGGAGATAGGCCAAGATGACAGATTTTAGAAAGACACTGAGCTCACTTCCTCTCACAGGCATAACAAAATTACAACTATTTACAGAACAACCATCAAACAAAAAGACTGGAACCTACCAGAAAAGATCTTCTACAGCTAAAGATATAAAGAAGGAACTACAACAAGATGGGTAGGAAGGGTGAAGTCATGATATAGTCAAGTCCCATACCTCCAGGTAGGCAACCCACAAATGGGAGAATAATTACAATTGCAGAGGTTCTCCCAAAGGAGTGAGGAGTCTGAGCCCCATAGTGGGCCTCCCAGCCTGGGGTTCCTGCACTGGAAAGACAAACCTCTGAAACATTTGGCTTTGAAGGCCAAAGGAGCTTACTTTTGGGAGTCCCACAGGGCTGGCGGAAATAGAGACTCCATGCAAAGGACACACAGAAAATCTCACACGCTCTGGGATCCAGGGACGAAGCAATAATGTGAAAGAAGCCAGAGTCAGACATACCCGCTAATCTAGAGAGTCTCTTGGAGAGGCAGAAGGTAACTGCATTTTACCCTGAGGACACAGACACTGGCAGCAGCCATTTTGGGGAGCTCATTCTACCATGTGGACACTGCTGCTGGCAAGTGCTATTTTGGAATCCTCCCTCTAGCTTATTAGCCTCAGGATCCAGGTCCACCCCTGCCCAATAGCCTGGAGGCACCAGTACTGGGATGCCTTAGGCCAAGCAAATAACTGGGTGGTGACACAGTCCAACTCACAATCAGACAGGCTGCCTTAAGACCCCTGAGCCAACAGCCACCCCCAGATACCCACCAGAGGGCCAAGGACCAGACAACACACACCAGTTTATAGGGACTATACCTGGGACCCACAGGGTCCTGCAGCCAGAGACCCCAGGACACAGCTTCACCTCCGGGTGGGCAGGCATAGGCCCCAGAATCACTGGCCCTGCCCACTAGCTAGCCTGCTCTAGACTTCAGACCAGCCTCACCACCAGGAGGCAGATACCAACAGCAAGATGAACAGCCCCACAGTCTGTGAAGCCAGCCCACCCACCATCAGGGCAGATCCTGCCCTGGGACAGGCTGGATCTTGACCCCACCCACCAGTAAGCCTGCTTCAGCCTGCAGACCTAGCCCACCAACCAGCAGGCCATATCTTGCCCTGAGAGCAGCTGGACCCTGGCCCTCCACCATCAGTGAGACTGATCTACCCTCTGGAAAAGCCTCACCCACCAGCCCTGGGACTGGCTGGGCCATGGCCTCACACACTAGTAGGCCATTGCAAGCTTTGGGACACGCTGGACCCCTCAGTCAGCTGTGTCAGGAACTGGTCCCAACCACCAGCAGTCCAACACCAGTGCTGGAAACCCTGGGCCCTGTAGCCAGACTCCAAGATCCAGCTCTGCCCACTAGTGGGCCGACACTAGCCCCGGGCCTGGCTTCACTTACTAGTGGGTGGGCAGCATCCCCAGCATCTCCAGGACCCCAAATCTGCCCACTAGTGAGACAGCATTAACCCCAGGGGTCCCAAGGGTTCTGCAGCCAGCTGCCTCATGATGCAGCCCTGCCAACCAATGACAGCAACCTCTGCACAAGGCACAGCTTGGCAACCAAACAGACCAGGGGCCAACCAAGCCTACCAGACAACCCACAGTAGTCAGCCCACAAAACAGAAAGAACAACACAGTCCACATAGGGGACACCCCTAGAGCATATAGCTCTGGTGACAGGATGGGAGTGCACTGGTGGGATGAATGGAACATCCCCTACAAAAGGCCACTTCTCTAAGGTTAGGAATGTAACCAACCTACCTGACACATAGAAATAAAAACAGCAAGTTAGGCAAAATGAGGCAATAGGGGAACATGTTCCAAATGAAGTAAGAAGACAAAATTCCAGAAGAACTAAGTGGAGAGGAGATAGGCAGTTTATCTGAGAAAGAGTTCAGGGTAACAATCATAATGATGATCAAAAAACTTGGGAGAAAATGGCTACATAGAGCAAGAAGTTAGAAGTTGTTAACAAAGAGTTAGAAAATATAAAGGACAACAAACAGAGATAAAGAATACAATAACAAACAAAAAATACACTAGAAGGAATCAACAGTAGACTAAATGATACAGAGTAATGAATCAGTGAGCTGGAAGACAGAGTAGTGTAAATAATTGATAATGAACAGCAAAAAGAAAAAAGAATGAAGAGAAATGAGGACAGTTTAAGAGATCTCTGGGAAACAAAAAGTGCACTAACATTTGCATTATATGGGTCCCAGAAGGAGAAGGGATAGAGAAAGGTGCTGAGAACATATCTGAAGACATAATAGCTGAAAGCTTACTTAATCTGGAAAAGGAAAGAGACATCCAAGCCCATGAATTACAGAGAGTCCCAAAGAAAACCTAAAGTGGAACACACCAAGGCATATTGTAACTAAAATGAAAAAAATTAAAGATAAACAGAGAACATTAAAAGCAGCAAGGAAAAAGCAACAAGTTACATAAAAGGGAATTCCCATAAAGCTTTCAGCTGTCTCTTCAGAAGAAACCCTGCAGGCCAGAAGGGAGTGGCACAAGAAATTTAAAATGATGAAAGGAAAAAACCTACAACCAAGAACACTACCTGGTAAGGCTCTCATTTAGATTTGATAAAAAGATCAAAAGTTTTAAAGACAAGCAAAAGCTAAAAGAGTTCAGCATCAAACCAGCTTTGAAAGACATGATAAAGGGACTTCTCTAAGCAAAAAAGGAAAGGCTACAACCAGAAACATAAAAATTATACATGGAAAAAGCTCATCAGCAAAGGCAAATAGACAATAGTTTGCCAAGACTGAACCAGGAAGAAACAGAAAATATGAAGAGACCAATTATGAGTAATGAAATTGAATCAGGAAAAAGAAAAAGAAAACAAAAAACCACACACACACTCACATACACACAAAAAAACCCCAAAACCTCCTAACAAACCAGTCCATGATCAGATGAAAGTATTCCAAAAAACTGTAGAGGAAGGAATGCTTCTGAACTCATTCTATGAGGCCAGAATCACCCTGACACCAAAACCAGACAAAGATATCAAAATAAATAAATAAATAAATAATAACAAGCCAATAAACCTGATGAATATAGACACAAAAAACCTCAACAAAATATTAGCAAACCAAATCCAACAATACATTTAAACGACCATACACCATGATCAAGTGGGATTTATCACAGGGATGCAAGGATTTTTCAATATCTGCAGAACTATCAAGGTGCTACACCATATTCACAAACTGAAGATTAAGAGCCATATGATCATCTCAACAGATGCAGAAAAAAATCTTATGGTAGAATTCAACATCCATTGATGATAAAAACTCTCCAAAAAATGGGTATAGAGGGAAAATACCTCAACATAATAAAGGCCATGTATGATAAGCCCACAGCTAACATCATGTTCAAAGTGAAAAGCTGAAAGCACATTCTCTAAGATCAAGAGTCAGACCAGGATTCCCACTCTCACCAGTTCTGTTCAACATAGTATTGGAAGTCATAGCCACAGCAAGCAGAGAAGAAACAGAAATAAAAGGAATCCAAATTGGAAAGGAGAAAGTAAAACTGTTTGCAGAAGACATGTTACTATACACAGAAAATCCTAAGGACACCACCAGGAAACTATCAGAAATCATCAATGAATTTGGTAAAGTTGCAGCATACAAAATTAATATAAAGAAATCTGTTGCATTTCTATACACTAACAATGAACTCTCAGAAAGAGAAGTTAAGGAAACAATTCTACCTACAACTGCATAAAAAAGAATGAAATATCTAGGAATAAACCTGCCGAAGGAGGTATAAGACCTGTGTTGGAAAACTGTAAGAAACTGATGAAAGAAACTGAAGCTAACACAAACACATGGAAAGATATACCATGTTCAAAAACAAGAAGAATCAATATTGTTAAAATGACCATAGCACCCAAGGCAATCTACAGGTTCAATGCAATCTCTATAAAAAATATCAATGGAATTTTTTACAGAACTAGAGCAAATAATTTTAAATTTTCTATGGACATACAAAAGACCCTGAATAGGCAAAACAATCTTGAGAAAAATGAAAAGAGTTGGAGGTATGTTACCTGACTTCAAACTGTATTGCAAAGCTACAGTAATCAAAACAGTATGTTACTGGCAAGAAAACAGACACATAAACAGAAACCATTTCCACTAAGATGAGGAACAAGACAAGGTTGCCCATTCTCACCACTATTATTCAACATAGTTTTGGAAGTTTTAGCCACAGCAATCATAGAAGAAAAAGAAATAAAAGGAATCCAAATCGGAAAAGAAGAAGTAAAACTGTCACTGTTTGCAGCTGACATGATAGTATACATAGAGAATCCTAAAGATGCTACCAGAAAATTACTAGAGCTAATCAATGAATTTGGTAAAGTAGTAGGATGCAAAATTAATGTACAGAAATCTCTCGCATTCCTATACACTAATGCTGAAAAATCTGAAAAAGAAATTAAGGAAACACTCCCATTTACCATTGCAACAAAAAGAATAAAATACCTAGGAATAAACCTACCTAATGAGACAAAGTACCTGTATGCAGATAACTATAAGACACTGATGAAGAAATTAAAGATGATACAAACAGATGGGAAGATATACTGTGTTCTTGGATTGGAAGAATCAACACTGTGAAAATGACTATACTGTCCAAAGCAATCTACAGTTTCAGTGCAATCCCTATAAAACTACAAATGGCATTTTTCACAGAACTAGAACAAAAAATTTCACAATTTGTATGGAAACACAAAAGACCCCGAAGAGCCAAAGAAATCATGAGAGAGAAAAACGGAGCTGGAGGAATCAGGTTCCTGGACTTCAGTCTATACTACAAAGCTACAGTAATCAAGACAGTATGGTACTGGCACAAAAACAGAAATATAGATTAATAGAACAGCATAGAAAACTCAGATATAAACCCACGCACATACCGTCACCTTATTTTTGATAAAGGAGGCAAGAATGTACAATGGAGAAAAGACAGCCTCTTCAGTAAGTGGTGCTGGGAAAACTGGGCAGCTACATGTAAAAGAATGAAATTAGAACACTCCCTAACACCATACACAAAAATAAACTTAAAATGGATTAAAGACCTAAATGTAAGACCAGACACTATAAAACACTTAGAGGAAAACATTGAACACTCTATGACATAAATCACAGCAAGATCCTTTTTGACCCACCTCCTAGAGAAATGGAAATAAAAACAGAAATAAACAAATGGGACCTAATGAAACTTAAAAGTGCTTGCACAGCAAAGGAAACCATAAACAAAACTAAAAGACAACCGTCAGAATGGGAGAAAATATTTGCAAATGAAACAACTGACAAAGTATTAATCTCCAAAATTTATAAGCAGCTCATGCAGTTCAATATCAAAAAAACAAACAACCAAATCCAAAGTTGGGCAGAAGACCTACATAGACATTTTTCCAAAGAAGATATACAGATTGCCAACAAACACATGAAAGGATGCTCAACATCATTAATCATTAGAGGAATGCAAATCAAAACTGCAGTGAGGTATCACCACACACCAGTCAGAATGGCCATCATCAAAAAATCTGCAAACAATAAATGCTAGAGAGAGTGTGGAGAAAAGGGAACCCTCTTTCCCTGTTGGTGGGAATGTAAATTTGTGCATCCATTATGGAAAAGCGTATGGCAGTTCCTCAAAAAACTAAAAATAGAACTACCATATGCTCCAGCAATTCCACTCATTGGTATATACCAAAGAAAACAAAAACACTAATTTGAAAAGATACATGCACCCTAATGTTCATAACAACACTGTTTACAATAGACAAGATATGGAAGCAATTTAAGTGTCCATCAACCAATGGATGGATAAAGAAGATATGGTATATGTATACAATGGCATACAACTCAGCCATAAAAAGTAACAAAATTTTGCAATTTGCAACAACATGGATTGAATTGGAGGGTATTATGCTTAGTAAAATAAGCCAGACAAAGACAAATACTGTATGATATAGCTTATATATGGAATCTAAAAAATAAAAATCTAGTCAATATAAGAAAAAAGAAGGAGACTAACATATAGAAAACAAACTAGAGGTTACCAATGGGGAAATCGAAGAGGGGAGGGACAACATAGGGGTGGAGGAGTAAGAGGTACAAGCTACTATGTATAAAATAAATAAGCTACAATGATATAATATACAGCACATGTAAGATAGCAAATATTTAATAATAACTATAAATGGGTTATATAAGCTTTAAAAACTGTGAATACCTGTTATACACTTGAAATGTAATACTGTAAATCAATTATACCTGAATTTTTTTCCTAAACATTTCCAACTTGTACCTCAATATCCCTATCAATAGAATATAAGTCTGACTTATCTATTCACAAGGATAATGTAATTTAAAAAGTAGACAATTAATAGTAAGCCCCCCCAAAAAGGAAAAGATAATGTCATTTGTGAACAGAGATAGCTTTACTTCTCTTCTAATCAGGATGAGTTTTATTACTTTTCTTACCTAGTTTCCCTTGCTAGAAACTCAGGTAAAATGTCACTTAAAAGTGGTGAAGGTAAATAACTTTGTCTTATTTGTTCCTAAACTTAAGGAGAAAACTTTCAGTCTTTCACCATTTAAGAATGATGTTGGCTGTAGTTTTTTTATAGATGCCCTTTATTAGGTGAGGAAGTTCCCTTCTAATCCTAGTTTTTTAAATTGTTTTATCAAGAAAGGGTGCTAAATTTGGTCAAATGCTTTTTCTGCATCTATTGTGATGACCATGTAGACTTTGTCCTTTATTTTATTAATATGGTGTTGAAAGATTTTGAAAAATTGAACCAACTTTGCATTCCTGGGATAAATACCACTTGGTAATGGATTATAACTTTTAAATATGTTGTTGGAGTCAGTGGCTAGTATTTTATTAAGTATTTTTTGCATCTATATTTATGAGGTACCAGTCTGTAGTTTTCCTGGCAAGTGTTTTTCTGGCTTTTGTATAAGGGTAATCCTAGCTTCAGAGAATAAATAGGGAATTGTCACCTCCTCGTCTACTTTTTGGATGAATTTGTCAGAACTTGTGCTAATTCTTTAAATATTTGATAGAATTCACCAGTAAAGTCATTTGGGCCAAGGCTTTTCTTTCTGGGAAGGTTTTTTCTTTGTTTTTTTTTTTTAATTACTAATTAAAACTCTTCACTTGTTATAGTTCTAGTCATACTTTCTGTTTCTACTCGAGTCTGTTTTGGTAGTTTGTATCTTCCTAGAAATTTGTCCATGTTTTCTAAATTATGTAGTTTGTTGGAATACACTTGTTCATAATATTCCCTTATAATTCTCTTTCTTTCATTCTTTATTTTAGTAATTTCAGCCTTTTCTTCTTGGCCACTCTACCAAAGCCTTGTCCATTTTTCTTTTTATTGGAGTATAACTGCTTTACAATGTTAGGCTAGTTTCTGCTGTACAACGAAGTGAATCAGTTTTATGTATACCTATATCCCCTCCCTCTTGGACCTCCTACCCCTCCCCCCATCCCACTCATCAAGGTCGTTATTACAGAGCCCCGAGCTGAGCTTCCTGTGCTATACCACAGATTCCCACTAGCTATTTGATGCAAAGTAGTGTATATATGTCAATTCTAATCTCCCAATTCACCCCATGCTCCCATTCCTCTTCCGTGTTCAGACGTCCATTCCCTACATCTATGTGTCTATCCCTGCCCTTCAAATAGGTTCATCTGTACAATTTTTCTAGATTCCACATACATGCGTTAATGTACGATATTAGTTTTTCCCTTTCCGACTTACTTCACTCTGTATGACAGACTCTAGGTCCATCCACATCTCTACAAATGATCCAGTTTTGATCATTTTTACTCCTGAGTAATATTTCATTGTATATATGTACCACATCTTCTTTATCCATTCCTCTGTTGATGGACATTTAGGTTGTTTCCATGTCCCAGCTACTGTAAACAGTGCTGCAATGAATACTGGGGTCCATGTGTCTTTTTGAATTATGGTTTTCTCTGGGTAAATGCCCAGTACTGGGATTGCTGGGTCATATGGTAATTCTATTTTTAGTTTTTTAAGGAACCTCCATACTGTTCTCCATAGTGGCTGTATCAATTTACATTCCCACCAACAGTGCAAGAGGGTTCCCTTTTCTCCACACCCTCTCCAGCATTTATTGTTTGTAGATTTTTTAATGATGGCCATTCTGACCGGTGTGAGGTGATACCACGCTGTGGTTTTGATTTGCATTTCTCTAATGATTAGTGATGTTGAGCATCCTTTCATGTGTTTGTTGGCAATCTGTATATCTTCTTTGAAGAAATGTCTATTTAGGTGTTCCACCCATTTTTGGACTGGGTTGTTTGTTTTTTTGATAGTAAGCCGCATGAGCTGTTAGTATACTGTGGAGATTAATTCCTTCTCAGTTGCGTCGTTTGCAAATATTTTCTCCCTTTCTGAGGGTTGTCTTTTCGTCTTGATTATGGTTTCCTATGCTGTGCAAAGCCTGTAAGTTTCATTAGGTCCCATTTGTTTATTTTTGTTTTTATTTCCATTACTCTAGGAGAAGGGTCAAAAAGGATCTTGCTGTGATTTATGTCAAAGAGTGTTTTTCCTATGTTTTCCTCTAAGAGTTTTATAGTGTTCAGTTTTTCATTTAGGTCTTTAATCCGTTTTGTGTTTATTTTTGTGTATGGTGTTAGGGAGTGTTCTAATTTCATTCTTTTACATGTAGCTGTCCAATTTTCCCAGCACCACTTATTGAAGAGGTTGCCTTTTCTCCATTGTATGTTCTTGCCTCCTCTGTCACAGATTAGGTGACCATATGTGCATGGGTTTATCTCTGGGCTTTCTATCCTGTTCCCTTGATCTATATTTCTGTTTTTTGTGCCAGTACCATACTGTCTTAATAACTGTAGCTTTGTAGTATAGTCTGAAGTCACGGAGCCTGATTCCTCCAGCTCTGTTTTTCTTTCTCAAGATTGCTTTGGCTATTCGGGGTCTTTTATGTTTCCATATGAATTGTAAAAGTTATTGTTCTAATTCTGTGAAAAATGTCATTGGTAATTTCATAGGGATTGCACTGAATCTGTAGATTGGATAGTATAGTCATTTTCACAATATTGATTCTTCCCATCCAAGAACACAGTATATCTCTCCATATGTTTGTGTCAGCTTTGATTTCTTTCATCAGTGTTTTATACTTTTCTGTGCACGGGTCTTTTGCCTCCTTACGTAGGTTTATTCCTAGGTAGTTTGTTCTTTTTGTTGCAATGGTAAATGGGAGTGTTTTCTTAAATTTTCTTTTTGATATTTTGTTGTTAGTGTATAGGAATGCAAGAGATTTCTGTGCATTAATTCTGTATACCGCAACATTTCCAAATTCATTGATTAGCTCTACTAGTTTTCTGGTGGAGTCTTTAGGATTTTCTATGTATAGTATCATGTCATCTGCAAACGGACAGTTTTACTTCTTCTTTTCCAATTTGGATTCCGTTTATTTCTTTTTCTTCTCTGATTGCTGTGGCTAAGACTTCCAAAACTATGTTGAATAACAGTGGCAAGAGTGGACATCATTGTCTTGTTCCTGATCTTAGAGGAAATGTTTTCAGTTTTTCACCATTGAGAATGACGTTTGATGTGGGTTTGTCATATGTCCCCTTTATTATTTTGTGGTAGGTTCCCTTTATGCTCACTTTCTGGAAACTTTTTATCATAAATGGGTGTTGAATTTTGTCAAAAGCTTTTTCTGCATCTATTGGCATGATCATATGGCTTTTATTCTTCAGTTTGTTAATATGCTGTATCACATTGATTGATTTGCATATATTGAAGAATCCTTGTAACCCTGGGATAAATCACACTTGATCATGGTGTATGGTCCTTTTACCGTTTTGTTGGATTCTCTCTGCTAGTATTTTGTTGAGGATTTTGTGTCTATGTTCATCACTGATATTGGCCTGTAATTTTCTTTTTTGTGTGACATCTTTGTCTGGTTTTGGTATCACAGTGATGGTTGCCTCATAGAATGAGCTTGGGAGTGTTCCTCTGTCAGCAATTTCTTGGAAGAGTTTGAGAAGGATGGGTGTTAGCTCTTCTATAAATGTTTGACTGAATGCACCAGTGAAGACATCTGGTCTTGGACTTTTGTTTGTTGGAAGATTTAAAATCACAGTTTCAATTTCATTACTTGTAACTTGTTTTTCATGTTTTCTATTTCTTCCTGGTTCAGTCTTGAGAGATTGTACCTTTCTGAGAGTTTGTCCATTTCTTCCAGGTGTCCATTTTATTGGCATATAGTTGCTTATAGTAGTCTTTTATGATCCTTTATATTCCTGCCGTGTCAGTTTTAATTTCTCCTTTTTCATTTCTAATTTTATTGATTTGAGTCCTCTCCCATTTTTTCTTGATAAGTCTGGCTAAAGGTTTATCAATTTTGTTTATCTTCTCCAAGAGCCAACTTTTAGTTTTATTGATCTTTGCTACTGTTTTCTTTGTTCCTATTTCATTTACTTGTGCTCTGATCTTCATGATTCCTTTCCTTCTACTAACTTTGGGTTTTCTTTGTTCTTCTTCCTCTAGTTGCTTTTGGTGTAAGGTTAGATTGTTTATTTGAGATTTTTCTTGCTTCTTGAGGTGAGACTGTATTGCTATAAATTTCCCATTTAGAACTGCTATTGCTGCATCTCATAGGTTTTGGGTCGTCGCGTTTTCATTGTCATTTTTTTCTAAGTATTTTTTTTCCTCTTTGATTTCTTCAGTGATCTCTTGGTTATTTAGCAGCACAGTATTTAGCCTCCATATGTTTGTGGTTTTTTACAGTTGTTTCCCTGTAATTCATTTGTAATCTCATAGCATTGTGGTCAGAAAATATGATTTCAATATTCTTTAATTTTCCGAGGCTTGATTTGTGACCCAAGATGTGATGTATCTTGGAGAATGTTCCATGTGCACTTGAGAAGAAAGTGTATTCTGCTGCTTTCAGGAGGAATGTCCTATAAATATCAATTAAATCTATCTGGCCTATTGTGTCATTTAAACTTGTGTTTCCTTATTAATTTTCTGTCTGATCTGTCCATTGGTGTAAGTGGGGTGTTAAAGTCCCCTACTATTATTGTGTTACTGTCAATTTCTCCTTTTATGGCTGTTAGCATTTGCCTTATGTATTGAGGTGCTCCTATATTGGGTGCATAAATATTTATAATTGTTATATCTTCTTTTTGGATTGATCCCTTGATTATGAGTGTCTTTCCTTATCTCTAGAAACAGTCTTTATTTTAAAGTCTATTTTGTCTGACATGAGAATTGCTACTCCAGCTTTCTTTTGATTTCCATTTGCATGGAATATCTTTTTCCATCCCCTCACTTTCAGTCTGTATATGACCCTAGGTCTGAAGTGAGTCTCTTGTAGACAGGATATATATGGGTCTTGTTTTTTAATCCATTCAGCCTGTCTGTTTCTTTTGGTTGGAGCATTTAATCCATTTACATTGAAGGTAATTATTGATATGTATATTCCTGTTACCATTCTTAATTGTTTTGGGGTTTTTTTGTGGGTCTTTTTCTTCTCTTGTGTTTCCTGTCTAGAGATGTTCCTTTAGCATTTGTTATAAAGCTGGTTTGGTGGTGCTTAATTCTCTGAGCTTTTGCTTGTCTGTAAAGTTTTTGATTTCTCTGTCTAATCTGAATGAGATCTTTGCTGGGTAGGTCTTAGGTGGGGGTTGGGGGCTAGGCTCAGGACCCGCTCAGCCAGAAAAGGCCCTGGTGGGGTTGGGGGTGGGGCTTAGGCTCAGCACGGCTGTGGGGAGGCATTAGACTGCAGAGGTTTTGGCCTGGGACCCCAGC
The DNA here is from genome assembly GCF_964341445.2 of Mesoplodon mirus. NCBI lineage: Eukaryota > Metazoa > Chordata > Mammalia > Artiodactyla > Ziphiidae > Mesoplodon > Mesoplodon mirus. The sequence continues at coordinate 88,982,029 of NC_138976.1, read as the reverse complement.
TGGCTTCCCAGAGGCCAAGTGGATGGGGGAAATGCTCGCCATGTTTCCCTCTGATTCTCCGATCCCCCAAAGATCTCTCCCAATCCCTGTTGATCCCCTCCCCATGGGTGGGCTCCTCCCTATTGTGGGAACCCCTCCCCTCCCCCAGCCGCCCCTCAGAGGCACCAGTCCCATCCTGCCTCCACTTCTCCTCCCCCTCCATCCCCCAGTGTCCTACTCAGTTGCTCAGGGGTTCCTTTTGTCCCCTTAGGTGTCTGAGCTCCCCCACCAGAGCCTGGTAGGTGCCCTAGTTGTGAGGAGACACAAACTCTGCACCCTCCTACTCTGCCATCTTGACTCTGCCCTTCATAAAGGTATTGAATTTTGAGGCTGCCACATCGCTGGGGAAATGGCGATGGATCTAAGACAAACTAAAATACCGTAAAGCTCATCATTATTACTGAGATTTGGCCAGTTATCTTATATAAACACTCCTCATATTGTTGCTAGCCTTTCATTAATTTCCATTGTTCTGAAAACATTGATTGTGACAATTTTTTGTCACATAGTGTTCTCATAGCTTTTATAGAGCAGGGTATTTTTGTATGTCCTTACTTTGACATTCCTACTGATATAACTCTAAAGTATCTTTACTACAGGTTGGTTTACCAAATCTAAACATCTTGGAGTGAAATACATTTAAGACAGTTGTTGAGATATATGTAATTCAGTAAATGAACAAGAGCTGCAAAAGAATATGGGGGGAAGCTTAAGTTTGTTTATTAGGGATTTAAGATTCTGAAAGATATTTTAGTGTTTTCTTAAAGATATAATTTTTATACAATAAAGTGTACAAATCTTAGTGTATAGCTTGATGAATTTTGTATACTGCTATATAACCACCACTTAGATGAACACATATAACATTTCCATCACCCCAAAAGGCTCCTCAAATCCCATTCCCTGTCTACCCTCTTCCTTTAGAGGTAATCATGATTTTAAGTTTATCACAATTACTACCATATATTACTTTGTCTTGTTCTTGAACTTCATATAAATAAAATCTTATAATATCTATTCTCTTGTGTCTTGCTTCTTGCACTCAACATAATGTTTTTAAGAATGATCCATGTTGCTGAGTATATAGGAGTTGGTTTTTTTCTACTGTTGTTAGAATATACCACTGTCTCTTCATCTGTCCTACTACTGATGAACATTTGTGGTGCTTCCACTTGGGAACTAGTATGAATAAAGATACTACAAACATTCTTGTACTGTCTTTTCATTGATTCCTCTTGGGTATATACCTAGAAGGGGAATTGTTGGATCATTAGGTAGACAGCTGTTTAGCTTTACTAGGTACTGCCAAATGGTTTTCCCAAGTGGTCAAACCAATTTACTCTCCCACCAGCAGTGTATAAAATCTTTAGTTGCTCTCCATACTATCTAAAACTTGTTAAAACTTGGTATGGTCAGTCTTCTTCATCTTAGCCATTCTGGTAGGTATGCATGGGTATCTCATTGGGCTTAAATTTGCATATCCCCGATAAGAAATGCTATTGAGCACCTTTTCATATGTTTATTGGCTATTTTGGTTTCTACTTTGATCTACAAGAATTATTAAGAATCTGCTGTCTACAAGCGATACAGATATTAAATACTCTGCCCTTAAAGAACTCACAATCTAAAGAGAGAGGTATACAAATGGTTAAGATCTAGGGTATAAGTGTGATGATATAGGAAATCAGAGAAGAGAGATGTAATCCAACTGTGGAGACTGAAAAACGCTTCTTAAAGGGGAGTAACTCTTACACTAAGATTTAAAAGACAGAAAGGAGTTAGCTAGATGGACAAGTTATGGGAGAACAGAGTAGGAAATGACATTTCAGGACAAGAGAACCAGAAACAAAGTCTTCCTGCCTTTGGGTGTTTTTTGTTTCTTGATTAAAAAACAAAACAACAAAAACAACAACAAAGCTTTAATTAAGAAAGTTTTAAGTTCCCAAAAGGAGAGCACAAAAACTGAGTCTGGCAGAATATACATTCAATATACATTCAATGCTATAAATTTTATTAAAGGGCACCAATTTAGGAGTTGATGATGATGCAATGTAATCCCAAGAGGACTTTCCCGTTTGCCTCTATCTTGGCTAATTATGGTAGAACTGTCCTAGCTCTGCAAAGGACTCCAGTTGATAGAGTTCTGCAGAGTTAGAAAAGAGAAAAAGCAACTTCACACACTTAAAAAAAAAAGGGAAAGAACAATCCTTTCACCTTAGGATTTTAATAATGATATATATTACCATTGTTATAATTACTATGACTATTAACAATGTTATTATTACAGCAGTTACCAGTATGGAGTGTTTGCCATGTTCCAGGCCATATGTGAAGCAATCTACATAAAAGCCATGTGAAATGGATACAATTTTTATCCCCATTTCACAGATTATGAAACTGAAGTCATAAGGAATGTGTTCAAGGTTGCACAATTAGAAAAGACAGATGGAATTTGAATACAGGTGTGATTCCAGAGTCCATACTTTAATATCAAAATCTTCTGAGTTACAACTAATGCCCTTTAGTAAAAGAGCATTGTTCTTCTCATTCAAATTCTCTGACCCCTGTAACAAGAGAGCTATTTATATGTTTGTGGCAGAGACTGCATATTTCTAGCCAGAGTGTTTATTGTCCATATTTCGCACTCCTTTTCTGATCCTAAGATATAACATCACCTCACAAATGCCACCTAAATGATGTCTCTACTTTGTCTAATCTAAATTTCTTCTTCCATCTCCTACTGGTTTTAGTTGATGTGATTTTTACATTCTTCAAATATGATCTTAGGTCCACTGCTATATGAATAAGGATATATTATAAATATTTAACTTATTTGTTTTGGGAAGGTTTTTTTTTTTTTTGACATTTTAAGAGCCTAGGCAAATCCTACAGGAATTATTCGGCAAAAGTGAATATACAACACTTTCAGAATTTGTTTTAAAAAGCAAGTAGATTAATAGTTAGGATATTAAGCTTTTGGTTCTCAGCTCCATGGCTCCCCCAGCCAAAAGCAAGATAAGAGAAGGGAAACTAGTTTCCCAGCTGAATTTAGATTAATAAGAGCATTTTTATATCAGAATGTCTACCTGTACAATTAGTCAAATTTCCCAATTGGGCTGCTATTTCAGCATCTCTTAGGAAGAAGAAGAAGAGGGGAAGAAACACTGGGTTTAGATGAGTTTAACTCCTATTAGATTTTAAAAAAATTCATCAGGAATTTGGGGAAAATTCATCTTACACTGAAATCTTAAAATAAGAATGTTCCATGGACGTCTGAGGCCTTTAAATGAATTTTAATTTAATCTCTTTAGATGTTAATGGCTTTTGTGGGTAACACTGTTTTCTAAATATCAGGGAATATGGGTTTCTGTAAGCACTAGTACTAGGGAAAAAACATATTAAATTTGGCTCCTAATGTGAGCTTGGATGAGAACAAACGGGAAGTTTAAGGTCACAAATCATGTTTAGATAAACAACACAGCACAGTTAATAATCTAGCCTTAATAGGTATTAGAAGGTAATGTCACCAAGTACACACAATCAGTAAGCATAAACTGAGCATGCTTAGCACCTCAATTCTCTTAGTATTTATTCAGTTTAAAAGGCAATTATGAATACAGCTTACTTGTGCCATTTTTCTTCATTAGGTCACAGTATTATTATACATTATATTGTTAACATGATAAATATTGCATTTAAACATTTTCATTAGAAATAACTCATAAATGCTGATGCAACCAAATTGTGTGATATACAAAAAGTAGAGGTGGTGGAAGGGAAACATGGATAATGGTGGGCTAGAAAAAATTTACTTTATAGGTATCAGAATTGAGAGAACTGCATACATGGAGAGGATGAATAATTTTCCCTCAAGTTTGCATTCAAGTTGCATTCAAGTTTTCTAACAAAGATATCCAAACTAATATGACTTTAATTACATGGTTATATTTTTACCTTTTTATATATAAATTAAAAAACACCTTCTCTACTCTGATAAAAACACCATATGTTCATTTAAATTCTATTTAGTTTGAGGGTTTAAGGTATTAAGAAAAAGAGTGTGTTTTGGAGATATTGGGAATTACTTTCTTTAAATAACAACAAAAAAGGAAAACCCAGTAAAAGAAACATCTGGGTCATGGCAATGCCAGAAATGAAAGAGAGTCAGAGGGTAGACCTATGGAAGGGAATATCTGAGTGATGTGTAAAAGATAAGTGGTCAGAGCAAAAGTAGGATTAATTGACTAACAGGCCAGGAACATCCCAGATTGAAAAACATGAACAGCAGTTTTCTTTAGCAGGGAAGATGCTCAGAACTATTAGTCTTCAAGAAAACTAGGGAAATGTTAAGAAGGTAATTAGTAACTTTAGATAATCAACATTTAGGTTAAATGCCTGGCCTCTAGAGCACACCATACTAATCTTGATTCAGATCGCTGTTTTACCATGTTATCAGTGCAAACCTTAATCTCTCCATGCCTCAGTTTTCCTAATCTAGAAACCAGAATGATATTAATTGTATCTCTCTTGTAAGAATGTGCTGAGGAGTAAATGGATATATGCCTAGCATGTGTTGAGTGCTATCTACATATCTGCTATCATTATTATTATTTTACCCAAAAGATATGAAGGTTTTGGGAAAAAGAAAAGTGTCTAAAGCAGATGGGTATATGATGAGAAAGAGAACTAAGCACAAGCAAGTTTTCAGATCAGTTAAGCTTATTAACAGGGAGTGATAAAAGCATTCAATGGAAATTCCAAGTTTTGTGTTGCTTTCCAACTTTCAGAGGTGAAGTTAAAGGTATACATATTGTAAGAACCCTTAAAAAAATCTTAGTCAAGAAAGCTTGAGTGAACAGACTTTGTGTCACATTTTAGATGATATCTAATCATAATACTAGTCTTGGTTATTTGGGTGGGGTTAGGAAGGAGGCTTCCCGGGCTCTGTCTGGGTCCACTGATTTGCATGTGAGCTAAGGAAGCTGCTGGGAAAATTACCTGACTTCAGAGCACAGCTGCAATACAGACCAACACAGATGTGCATATCCATGTGTCTGACTGACTGCAGGAAACCTAAAGAAAGCCAAATTTCAGTGCACTATGATGGGGCCCCTGAGAGAGAATTCATGCTGAGGGAAGAAAAATCACAGTGCACCAAAGTAGCCTAATGTTACAAGCAGCAAATAGATTCAAGAGCAGTGTTTCAACTTTCCTGGAAATACATTCTGTTCTGCCCACATCCTGGTGGCATATGGGTGGCCAAATAGAAAGACTTATGTTCATCATATGAATAAGTCATTTCATTAAATTCTGTAACACTTTTGGCCCTAAGCATACCCCAGAGGAAGGGGAGATGCGTTTTTCCCTCTTGTTTCAAGAGACTGTCATGTCATGAGGAACTAGAGCAGAGCTCTTCAACAGAACTTTCTGCAGTGATGGAAATGTTCTTACCTGTGTTGTCCAAGATGGATGCCACTAGACATGTAGCTAATTAGCACTTGAAGTATGGCTGCTAGTGTGACTAAGGAAATGAATTTTTTATTTCATTTAATTTTATTTAAATTTTATTTAATTTTAATTAACTTATTATTTTAAATAACTTTAAATAACTTATTATTTATTTATTTAATTTAACATCTTTATTAGAGTATAATTGCTTTACAATGGTGTGGTAGTTTCGGCTTTATAACAAAGTGAATCAGCTATATATATACATATATCCCCATATATCCCCCTCTTGCATCTCCCTCCCACCCTCCCTATCCCACCCCTCTAGGTGGTCACAAAGCACTGAGGTGATCTCCCTGTGCTATGCGACTGCTTCCCCCTAGCTATCGATTTTACATTTGGTAGTGTATATATGTCCATGCCACTCTCTCACTTCGTCCAAGCTTACCCTTCCCCCTCCCCATGTCCTCAAGTTCATCCTCTATGTCTGCATCTTGATTCCTGTCCTATCCCCAGGTTCTTCAGAACCATTTTTTTTTAGATTCCATATATATGTGTTAGCATGTGGTATTTGTTTTTCTTTCTGACTTACTTCACTCTGTATGACACACTCTAGGTCCATCCACCCCAGTCCAAACAACTCAATTTCGTTTCTTTTTATGGCTGAGTAATATTCCGTTGTATATAGGTGGCACATCTTCTTTATCCATTCATCTGTCGATGGACACTTAGGTTGCTTCCATGTCCTGGCTATTGTAAATAATGCTGCAATGAACACTGCGGTACATGACTCTTTTTGAATTATGGTTTTCTCAGGGTATATGCCCAGTAGTGGGAGTGCTGGATTGTATGGTAGTTCTATTTTTAGTTTTTTAAGGAACCTCCATACTGTTCTCCATAATGGTTGTATCCATTTACATTCCCACCAACAGGGAAAGAGGGTTCCCTTTTCTCCACACCCTCTCCAGCATTTATTGTTTGCAGATTTTTTGATGATGGCCATTCTGACTGGTGTGTGGTGATACCTCACTGCAGTTTTGATTTGCATTCCTCTAATGATTAGTGATGTTGAGCATCCTTTCATGTGTTTGTTGGCAATCTGTATATCTTCTTTGGAAAAATGTCTATGTAGGTCTTCTACCCAACTTTGGATTTGGTTGTTTGTTTTTTTGATATTGAACTGCATGAGCTGCTTATAAATTTTGGAGATTAATACTTTGTCAGTTGTTTCATTTGCAAATATTTTCTCCCATTCTGACGGTTGTCTTTTAGTTTTGTTTATGGTTTCCTTTGCTGTGCAAGCGCTTTTAAGTTTCATTATTTCTGTTTTTGGGCCAGTACCATACTGTCTTGATTACTGTAGCTTTGTAGTATAGCCTGAAGTCCAGGAACCTGATTCCTCCAGCTCCGTTTTTCTCTCTCATGATTTCTTTGGCTATTTGGGGTCTTTTGTGTTTCCATACAAATTGTGAAATTTTTTGTTCTAGTTCTGTGAAAAATGCCATTTGTAGTTTTATAGGGATTGCACTGAAACTGTAGATTGCTTTGGACAGTATAGTCATTTTCACAGTGTTGATTCTTCCAATCCAAGAACACAGTATATCTTTCCATCTGTTTGTATCATCTTTAATTTCTTCATCAGTGTCTTACAGTTTTCTGCATACAGGTCTTTTGTCTCATTAGGCAGGTTTATTCCTAGGTATTTTATTCTTTTTGTTGCAGTGGTAAATGGGAGTGTTTCCTTAACTTCTCTTTCAAATTTTTCATCTCTAGAGTATAAGAATGCAAGAGATTTCTGTGCATTAATTTTGTATCCTGCTACTTTACCAGATTCATTGATTACCTTAGTAGCTTTCTGGTAGCATCTTTAGGATTCTCTATGTATACTATCATGTCATCTGCAAACAGTGACAGTTTTACTTCTTTTCTGATTTGGATTCCTTTTATTTCTTTTTCTTCTCTGATTGCTGTGGCTAAAACTTCCAAAAATATGTTGAATAACAATGGTAAGAGTGGGCAAACGTGTCTTGTTCCTGATCTTAGAGGAATTGGTTTCAGTTGTTCACCATTGAGGATGATGTTGGCTCTGGGTCTGTCATATATAGCCTTTATTATGTTGAGGTAAGTTCCCTCTGTGCCTACTTTCAGGAGGGTTTTTATCATAAATGTGTGTTGAATTCTGCCAAAAGCTTTTTCTGCATCTATTGGTCTTTCTCTTTTAATTTGTTAATATGGTGTATCACATTGATTGATTTGCATATATTGAAGAATCCTTGCATTCCTGGAATAAACCCCAATTGATCATGGTGTATGGTCCTTTTCATGTGCTCTTGGATTCTGTTTGCTGGTATTTTCTTGAGGATTTTTGCATCTATGTTCATCAGTGATATTGGCCTATAGTTTTCTTTCTTTGTGACATCTTTGTCTGGTTTTGGTGTCAGGGTGATGGTGGCCTCATAGAATGAGTTTGGGAGTATTCTTCCCTCTGCTATATTTTGGAAGAGTTTGAGAAGGATAGATGTTAGCTCTTCTCTAAATGTTTGATAGAATTCGCCTGTGAAGCCAGCTGGTCCTGGGCTTTTGTTTGTTGGAAGATTTTTAATCACAGTTTCAATTTCAGTGCTTGTGACTGGTCTGTTTATATTTACTATTTCTTCCTGGTTCAGTCTCAGCAGGTTGTGCTTCTCTAAGAATTTGTCCATTTCTTCCAGGTTGTTCATTTTATTGGCACATATTTGCTTGTAGTAATCTCTCATGATCCTTTGTATTTCTGCAGTGTCAGTTGTTACTTCTCCTTTTTCATTTCTAATTCTATTGATTTGAGTCCTCTACCTTTTTTTCTTGATGAGTCTGGCCAATGGTTTATCAATTTTGTTTATCCTCTCAAAGAACCAGCTTTTAGTTTTATTGATCTTTGGTACTGTTTCCTTCATTTCTTTTTCATTTATTTCTGATCTGATCTTTATGATTTCTTTCCTTCTACTAACTTTGGGATTTTTTTGTTCTTCTTTCTCTAATTGCTTTAGGTGTAAGGTTAGGTTATTTATTTGAGATGTTTCTTCCTTCTTTATGTAGGATTGTATTGCTATAAACTTCCCTCTTAGAACTGCTTTTGGTGCATCCCACAGTTAACTTAAATTTAAATAGTCATGTGTGGTTAGTTGCTACTCTATTAGACAGCACAGATTAAAGCATCACCAGTCAACAATAAAGTGCCTGGGAAGCTTCACTGTCACCAACATAAAGCCAGTCAGTTGCTCTGTAGTTAAAAATTTGCAGCCTAGTGTCAATTGTCTGACTTGTATCCTAGTTCCATCTCTTATCAACAAGGTAAAAAGTTACCCTGGGAAACGTGTGAGACTTCTAACTCCTGCTTGGTATTTAGAAAGTTGGAAAAACATGCTCTTACCCTCACAAAAACAGAACAAAAAATACTGAACAATTTGAAAAATTCATAACTCCTCCTGAACTCATCAGAGAGTTGAAGCTTCAGGGAAACCAACTAACTGGAAATTTAAGGAAAGACAGGTGTCTTTGAGGAGCATCAGGACACCAACACTTGCTTACCTAAGGAAAATGCAGTCAGACACCGGGAAGAATTCAAACAAAAACCTTTAAGACATTGATAAAGGCCAAACATGGGCTCATGAGAGAATACAGACCCTCTAGAGGCTACAGATATGAGCGTATTTTACACCTCCTAACAGGCTCTTTGCCATGGACCTCATTAAAAATTGGGGAGAGTATGAAGAGAGATTTCCTCAAGGTACAGATCCAGTGAGGGGAACAGCAGTCACTCAGATTCTTTCCCCAATCTCTCCTAGAGAACCAAAGCTTTAGAATGATATGAGAAGAGCAATAAACCCTGTCACCACTGGACCCTGATGAAACCCATTTCAGCTAGGTGAAGGAAACAAAAAAATACCTTTACCCATAGTAAAGAGATAGGAATACATGCTTGACCCCGACATACAGCTGGAAAGGGGGCAGGAGTACCAGGAGTACACCTCTGGGACTCAGAGACACAGTACCTGCCAAACAATGAGGCTTAATCACAATAGATAATGTCCCTATTCTACCCTTACCCCCAACCAGACTAAGAAGTGTTGAATAACAAGTAACCCTGGTTACTTGCTGGAGGAGGGGCAAGAACATGAAAAGAGGACATCTCTTAGTCACAGTATAAAGGGAACACCTAAAACTAAGAATGGAGCAAATATTAAGAACAACTTCTGGCAAACTAGTCCCCACCTTAAACACAAGGCAACTCCAGAGAAATTTGTAATCTATGGTACACTGAGTAATCATAACAACAACAAACAAACCTAGCTCAACTCCTAAACAGATTAACTCTCATACCTACACTAAAGGGGAATAAAAGATGTGCCCATTTCCAAGCATAAAAACGATCTGTTTCTATTGTTCTATGCAAGATTTTTGGCTTTCAACAACAACTAATGTATATAAGGCATATAAAAAAGCAAAAATAAAAACTATATGTTATCAAAGACAAAGCAATAAAAGACTCAGATACAGATGTAGAGAGATATTGGAACTATCATACAAGGAATTTTAAATAACTATAATTAATATATTAAAGGCTCTAATAGAGAAGATGGACTACATGCAAGATCAGATAGGTAATTTTAACAGAGAAATGGAAGCTATTAGAAAAAAATCAAATGGAAGTCCTAGAAATGAAAAACATAGTAATAGAGATCAAGAATGCCAGTTTCGCCAGTAGTTTTGACACAGTCAAGGGGGAAAAAAAAATCAAAGTATTGGAAAGTAAGTCAATAGAAAGTACCCAAACTGAAACACACAGAAAAACAGAAAAAAAGTGTAGGAAAACAATCAAAGGATTCAAGAGCTAAGGAACAGTATCAAACTACCTAACACAAATGTAATTAGACTCCCCAAAGAAGAAGATAAAGAGAACAAGGCACAGAAAATATATAAGAAGTAATGATCAAGAATTTTTGAAAAGTAAGGACAGACACCAAACTACAGATCTACAGAGAAAACCAAGCAGGATTTAAGAAAGGAAGGAATGAAGGAATAAAGGAAGGAAGGGGGAAGGAAAAAAGGAAGGAGGGAAGGAAAAAAAAACAAAAAAGTTGTTTCCACTCTGTGTGCCTCGACATTCTCATCTTTAAGTTAGATATAGTAGCATTATTTGTTCTGAGAATTAGATGGGAAAATTCATGTAAAACAATTAGAAGAGTGCCTGAAACATAGTAAATACTCAGTAAATGTTATTATGCAAGAGCAGCAAAGTTTAATCATGGTGGTTTCACAATCAGTAACAGATTTTTACTGGTAACACAAGGTCACTGTCTGGGAGCCCTTGTATACCTGGCCATAAGAGCTATAAGACTAAAAGTAGACACATGTAAGTTACAAGTCAAGATTCTCAGAAATACTTTGAAAACGGAACTCTGCAAGTGGCTGAATTTTCTACATGAGTGAGAGCTTAGGGTTAGCAAGAAAGTCCTATTAATGTGGATAAGATTCCAAAGACACAGGGACTTCCCTGGTGGTCCAGTGGTTAAGAATCCACCTTCCAATGCAGGGGACGCGGGTTTGATCCCTGGACAGGAAATTAAGATCCCACATGCCGTGGGGCAACTAAGCCCACATGCTGCAGCTACTGAGCTCACTCAATCTGGAGCCCATGTGCCACAATGAGGAGCCCAAGTGCCACAGCTGAGGATCCTACATGCTGCAGCAAAGATCCCATGTGCCACAACTAAGACCCAACGCAGTCAAAAATAAAAATAAAATTAAAAAATAAATAAATATTAAAAAAAAAGATTCCAAGCACAGGATGAGGATCCATGGAACACTAAATATTTACAATATGACAGGCATTATGCTACAGACTCTTTACAGATTTTATTTCATATATTTCCAATAGCAATTCTGCAGGGTAGCTATTAGTATTATTCCCATTTTACAAATGAGGCTCAGAAAGATTAAGAGATTTCCTCAAAGCCAAAATACTAATAACCAGTGGTGCCAAGTTTTGGATCCAGGCCTGACTATATCTAAAGCCAAAATTCTATCCTAAATGTTACTCTTTATCCCTGTTATTTGCTCTTTTTGAGTGCTCAAATTCACTTAATTCCTGGACCTACTTTAAACTATATAGAATCAGCACTTAGAGGTATACCTCAAAGATATTGTGGATTTAGTTTCAGACCACTGCAGTAAAGCAAATATTTCAATAAAGTAAGTCACACAATTTTTTTGGTTTCCCAGTGCATGTAAAAGTTATGTTTACACTGTATGGTGTAGTATATGTAGTTTATTAAGTGTGCAATATCATTATGTCTAAAAAAACAATGTACATATCTTAATTTAAAAATACTTTATTGCTAAAAAGTGCTAACCAACATCTGAGCCTTCGGTGAGTCATCAACTTTTGGCCAGTTATTGCCTTGGTGTTGATGGCGGCTGACTGATCAGGGTAGTTAGTGGCTGCTGAAGGTTTGGGTGGCTGTAGCAATTTCTTTTTTTTAATTGCTATTTTTATTTTATTTTTTAAATTTTTATTAAGATATAGGAGGAGGGCTTCCCTGGTGGCGCAGTGGTTGAGAGTCCGCCTGCCGATGCAGGGGACACGGGTTAGTGCCCTGGTCCGGGAAAATCCCACATGCCGTGGAGCGGCTGGGCCTGTGAGCCATGGCCACTGAGCCTGTGCGTCCGGAGCCTGTGCTCCACAACGGGAGAGGCCACAACAGTGAGAGGCCCACATACCGCAAAAAAAAAAAAAAAACATATAGGAGGATAGTTGATTAACAATGTTGTGTTAATTTTAGGTGTACGGCAAAGTGATTCAGTTATACGTATACAAGTATCTATTCATTTTCAAGTTCTTTTCCCATTTAGATTATCACAGAGTATTGAGCAGAGTTCCCTGTGCTACACAGTAGGTCCTTTTTGATTAGTTATTTTAAATATAGCAGTGTGTGGGCTTCCCTGGGGGTGCAGTGGTTAAGAATCTACCTGCCAATGCAGGGAACATGGGTTCGAGCCCTGGTCCGGGAAGATGCCACGTTGCAACTAAGCCTGTGCACCACAACTACTGAGCTTGCACTCTAGAACCAACGAGCCACAACTACTGGGCCCACGTGCCACAATTACTGAAGGCTGCATGCCTAGAGCCCACGCTCTGCAACAAGAGAAGCCACCACAGTGAGAAGCCCGCACACCACAACGAAGAGTAACCCCCACTTGCTGCAACTACAGAAAGCCTGCAGGCAGCAACGAAGACCCAATGCAGCCAAAAATAAATAAATAAAACAAATTTATTAAAAATATATATATAGCAGTGTGTACACATCAATCACAACTCTCAAGCTATCCTTTCCCTCCACGTAAAATAAGACAGCAGTGAAGTTTGCCACATCACTGACTTTTCCTTTCATGAACAACTTCTCTGCAGTATGCAATACTGCTTGATAACATTTTACTCACGGTAGAACTTCTTTCAAAATTGGAGTCAACTGGCTTTTCCTGTCTAGCTGGCTCATTCCTACAGACCAGGGAGAAGTTTCCCAGAAAAAAATGCCCAGTGTGCCATGGGGCCCTGGAGCTTCCCAGAGCCACTGCATGTAATTATTAGAAGCAACAATCCAAGGTTCTACCAAGCTGCTATAAATTTATCACTCTTAACAGCCCTGTAGCCTGTGGAATGGAAACTGCAATCACAGAAATTTAAATAAAATGAGAGGGCAGAGGAATATGTTCCAGATGAAGAAACAAGATAAAAACCCAGAAGAACAACTAAGTGAAGTGGAGATAAGCAATCTAGCTGAAAAACAATTCAGAGTAGTGATAGTTAAGATGGTCCAAGATCTCAGGAAAAAAATGGAGACACAGACCAAGAAGATACAAGAAATCTTTAACAAAGAGCTAGAAGATATAAAGAATAAACAAACAGAGATAAACAATACAATAACTGAAATGAAAAATACACTAGAAGGAAGCAATAGCAGAATAAATGAGGCAGAAGAACAGACAAGTGAGCTGGAAGACAGAATCGTGGAAATCACTGTTGCAGAACAGAATAAAGAAAAAAGAATGAAAAGAAATGAGGATAGTTTCAGAGACCTCTGGGACAACATTAAATGCACAAACGTTCACATTATAGGGCTCCCAGAAGGAGAAGAGAGAGAGAAAGGGCCTAAGAAGATATTTGAAGAGATAATAGCTGAAAAGTTCCCTAACATGGGAAATAAAACAGTCACTCAAGTCCAGGAAGTGCAGAGTCCCACACAGGATAAACCCAAGGAGGAACACACTGAGAGACATATTAGTCAAACTGACAAAAATTAAAGACAAAGAGAAAATATTAAAAGCAACAAGGGAAAAGCAACAAATAACATGCAAGGAAATCCCCATAAGGTTAGCAGCTGATTCTTCAACAAAAACTCTACAGGCCAGAAGAGAGTGGCACAATATATTTAAAGTGATGAAAGGGAAAACCCTACAACCAATAATACTCTACCTAGCAAGGCTCTCATTCAGATTCAACGGAGAAATCAAAAGCGTTATAGACAAACAAAAGCTCAGAGAATTCAGCACCACCAAACTAGCTTTACAACAAATGCTAAAGGAAAAGAAAACGCCACAATAAGAAACAAGAAAATTAAGAATGGAAAAGCTCACCAGTAAAGGTAAACCTACAGTAAAAGTAGGAAATCATCCACACACAAATATGATATCAAAACCAGCAATCACGTGAAGAGTAGAGTACAAATGCAGGATATTGGAAATGCATTTCAAATTAAGAGAACAGCAACTTAAAACAATCTTGCTTACATATAGACTGCTATATGAAAACCTCATGGTAACTACAGACCAAAAAACTCCAATAGACAGACACACAAAAAAGAAAAAGAATCCAAACACAACACTAAAGTTAGTCATCAAATCACAAGAGTAGAAAACAAGAGAGGAAAGGAAGAAAAAAGACCTACAAAAACAAATCCAAAACAATTAACAAAATGGCAATAAGAACATACATATCAACAATTACCTTAAATGTAAACAAATTAAATGCTCCAACCAAAAGACATAGATTGGCTGAATGGATATAAAAACAAGATCCATATATACGCTGTTTATAAGGGACCCACTTCAGATCTAGAGACACACACAGACTGAAAGTGAGGGTATGGAAAAAGGTACTCCATGGAAATAAAAATCAAAGGAAAGCTTCAGTAGCAATACTAATATCACACAAAATAGACATTAAAATACTGTTACAAGAACCAAAGAAGGACACTACATAATGATCAAGGGATCAATCTAAGAAGAAGATATAACAATTGTAATACATATGCACCCAACATAGGAGCACCTCAATATATAAGGCAGATGCTAACAGCCGTAAAAGGAGAAATCGACAGTAACACAATAATAGCAGGAGACTTTAACACTCCACTTTCATCAATGGACAGATGATCCAGACAGAAAATCAATAAGGAAATACAGGCCAGATACTGTAAAACTCTTAGAGGAAAACATAGGCAGAACACTCTCTGACATAAATTGCAGCAATATCTTTTTGGATCCACCTCCTAGAGTAATGAAAATAAAAACAAAAATAAACAAATGGGACCTAATTAAACTTACAAGCTTTTGCATAGCAAAGGAAACCATAATCAAGATGAAAAGACAACCCAAAGAATGAGAGAAAATATTTGCAACTGATGTGACCAACAAGGGATTAATCTCCAAAACATACAAACACCTCCTGCAGCTCAATATCAAAAAACCAAACAACCCAAACAAAAAAAATGGGCAGAAGATCTAAATAGACATTTCTCCAAAGAAGATATACAGATTGCCAACAAACACATGAAAGGATGTTCAATATCACTAAATCATTAGAGAAATGCAAATCAAAACTACAGTGAGGTATCACCTCACTCCGGTCAGAATGACCATCATCAAGAAATCTACAAACAATAAATACTGGAGAGGGTGTGGAGAAAAGGGAACCCTCTTGCACTGTTGGTGGGAATGTAAATTGATACAGCCATTATGGAGAACAGTATGGAGGTTCCTTAAAAAACTAAAAATAGAGCTACCAAAGGATCCAGCAATTCCACTCCTGGGCATATATCTGGAGAAAACCATAATTCAAAAAGATATATGCACCCCAATGTTCACTGCAGCACTATTTACAATAGCCACGACATGGAAGCAACCTAAATGGCTAATGACAGAGGAATGGATAAAGAAGATGTGGTATGTATATGCAATGGAATATTACTCAGCCATAAAAAAGAATGAAATAATGCCATTTGCAGCAATATGAATGGATCTAAAAATTATCATACTAAGTGAAGTCAGACAGAGAAAAACAAATATCATATGATATCACCTACGTGTGAAATCTAAAAAAAAATGATACAAATGAATTTATTTACAAAACAGAAATAGACTCACAGACTTTGAAAACAAACTTATGGTTACCAAAGGGGAAAGGTGGGGAGGAGGGATAAATTAGGAGTTTGGGTTAACATATACACACTACTATATATAAAATAGGCAATCAACAAGGATGTACTGTATAGCACAGGGAACTCTCCTCAGTATTGTGTAATGACCTAAATGGGAAAAGAATGTGAAAAACAATGGATGTGTGTATATGTATAACTGAATCACTCTGCTGTATACCTGAAACTAACAGAACACTGTAAATCAACTATACTCCAACATAAAATAAAAGATAGATAAAAACAAAATTGGAGTCAATCCTCTCAAACCCTGAAACTGCTTTATCAACTAAGTTTATGTAATTTTCTAAATCCTTTGTTGTCATTTCAGCAAACTTCACTGCATCTTCACCAGGGGTAGACTCCATCTCAAGAAACCACTTTCTTTGCTTATCAGTAAGAAGCAACTCCTTATCCTGAGATTGCAGCAATTCAGTTACATCTTTGGGCTCCACTTCTAATTCTAGTTCTCTTGCTATTTCTACCACATTTACAGGTACTTCCTCCACTAAAGTCTTGAACTCCCAAAAGTTACCCATGAGGGTTGGAATGAACTTCTTCCAAACCCCTGTTAATGTCCATATTTGTACCTCTTCTCATGAATCACAAATGTTCTTAATGGCATCTAGAATGGTGAATGGTTTCCAGAGATTATCAATTAATTTTTCCCAGATTCATCAGAGGAATCACTGTCTACAGCAGCTATAGCCTTACAAAATGTATTTCTTAAATAATCAGACTTAGAAGTTGAAATGACCCATTGATCCATGGACTGCAGAATGGATACTGTGTTAACAGACATAAAAAAATATTAATCTCATTGTACATCTCCATCGGAGTTCTTGGGTGACCAGGTACATGGTCAATGAGCAGTAATATTTTGAAAGAATCTTCTTTTCTGAGCAGTAGTTCTCCACAGTGGTCTTAAAATATTCAATAAACCATGTTGTAAACAGATGTGTTGTCATCCAGGCTTTGTTGTTCCACTGATAGAGCATGGGCAGTGTAGACTGAGCATAATTCCTAAGGATTATCAGAATGGTCAATAAGCACCAGCTTCAACTTAAAATCACCATCTGCATTAACCCCTGACAAGAGAGTCAGCCTGTCATTTGAAGCTTTGAAGCCAGGCATTGACTTTTCCTCTCTAGCTATGGAAGTCCTAGATGGCGTCTTCTTCCAATAAAAGGCTGTTTGTCTACATTGAAAATCTGCTATTAAGCATAGCCACCTTCATTAATTATCTTAGCTAAATCTTCTGGATATCAGCTGCAGCTTCTACATTAGCACTTGTTGCTTTACCTTACACTTTTATGGTGTAGAAACAGCTTCTTCCCTCAAACCTCACGAGCCAACCTCTGCTAAATTCAAACTTTTCTTCTGCAGCTTCCTCATCACTCTCAGCTTTCACAGAATTGAAGAGAATTGGGACTCTAGAATATACTTTTTTTTTAAATTTATTTAATTTATTTATTTTTGGCTGCATTGGGTCTTCGCTGCTGTGCGCGGGCTTTCTCTAGTTGTGGCGAGTGGGGGCCACTCTTGTGGTTGCAGGCCTCTCACTGCGGTGGCCTCTCTCATCGTAGAGCACGGGCTCCAGGAGCACAGGCTTCAGTAGCTGTGGCACATGGGCTCAGCAGCCATGGCTCACAGGCTCCAGAGCACAGGCTCAGCAGTTGTGGCGCATGGGCTTAGTTGCTCCGTGGCATGTGGGATCTTCCCTGACCAGGGCTCGAACCTGTGTCCCCTGCCTTGGCAGGCAGATTCCCAACCACTGCACCACCAAGGAAGCCCTAGAATATACTTTTGCTAAATCTTGTAGGGAATCTTGTAGCTGGTTTCATCATCTATCCAGACCACTGAAAGTTTCTCCATATCAGCAATAAGACTGTTTAGCTTTCGTATCATTCATGTATTCACTGGAGTAGCACTTATAATGTCCTTCAAGAACCTTTCCTTTGTATTCACAACTTTTCTAGCTGTTTGGTGCAAGAGGCCTAGCTTTCAGCCTATCTTGGCTTTTGACATGCTTTCCTCACTGAGCTTAATCATTTCTAGCTTTTGATTTAAAGTGAGATATATGAGTTTTCCTTTTACTTGAACACTTAGAGGCCATTGTAGGGTTATTAATTGGCCTAATTTCAATATTGTTGTATCTCAGGGCATAGGAAGGCCTGAGGACAGGCAGAGAGACAGGGAAACGGCTGGACAGTGGATCAATCAGAACACACACATTTATCAGTTAAGTTTGCCATCTTACATGGGCACAGTTCATGGCACCCAAAACAATTACAATAGTAACATCAGAGATCACTGATCACAGATCACCATAACAAATATGATAATAATGAAAAAGTTTGAAATATTGCAAAAATTACCAAAATGTGACACAGAGACATGAAGTGAGCAAATGCTGTTGCAAAGAATGGTACCAACAGGCTTGCTCAACACAAGGCTGCCACAAACCTTCAATCTGTAAAAAACGCAGTATCTGCGGAGCTCAATAAAACAAGGTATGCCTGTACTTGACTTACGTGTCCTGGTTCATCTTCATATCTGTTACTCATAAAACTCCTAAGTAACATAAAAAGTCTTATTCACGCCTACAACGTTTACTGAAGTCTTATTATGCCCTAGCCACTGAACTTTATACAGGTTAATTATGTCTTTATACTTTATACAGGTTAATTATCTCATTTAATCTATACAAATACCTCACAAAGGAGATATGAGTAAACACATTCTACAGATTAAAAAACTGAGGAGTGTAGTTATCAGTAAGCACATTCTACAGATTAAAAAATTGAGGAGTGTAGGAGACACTTTTTGTGTGCCCCTCCAATACTCCCTCAATCCTCACCATTCCATCACACTATAATCTGATTACTTACAGCTACAATCACCTGTGACTCTGCCAGGGAGCTGCCTCAATCACTGACTGATGGAAATGGTGGACAAATACTCCTCCTTTCATGCCCGACAGTGGGAGAGATGGGCCAGATGCTGAGGAGTGATCTGCCCTCGCTCCAAAGTTCCCTACCATAGTGGTAACTTGCTTGCTAATACACGTATATTGACTTCCTTGCCTTGCCTGTTTCACCTCTCCCTTCTTTTGTCAACTTTCCAATAAATTACCTGTACTCAAATCCTTGTCACAGGGTCAGCTTCTGGAGGAACTCAAAGTAAGTCACACTATGGCTAGCGCCTGACCAAATTTTAAACCTAAATTTTAGGCAGAATTTTCAACCTGGCTCCATATTATAACTATCTGAAAAAAAATTTTAAATACTGAGCTAGGGCCCCACCCACAAAGATTTTGATTCAGTGGTCTGGGTGGGGCCAGAGATCACTTTATTCAAAATGCTCTCTAGTTGATTCTACTGTGTAGCCAGGGTTGAGAACCTCTTCTCTTCAAGTATGTTCCCACTGCAATAATGTGATATGTGGCTCACTCTTCCAGTGGGCTATGAGTATCTTAATGGTAGAAGTTTTATCTTATTCATCTTTTTATCTCAGGTTCTAGATTGGCACATACTATGTATTCTTTAAATATCTGTTGAAAGAAAAGAATTCATTCAAGTAATGTTATTTGGGGAACAGCTCTTGTGGTGGTTTTAAAAATATATCCACACATTCTCTGATACTCCTCCTTTCAGGAAGTGGAGCTTAATTCTCCTCCCCTTGAGTATGAACTGGACTCAGTCACTCATTTATAATGAACAGAAGAATATGGCAGAAGTTATGATATTTCACTTCTGAGATTAGGTTATAAAAGACCGTACCTTCCATCTTGGGTGCTTGTGCGCACTCGCTCTGACTCTCGCTCTCTCACTCTCTCTCAGATGCTCACTCTCAGGGAAGACATGTGGTGGGCAGCCCTATAAGAGACCCAAATGGTAAGGAACTGAAGCCTCCTGCCAGTAGCCATGTGAATAAATTGGATCCTTCAGCCCCAGTCCAGTCTTCAGAGACTACAGCCCTGGCTGACAGCTTAACTGCAACTTCACTAAAGACCCTGAGCCAGAAGGCCAGCTAAACAACCCATCAGAAAATGTGTGATATAATAAATGTTTGTTGTGTTAAGCTGCTCAATTTTGGAATAATTTGCTATGCAAAAAAACAGATGATGAATATAGCTCTTCACCAGGTTATACCAAACCAAGAGTCTCTGGGCTATGTAAATTGGCTGGTAATCTAGGTTCATTCTGGGAACAAGATGACCCAACCACAATCCACAAATATTTCCAGAAAAAAAAGTGTAAGACTAAAGTGGATATTTGTAAAAATGTCATACCAGAGGAAAGTTTCCATAAATGAACTCACATATCACATCACACCTCATCCTCAGGAGAGGCCATACCATAGCCCTGTCAAGTTAACCCAATTCCATTTGGGGTATAGTTCTGAGTCTGCCATGACAAAAAAGAGTTTCTGTTGGCCACTGTGTCCTTAACACAGTCTACTCAGTAAGAGAAGTTCTGCTGCTACTCTTTAGGACCAAAAGTTATAGAGTACTTGCTTATTATTTAAATCTTAGTAAAAATGAAAGACTTCTTATAACAAGGAAAAATTTTAAAGATCTAGATTGCCTGTTTTTGGTGGCAGATCTTCTTTCTACATAGAGGTGAATAGTCTACACAGAGGTGAATAGAAAATGTCTTAGATCAAGTCTCCTAAAAGTAGATCCTGAGCCTGCAGTTGATTCATCAAGGACGTATTCACAGGAGAAGGTAGTAGGGGAGTGGGAGAAGCAGGACAGGGAAGAGGAAGAATGTAAACAAGGCTGAGGTTTCCCTCTTGAGCCTGACACTCACCCCGATCTTGGAGGGAACCTTGTCCTAAAAAGCAAGGTGTCAGTGCCCAAGGGCAATCCTTGGTGTTAGCAGTTAGTAGCAAACCCTGGAAAAGCTGGGGGATGGGTGCACAGAGTGATTCAAGGGGATCTGGATGCGGACCCAACAGAGTTTTCTATAGAGACTAACTGGACACTAGTAACATGCTTCTTTCTATGTAGGATTGGTAGAATTAGCAAATAAAAACACAGGATCCCTGGTTAAATTTGAATTTCAGATCAACAATGAATAATTTTTTAGTGTAAGTATGTCCCATGCATCCTGCATTTTCTTTGGAACCAGATCTTTAGTGTTTTCTTCTCTTTTTTTACCAAATGAAACAGACTTCAGTAGTCTGGAGGGTGTTTCTTAAGGTCAGTAGGCACCCCGTAATAACAATTAATCAGTTCAAAAGCATATTCTTACTGTTTATACAATGCCAAAATATCAAACATAAAACAGGGGATGTCCAAATATTCCACCCATCCATCCATCCATCCATCCACTGACCTAGCCATTCCATGAACATTTACTACCTCCCAGGAACAGTGCTGCATGCAGGGAATACAATAGTGAGCAAAGGACTCTATGTCTGTCCTAATGGGGCTAATGACTGCAAAATATCCAAATACATGGCCACATTTTAAACCTCCATAGATATTTGATATCCTATAAACATATTCTGAACCTAAAAGTAAACACTGCTTACGTGGTCTACATTATTTTTCTTGAAATGCTCATTTGCATTCATTTGGAAGTGATGGGTAGAGGAGGATATAACTGTTTACATATTCAACTCATTTGATTTTATGTGTCATTTGACCAATATGAGTTAATCTAATTTTACCAGTTAAAGAAGTAGGGAAGTTAACTCCCAGGTGTGTGCTAGAAAGAACTCTCTAAGTGTAATGTGCTTGTTTGGGGGAATTAGGCACCTCAAGAGCATGCCACAAGTGTATTGTATTTTAATAATATAATAAACAACTTGTTCAGAGAACAACGGTGCTGTCAAAGACAGTTTTCAACTAAAATAGTTAAGAAAAAGTCACAGGTGTTTTCAAAGTATTATACTCTATAATTTTATATCATGAATAAATCTATACCACCACCACCACAACCCCAATCCCAAAGGCTTTTTAAACTGTTCTCCTGGTATCCCAGTATGTACAATTTCTACCTTTAGTTAGAATCAATAGCACAAATTTCCTCAGACATAACAGACTTTTGTTATGTTGCCAATTTGTGTCCTCAATTCCCTAATTTCATTCAAAAGTGCAATATTCTTTAATCTGCTATTGTGGAAGGACTCTGCATCCACTGCAGGCCTATTTAGCAACAACCAAGGGAAGAAATTATTATTATTATTTTTTTTTTTTTTTTTTTTTGCGGTACGCGGGCCTCTCACCGCTATGGTCTCTCCCATTGAGGAGCACAGGCTCCAGACGCGCAGGCTCAGCAGCCATGGCTCACGGGCCCAGCCGCTCCACGGCATGTGGGATCTTCCCAGACCGGGGCACGAACCCGTGTCCCCTGCATCGGCAGGCAGACTCTCAACCACTGTGCCACCAGGGAAGCCCAGAAATTATTATTTTTAAGTACCTTTGCAAACAAATCACAAAATATAGAACCTTGCTGAGTCCCTTTATTTCAGTTAATATAAAAATTGCTTCAGTGTTACTTACCTTGTTTTCCAGAATTTGAAAGAAAAATATCAGAGAAATAAACAACTGAGTCAACAGCAGCAGAAAATAATCACAAATATCTACATAAGAACACCTAATTGAGATTTTTAAAATGTAGTCCTCCTGTTTCTGCATGCTGTTTCTAAATCTCATTTTGTCTCTCAGAATATTTAAGGAGACAAATTTTGGTAAAGAACAGTGTCACCCCAAAGAACTGCCAGTGCTCCAGTGGGATATACATTTTGATAAAAGCTTGGCAAAGCTTCCTCTACATAACATTTATCAAACTATCAGCAAAACTAAAAATGTCAGTCAGCCAGTTTCCTGCTTACTGGCCTAAGACCCTTCAAGAAGCAAACCAGTGCTTCCATGTCCCATCTATTTGCTCACTTGCAGTGACACAGAATTCTATGGTCCCTTGCTGGCCACAGTCTAATGGGAGTTAGCACTATGTAGAATTCCAAGGAAATTATCTAAAATGAATATCCTTGATCAATCAGTAAACAATTCTAAGATACTATCCAGGAAATTGTATAATATCCCCAAATGTATTCCAGGGGATACTAGTTTCAAGGACTCTAACAGATATTACATGGGGGAAAAAAAAGATCCCAAGGTCAAATGTTTGAAACACCTGAAAAAAAAAATAGAAGGGTATTTTCCTCACTGAATAAGGGTCTTTTAATGTGTTCATGTGTATTGTGACCCTTCAAAGGTGTGCACTTTGCAGTTTCCTAATCTTTTTTTAAGCCCAGAGCCTTTTTTCCATAGAGCATCTGAGGTGATCACTAACGTTTGGAAAGCACTCATCTCTGTGCTCCTCCATCCTCTCCCCATGAAAATTTGAATTTTAAAAAAGGGTCCAAACCTGAACCAAAGGAATGAAATGCTGAAGCCTGAATTTCACTAGGTAGACAAACAATAGTTGGGGGAGATTTTGATGAGTTATTTCAACTTCACAGGGCTTCTGGTGACACATCTGCCACCAATAATTAGGGACAGCTCTGCTGGCACATCCAGAGAAAAACCGTACTTCTTAGCCTGGGCTTTTGGAAGTAAAAGCTGCAATTCAGGGTTTGCTCTTATCTTCAAATTATATTTTTTTCAAATTGTAAGGAACCACCTTTAATTTATTTTCTCCTAGGACTGAGACTTAATCATCTAGGAACAAAAGGGAAAAGCTGTTAAACTATCATATGCAAATATACTCTTTAGACAGAGACTAGCTATTCTGCTACAATAGCCACATGGTAAAATTCAAAATTTGCCAAGTGTTCACTGCATTGAAGTATATGCAAATGACTATTCACATGAGGTCAAGCCAATCCATTTGCTCCTCCCAAAAGTGTCCTATGGAATAGGTCACTTCATTTTTAAATGCTCAGTATACCTTGTGTCTCACACGTACATGAGACAAATTTGCTACATGGAATATTCATTTCCAAGGAGTAAGTTGTTTCTTATGCAGTCAACAAAACAGTAGCATTTGTAAACTCTGTTTAGAAAAAAATAATAATAAATCAGATATATTCACCAATTATTGTTTATTGGTGGAATGGGGGAATATCCCCCCTCAACTAATATGTGCTCTGTTTTCTCCTTCCTTTTTTTTTTTTTTTTAAAGTTTATTATTTATCTGCCAGGTCTCTGTGGTTCTTCTCTTACTGAAGAGGAGAGGAAAGAGTGCTGTCAATTTCAAAACAGTCTGCTACTGACACATTAGAAGGGGATTTAATTATTCTGGCATAAAAAAGCTAGGGAAAGCAAAATAAATACATTGAATACAGACAGACTCTCAGCTACTCTAATTGCTTATGTGCTATAAGGGCTTTCAACTAATAAGTCCTTAAATAATAAATTGATATGGGAAAGAATAATGATACCCAGGTGCGAAACCTTAATCTGAAAGCTGGGCCACATACTCAATGGCATAATTGCCTCTATTACCACATTCTTGCCTAACATAAGGGTTTGAGTCATGGAAACTGGATAGAAATGAAAGACAAACTATGTTCAAATCAGAGGATCATACAAAAGAGAGCAGGTATCTAAATAGCTACTTGAAATGTAAAAGCAAGCTTCAGTTTTATATGAGACATTCCATTTAAAGATATGCCTCGACCCTCAGTCTAAGTTACAAAAGCAGAGTTAATACTCATTAAGAACTTGAGGGGCTTCCCTGGTGGCGCAGTGGTTGAGAGTCCGCCTGCCGATGCAGGGGACACGGGTTCGTGCCCCGATCCCGGAAGATCCCACATGCCGCGGAGCGGCTGGGCCCGCGAGCCATGGCCGCGGAGCCTGTGTGTCCGGAGCCTGTGCTCCGCAACGGGAGAGGCCACAGCAGTGAGAGGCCCGCGTACAGCAAAAAAAAAAAAAAAAAAAAAAAAAAAGAACTTGAATGTTCTTAGCCAAAAATCCTCACAGAAGGAACTTCTTTAATTTCCAAATAATAACTCAAGCTACTCTATTACAAGTAGCTTCTGTTTAAAAAAGATCCTCCTCTGTGCTACTCTTAAGTTCTCAGCCAGGTGGGTTGCTCACTACATACTTCTGAATTCACCCATTTTGTGTTTATCTTCTATTTTGTATGTTCCTACAGTAATTTACTTGAATGACTAACATATGACCTATGCTAGACAATGGTATTTCTGGAGTTCACACTACTTAAGTCCAAAAGAGCACACTATTTGAAAAACAGATTCAGTCCAGTGCCAACATCTTTTGGATAGGTTCTCTTAATTTTTCTCTTCATTATCAGGATTAAAGAATAGGATACCTCACCAGTCCAAAATTCTGAAATACAAAAAGTTCTGAAACTTGAAAGTTTCTTCATAATTTATTTGGCAGCAAAACCTGACCATTCCTACATTTCACTGAAGAAATATTAATGTATTTGATTATATGACTTTGGCCCAACTCCTCTGTGGATGTCACAAAATATATGGTGTGTATACTATACTGCCTTTCTAAAATCTGAAAAATTCTTAACTATGGTATAAACCTGACCTAAGAATGTCAAGAGATTGCAATACTGCTCATATATAATTGACTGAATTGCAATCTGACTTACCTATCAACACACATAAATGACAGAAGAGTGTGACAACTCATGCATTATAAGCAAGGTTGCTATAGTTGCTGTAACCATCTCTCCTGTGATATATAACACGTGATCTGCATCTTATAGCTTGGGGTCTCTGGTATCACTGATAGATCGCTTCACTCCATTACAAGGTAATATTAACAAACCTGAGCCTAACATTCTTCCATCATTCAAGTGCAGATTTTTTTTTAATGTAAGACGTTTATCAATTTCATTGTTGAGTATTTCTGGTAGACTCTCAGATAAAGAATCCTCTACTATGTTTATAGATATATTTGTATTAAACATAACTAAACACAAGAAATTCTAGACTGTCACCTTGGGTATGGACCTGGAGTCAAAATTTTTTATTTTTACCTTAAATTCACAAATAGTTGAATTTTTTTATCTTGAACATGTATAACTTTTATCATTAAAAATTAACTTCTATTTTAAATTTTAAATTACAAAATTAACACTACTGTATTTATTCGCCTTCTTTTATTATCTAGACATAGATACTATGCTCAGTCAACCTGTGGGGGAACTTTTCAGACACGTCTGATTAACACTGACTCTTTTCTGTTTCTCTTATTCTCACTACATTTGAAGTTCCTTTTGTTTGAAACCTGTATAATTTCCTTCCTGCAGAGTGTGTTACAGATACTCTCCAGAACCACAAACAGAAGAAAAGCATCTTTCCTCACATCACTCAAATTCTGTTTTAATATAACCAACATGAGAATGAAGTGAACAAATGCTCAAATAGAGTCAGAGATGTCTATCATTGATGACCAAGACAAAGTTATAGCACATTTTCAGAGCCATTTCAAAACAGTTCAATATAAAATTTAACTGCTACAAGTATCCTACTCTACCCCTGTTCAGCACTCCGGAGTATAACTTTGAGAATTATCTACCTGAGGCATGCCAGTATTAAATACAGTGACACATAAGCATACAAGAAGAGTTCCCCTTCCTAACTTCAGCTCCGAAAGTAAAAACACACAGATTCTCTCTCCATGTGGATTTATAACAGTCTGGATTGAAGAATATGGACTAATGTTCTGTAGAACCTGAAAATCTATCTGTATTTTTCACAGAAATGTTTAGCAAACATAAAAATTTTGTTACATGTTTCTATCTCTTTGTGCATTATAATGTAGTACTTAAGGTTGTAGGTGATAAACCCAGATTCTTGAATTCCACCTATATTATAGACACTTCAGAATCACTGAGATCCTTTCTGGGCCATGTGCTATAAAGAGCCAACCTGTATTCCCCCCAGAAGTTCACAGAGAAGCCTATCCCCTTCTCACTATTGTCTCAGATGATATAATTCCTCATAGACTTTTTTTCATTTCTGCAATCCAATCTTTAAGTGAGTTTTCCCAGGGTAACTACTTTGGGACAAGATACCACCATATATGGATGTCTAAAACAAGGCTCTTGTCCATAAGAAGCTTAAAATCTGGTTAAAGTTATGTTATAAATCTTCCAATGTAATTACAGCTACATACGTATGCAATGACACTTTAAAGAAAATACGCATGTCTGCACTGAAACATCAACTTTAAAAACCCTCACTATGACACAATGCTTCTACTTGGAAATTTCCAGCTGACTATTTTTATATTCTACATTAGCTGCTCATTTATTCCTGGATTCATTTAATTTACCTATCACAGAATGAAAGCCCCTTGGAAGATAAGGAATGCTCATGACCAAGAGCAGGAATGCCAACAAGAGAGGAGCTGAACTCAGCTATCTCTGCTCTCTCTGCCTTGTCCAGCCTTCTCCATCTCTGTGCCTGACACCACCATTCATCCAACTACGCACCCCCGGAACGCACCAGTTATCTCTGTTGTATTCCTCCTTCCAACACTCCTACCAGTCTTTTGTGGATTTTACTTCCTAAATGTTCCTCAACAACACCACTCATTGTTCTCTTTCTCCACTTCTTAGTCTAAGCTATCATCCTTGGAATAAGGGTTCCCAAACAGAACTCCCTAAATTCACTTTCCAACCCTTTCTCAACAATACAGTAAGATTGCCTTTAAAAATAATTATAAAAGTAATACATGGCCAAGTTAAGAACTTCAAAATTCCAAAAGTAGAGAGCACACGGTAAAAGATCAAAGTCCTCTTTCCATTCCTCAACCCCAAGCCCCAAAAACCAGAAGTAATGATCACTTACCATTTCTCATAGGTTGTTCCAGAAAACCTTAGTGTGAATACAAACATTTTAATATTGGATGGGGACTCAGGTGCCCTAAGTAAGGAAGGGATTCACATCCAAGGAAGCAACAAGCAATTAAAAAATAATTCTAATCTTATTTGCATCCTTAGATGAATATGAATGACTATCAAATCTTAGACAACTACACAACACTGTTTAAAATCCCCGTTTCTCTGTTTTCATTGTCTGTATCCCCACAGGTATCTGGAGGCTCATCCTCTTGAGATTTTCAGCTCTGAATTTTCTTGCCCCACTCATTCTCCAAATCTCAGCTATAACATCCTGGGAGGGCCCCTGTGACC
Organism: Mesoplodon mirus; assembly: GCF_964341445.2. Classification (NCBI taxonomy): domain Eukaryota; kingdom Metazoa; phylum Chordata; class Mammalia; order Artiodactyla; family Ziphiidae; genus Mesoplodon; species Mesoplodon mirus. Next base: position 88,953,894 of record NC_138976.1, on the reverse strand, counting down.
CCCAGAGCAGATTAAGTCTACCATTATGCAAGTTCACAGCACTCTGAGCTCCCCTTTCATGGTACCTATCATCATTATTATCAAGTAACTAATTCTATAATTAGTTAGTTGGTTGATGTCTGACTACTCTAAGATTCCACAGAGGCAGGGATTGTAATATCTCTCTTGCTCACCTCTACCTAGCGCAGCACCAAGAGAGGAGGAAGTCTCAAAATGTTAAATGATGAATGAATGGTCAAAATATTGGTTGACCAACAGCAAATACATTTTAAACACTAAATCCCCCAATTATAACATTGTTTCTAAAAGAGACGGAAATTCTAGGTTTTCAAAAACTGACTATTCACTTTTAAAAAGTAAGCTGTTTGCAAGCTGCCTATATTTCATCTTCACATCAAAAAAATCTATGCCAGGTAAGCAGAGTTTTAAAAAAATTATTATTCTTTGTACCATAAAACCAAAACCAAGAAAGAATTAAATAATCTCTAAGATGACAGAGCTCTTTGGTGAGCGAGCCAGAACTGGGAGGTGGGGCTCTAGTGGCAGAGGGATTAGAAGAAGGGAATCGGTGAGAGGCAGAGGAAAAGGAAATTCTACTAATTCAGCAGAAAACACAAGCAACACACAACTTCTTTCTAGAGCCAACCCCACTAAAACTTATATCTTAATGCATATTTGCATATTTATATAGATGACACAAGGGTGGATGGTAAATAAAGGCAGTTAAACATATATGATCCAGGCTTCCCTGGCGGCGCAGTGGTTGAGAGTCCGCCTACCGATGCAGGGGACATGGGTTCATGCCCCAGTCCGGGAAGATCCCACATGCCGCGGAGTGGCTGGGCCCGTGAGCCATGGCCGCTGAGCCTGCGCGTCCGGAGCCTGTGCTCCACAACGGGAGAGGCCACAACAGTGAGAGGCTGGGACAAAAGCCATGGGTAGAACCTCTTGCTACCTGCCCCACTGCCAAGTAAGCTCACTCTACACCAGCTCTGAGACAGTTTGTTTGCATGAAGAATCCCACCTTCAGGTAAAGAGCAGAATGATTACACTTAATACTGCAATGGATGGGTATTAATGGGCTCTGTCTCATGGTGTCCTACAGCGTACAAAGCATTGCTATCAAATAATCAAAGCACAGCCTTGTTCAGAGAGAGGAGAGATATTCATATTTGGCAAAATAAAGTAAGTTACTATGTTGGGCATGTCATTATACTTTATAAAACTCAGTTTTATCATCTGTTGGTAAGGAAGAGAATGGTGGGTGGGGTGTTCTCTATAATCCCTTCTAGCTCTAAAATTAATTGTTCTAATTATTTAAATTATCTTTTTCTTATTACTAATCTATTTAGTTGGTTAGCTAAATTATCATTTGTGGAACACATAAGCAAGTTTTAATAGGTTTTCTTCACAAAAAGCATTCCGTGGTAAAAATTAGTCTGGGAAACACTGGGTTAGTCATAGTTAAACATGCTTATTTCTGGCAGGACTTCTCCTCCCTACTAATTTGCTAATGTACTTTATGAATATCCAAAAGAAGAACACTGCACAGCACATAGTGCTTCCAAATTTCATCATCAATACATTTATCTAGAGACTCTGCCATTCAGGTTAAAGATGACAGATATACAATAGATGTTTATCTCCTCTCCTTCCTGAAAGTTCACTTAAATTACTGTAAAAGGAAAAAATTTAGGTTAAACCCTCAATGATAAAGATAATAGAAGGGCCAATAGCCAATAATGGTTCTCAACAAATTTGTGGAATATAATTAAAGTGGTTGAAGGAATACAGGAAGAGGTTAGGGGAAGCCACAAGCAGGACAATATATGAAGAACAATCCAGTGGAGAATTCAGTCCATGATCTAAGAGGACCACAATGAGGCTCTGGACTTAGAAACATACATACTATGTTGTGGAGGAGGGATGAGTGAGCTCAGAAATGAGATACAGAAATGAAGGTTTATACAAGAAATACTCAACAGCCTCATCTTTCATTCCCACGTACAACATAAATTGGGGTTTATGATATTGTGATTTATAATAAGAAATATATATTTGGTCTTCATCCCTATTTTAGGCACAGAGCTCCTAAAACCTTTGGAATTTCCTAAGCAATTAGAGCAGCCATAAAGTTGTCTTTTGTTATTCATAGCAAGCAACTTTCAACCACATCTAAGTTTATGTTGATGAAGTGATTTTTGGAAAGCCCCTAGGTAACCTAAAGTTGGAGGCCCTTGCCAGGGGAACTAACTTTGATGGGAGAGTTGATACTTTCACCCCTGCCCTCCATCCCCCAAAACCCCTCCTGCCCACCCTCAGGAAGGCGAGAAGGGCTGGAGATTGAATCAGTAACCACCTGTCAATGGTTTAATCAAGTATGCCTCCTTAATGCAGTCTCCACAAAAATCCCTGGGTTTGGAGAGATTCCAGGTTGGTGAATAAGAATACATCCATGTGCTGGGAGGGTGGTGTAACCCACACTCCACAGAAGCTCCTGTGCTTGGGACCCTTCTGGACCTTGCCCGAGGTAACTCTTCATCTGGCTGTTCATTTCTACCCTGTAATATCTTTTGTGATAACCTGGTACTCTAGTAAGTAAACTGTATTCCTGAGTTTTGTGAGCTGACCTAGCAAACTAATTGAACCCAAGGTGGGGGTTGTAGTTATCTCTAATGTCTAGCTGGTATAGCTAGTGGATCAAAGCACATGTAACAACCTGAACTTGTGATTGGCATCTGAAGTGGGGAGCTAGGGGTCTTGTGGGACTGAACTCTTTACCTGTGGGGTATGATGCTATCTCAAGCTAGATAGTGTCGGAATTGAGCTAAACTATAATACACGAGCTGGTGTGGCAGAATTATCTGATGTATAGAAAACCCAAACATTTGGTGTCAAAAATGAAGTAGTGTTGCAGTATAGTATTGAGTAGAGGAGACACACAGGAGTATGCTTTTTTCCCAAGTAGTGTTCAATATCAGAAAGTTAGAGACCTTCTCTAAAAGTACTGGATGACTCAAGAGAAGATCTCTACATTCATTCATGTAGAGGAATCCTAGTATATCAATCTTCTACCAGGCCATTCATTTCAAAGAGAAGACTTCCAGTTGATAGTGCCAGTAGTGTACTCAAATCTGCTGATAATCTTTTACTGCCTCACTTTCTTCCAGTGAGAGAGAGAGAGAAATGGACCAGAAACAGACAACTCAGGGAATTAAGGATAGTTGGGTTTTTTTCAAGAAAATGATTTAGCATTCTCAGAGATATTTGAAAAACTGCATCAACAAAACATGACTTGTATTCTATGAAAAAGAAACAATCACAGAGGAAAAACAGACTTAAAAATAAAGAATATGATTGCTAAAAATACTACTAGAGTAAAATAAATCACTCAGAATGTAGATACAAAAGACTGAAAATATTAGAGAAAATCTAAGCAAGTTAAAGTTTACTGTCCACAAGTTTAAAGTTCAAATGGTAGGAGTCACAGAAGGAGAGTACAGAGAAAATGAAAGTGAGAACATCGGGTAAGAACTCAATCAAGATGCTTTCTCCAGAACTTAAAGACTTAAGTCTTCAAAATGCAAGGGCACAACAGTAGCCAGCACAACAAAAAATATCTACTTGGGCACATCACCATGACATTTCCAAACATTAAGAATAAGAAGGGCTTCCCTGGTGGCACAGTGGTTGAGAGTCTGCCTGCCGATGCAGGGGACACGGGTTCGTGCCCCGGTCTGGAAAGACCCCACGTGCCGCGGAGCGGCTGGGCCCGTGAGCCATGGCTGCTGAGCCTGCGTGTCGGGAGCCTGTGCTCCGCAACAGAAGAGGCCCATGTACTGCAAGAAAAAAAGAAAAAGAAAAAAGAATAAGAAGAACCTAAGGTTTCCAGAGAGAAAATGCAACCTACAAAGGAATGAGAATCAAACTGTCATCAAACTTTTCATCCAAAACAACATCTGGTGCAATAATTTTATGTTTCTGAGGAAAAAATATTTTCAGATTAAAATCTACCACCAACCAAATTATCATGCAATGCTATGACATACAAGCAATCATCTCACACTGAGAAAATTTATCTTTTGTACAATGTATTGCTTTTCTACTCTCAGCTTCCAAACTACAGGGTTTTCAGAATTTTTAAGTTCTTTTGATGTAGAGAAAGTTCTTGTTGTCACTCTAATATTTTTCCCTTCACATCTTACATTCTATTCCCTAAACTTATTTCATACTCATTTTTCCATGTGCCCAGAGATCCATTTATTTATCAATAGAGACTGATTGACTATCTTCCATATGCTAGGCATTGCAGTAGGTAAGAGGTACAGATGAATAAAGCATAGTGCCTACCCTCAGAGAACTTGCTATCTAATGAAAGTGACGGACAAACAAATAATTACTATCTCCTTGAGACAGTGCCATGGGAAATCAGATGGGGTGACACACAGTACATTCAAGGATTACCAGTTCCACTAAGTAAAAAGCTTCTAACATCTTCCTTAACTTTCTTACCTTCCTTACTTCATTTACTCATTTTAAATTGTTATACCCTAATTTCTTAAAGCACTATCTCTTCTTTTATTTCTATGATCAAGTCTAAAACAATGCTGCCCCCAAATGATGTTTGGGGCACATGAGCACACTACTAGTATTTTACTGTATAACAGATTACATTGATTCAATAAAAAGAGTTCAACACCTTTTAAAATCAAGAGCCCATTGGTATTATCACAATAAAATTGCTTCTAGGGGGCTAATGAGAAACATAGCTTTTAAGTTTTTGAACTTATGCTGCCCATCAAATAATCAAAATACTTTGTTTAAAACATAGTTTTAAACATACTTTAAAAGTATAATTTTAAAAGACAACTTCAGATAATAGTTTCAAAATTGGCAACTAGTGTTGATAATTTATTTTCTTGTCAAACTAATTATAGCTATTTTTACTGCAATCATTATGACTATCAAACATCTTTCTATTAAGTACCAAATTCCTAAAAAGCCATATCTCTACCCAGAGATGCTCTTTGCTCTGTTCGTGAACCAAAAGCAGTAAATTTTTTTCAAGGGATTAATTAGAATGGCAGGGATAAAGCTAAGATGTTATCACTGACTTAGAATTTTGTTCACTAGGTTACTCCCTGACTAAGAACCTATTAGTTTTTCACTTTACTTATCTGCCATGCTGAGGTAGCATAGCAATAGGGGAACTTACCTCAGGCCGTCTACAATGAAGTCGACAGCTCCTCCCAGACCCACACCACTGCCCTGCTATCTTTTAGCTTTAAATTAGGCCTTTCCCATCTTTGGGACTTTCATAAGGGTAACAAACATTTTGGGAGGGCACGGAGGGCTGCTTTTGGAAATACGTTCTCTTTTTTTCCTTATTATTTGTGAACACTAAATGGCACTTAAAGCTTAGAAGCAATGTTTCTGAAATCAGATCCCAAAGTATTATTTCACAGAGCAATAAAGTGATTTCAAGAAAAACTGGAGAGCTGAAAGTTGAAATAACTATTCCTAGCAATGGAATAGGATTTTAAGGGCAGGCTGGTGTAATGTTTGTTGAGATAAGAGAAGGCACTGATATTTGGGGTTCTGGATGCAGTGGGGGTACATTGGGATGGGAGAGCTGAAATACAGTCAAACTTTTGCACAGTTTTCACATGAATCAAGGTGGTTGTAATGATTTTAGCTGGGCTAAATGAAAACAAATATATATAAAATTTAAGTTTTCTAAAATAACTTAGACATTAAAGAGCAGTATTTCTCAAAGTCTAATGCTGGAGTTCTGGTCTACTTGTATTAGAACTACCTGTGTGATCTGTTAAGAATACAGATTCTTGGGCTCCCCATCAGACCTAGTAAATTAGAACCTCTCGGGGAGAGGTCTAGAAACCTGTACTTTAATTAGCATCTCTGGTGAATTATTCTGTTCAATAAAGGTAAAGAACCATGGCAATAGAGTAATCAATTTAGGGAAGGAAAATGACAGGCGACGTTAGGATAGGCAATTGGATAAAACATTACACACACACAAACAGACACACAAAATCCAGATTAACTGGGCATATGCAATTAGGGAATTGCGAATATCCATGAGGGGAAATTTAATGCCCAAAGAAAGAAGAATAAGGAAATAGAGCACTAGAAATGATGAGGCAAATGAAGGATTAAATGAGTAAAACTGGCAGTGGCAAGCAGTGGGTAGGATAAATAAACTACTAGAGAACCTCAATGAATAAAGATAGATTGAGATGTCTGGGGATATTGCTGTAAGGCACTGTACAGCTGGCTCCCCTGGCAGTAAAAATATTTCTGAGATGTCAACATAACAGTCTCAAAAACCTCAGGTTGTCCCTAACCACTGAACACTACTCAGGGAAGTGGTCTGAACAGTTAAAACAACAGTCTCCCTCTCATCTTCAAAACAACAGGTGTGGTCCTGGCACTATTTTCTGGCTTGATGGATATCAAGACAGCAAGGCAAACATACTATTGTTTTCTCTGCTATTTTCTGCTGAGTCTAGTTCTCACGTTTTTCTCTGTGGATACAAAGCTTTAAATTACTCAGGTGAAAAAGAAACTCACAGTCAAATTAGTATAGCAGCTAAAAAAGTAAGAGAAGGCTGTATCAAATGAGTATTTTATAAAGCTTTCTACAGTCAAGTCTCCAGAAGAATAAAAAGAGAAAGTACATTTTAAAATTGTGTGGTGGTGGGAAAAGGACTTATTTTTTATTTTTTATTTATTTTATTTTTATTTTTTTATTTTTTTTTGCGGTATGCGGGCCTCCCACTGTTGTGGCCTCTCCCGTTGCGGAGCACAGGCTCTGGACGTGCAGGCTCAGCAGCCATGGCTCACGAGCCCAGCCGCTCCGTGGCATGTGGGATCTTTCCGGACCAGGGCACGAACCCGTGTCCTCTGAATTGGCAGGTTGACTCTCAACCACTGCGCCACCAGGGAAGCCCAGGACTTATTTTTTAAATGCTATTAGACACCAAGAAGGTAAAACAAACTTGAGCATTGAAAAGTTTCAGGGGTACAGGTGAAATCAATTCTCTAACCAGTTAAGATTTCTTAAAACAGATTTTTCACCCCTAGTTGGCTTATAAGAATGTATCAAGCCTTCCTTCAATAATGAAATGCAACCCTCTCAGAGACATTCAATAACCTAGAAATCAGAGCCTCCATCCTAGGTTCATGGCAAGTATTACTAATTGAGCATTAACTTCTTCACACTGAGCCCAGTGGGGCCTCCCAAATCCACTGAAACCTCCCAAACCTTCTCAATACAAATATTCCAGCAGCCCCACTCCAAATAATACACATGAAATAATGCCTTTTGCAAGTTGAGCTAGAATGTTGCCACTTACCCAGCTTTTCTTTCAAGGGAGCCCATATTTCCGTATAAACTAGGCAAAGCTTTGAAACTTGAGCATTGGTCCCATGAATCTAAGACTCTAGCTTTCCCTTTGCCTCCTATAGGGATGCTACCTTTTTGCTGCCGTGCAGGTGCTCCTGATTCTCCTATGAGTATCTACAGAAAAACCAACTCCTTCTCTCCCTCTCCACAGTGATACCTGCTCCTCTGGCCGTTTCCTTCAAAGAGCACTCACTTCCCTCAAGTTTAGCAAACAGCTAATACATATTTAATTTGTGTAGCCTCTAATATTTTCCTTTGGGTCTGAGGATAATACAACCCAGTCCTTGTGTTTCTATAGTTGAGATCATGTTACTTTGTTTCGGAGCATGGAAGGAGACTTCCTTTTCCTTTGAAAGTGCTTAAATAAGGTTTCTTTGTAATACTATATGGCTGATTTGGGTACCGAGAAACCATTGTGCCATGTGGGCATGTGTGCTCCAACAGTCTTTCTATCCCAAAAGCTTGAGGCACTGAAGTAATTCCATCATAGTTTCAATACCACTAGAGGAAGGCTCTTCACAAGTGTCAGGAATTCAGTTTCAGCTGGGTTCCAAACTAAGTGAGAATCTAAATTCAGGAGGATCCTTCCTACATCAACCAAAAACATGGGTATAAGTCTGAAAGCTGAAAATACTTAATATGCTACAGGGTGAGCCATAAGGTAGGCGCCCCCAGTGTGGGAGAGCCCAGGAATCTGGCAGAGCTCCTGGAGCCATAAGTGAATTGTAGATAACAACCTATTATGGGTATCCACGCACGCTTTGGAAAGATACAAGATATCAGGAAACACAATCTATACTCCAGCAATCATCAGTGTAACAGGAATGTTAAAAACCTATTAATCCAACCCACCCCACCCTTTATTTGATATTTAGGGTAACTGAGATCTAGAAATATTACCTAACTTGCTTAAAGTTACACAGAGAAGGAAACTCTAGTTTCCTGGTTCTTGAGCCAGTCCTTTCTCCGCTAGCCACCAATCCACCAGTTCTTAGTTAAGAATGGTTCATATTCACTCAGTATTTGAGAAATATTCTTTTTGTTTAAAAATATATATATATATTTCTGAATGAATTTTCCATTCCTCCTTCTACTGCCTCTGTATTGTGGGTTCTCTCTTCATTAATACTATGTTTAATTATGGTAACATTTTGTTAGAGGGTCCATGTTTGATTTTGAAAGACAAATGAGTTACTTAATGAACAAAAATAAACAGCATTTATTATTTAGAGTTTGATGATAATTTAGAGATCAGAAAATAAAGCAGAAAAATATTGAATCACAAAGATGTAAACTTGGAAGTCAGTGATAAAGTCCTGCCTCCTTTCTGGCATCTGTCAACATGGCTGCAAAACACTAATTTCTAAGAAGTTTTACAAATAGCCCTCAAAGGAAGACTTAGTGCTGCATATATTTTTACTTTGGTATTTCAGAACATAATATCCAACTTCTGTAAACCTATGTGAACATGACTGTACTCACTATCTGCTTTCCTCATTCTCTACTTCAGCTCCTACTGGCAGTGGAAAGTTGCCTTTGGAATATGTTCTATTTGTTTCTTTTTGAAAATATATATCTATTATTATAATTTTTAAAACAACAGTAGATATCCAATCTCTGCTTGGAGACACAGAAAGCAGGAAAGAGTGTTGCTCCCAACATTTTGGTGAAAAAAAAAAACAACTGGAAAAACCCAAATTCATGGGCTTCCCTGGTGGCGCAGTGGGTAAGAATCCACCTGCCAATGCAGGGGACATGGGTTCAAGCCCTGGTCCGGGAACATCCCACTTAGTTGTGGCGCAACTAAGCCCGTGTGCCACAACTACTGAGCCTGTGCTCTAGAGCCCACGAGCCACAACTACTGAGCCTGAGTGCCACAACTACTGAAGCCCGTGCACCTAGAGCCTGCGCTCTGCAGCAAGAGAAGCCACCACAATGAGAAGCCCACACACCGCAATGAAGACTAGCCCTTGCTCACCACAACTAGAGAAAGTCCGTGGGCATCAACAAAGACCCAGTGCAGCCAAAAATAAATAAATAAATAATCTTAAAAAAACCAAATTCATGACTATTCTCGAACCTATCAGTGTGCTAATGTCATGGGGCAACCAACTGGCCCAGAATCTAGGGAGAAAGAGGCCCCTACAGGGAGAGGCAAGATATGAACTGTAATTTACCCAGGTCAAACTCCAGTAAGAAGTTAATCTAATTTGATTAGATTAAAGTGGAAGCCAAGCACCAATAAGAAGCTAAGGAGACAGGCAAATTTCTGGAGGCCAACAATACATTGGTGAGAGGGTAAAGCCTTAATTTAAGTGCAGCAAATTTAAAAACTTTTTCCTCCACAAACCTCACTGGACACTCACAGAAACAATTGGGAGAATCCTGAAAAAGTCTCCCTTCTGGTGTAGAACTAAAAAAGGAGAAAAGCAGTCACTGTAGGAGTGGCAAAAATTTGCCCAGACCCTTCTCTCTTTTCTTACCTACAAAAATAAAGGGAGGAAGGGAAGGAGGGAGGGAGGGAGGGAGAAAGGGAGGAAGGGAAAAAGGGAGGGAGGCAAGAGAGAAGGAAGGAAAAGCTTTTAAGCTGTGGGGAAAGGGGGAAAAAACACCATCACACCTTGGACATTAGTAAAATCCCACTGAAGCTGGGGGAAGATAACAGGAAACAAACGTGGACCCCTGAGGGAGGAGTAGCATATATGTGCAAAGTTCAGAACATCACTGGGGGAGAAGCAGGATCAATGTTAAGGCCACATCCCCAAGATACAGGGACACAGTGACTGCCTAAGACTGTGGCTTAAATAAAACAAAGGAGAATACCACTCTCCCCAACCCCTAGTTCCCACTGCCAGACTAACAAGCATTGAGTCACAAGTAACATGCAAGAGATAGATCTCCCTGAGGGACAGCACAAAGGAAAGACTTAAGACTGAAGATGGAGTAATCACTGAAAAAAATTACTCTTTCACACCAACTACTATCCTAAACAGAAAATATCCCTAGAAGAATTTAAAGCCCATGGTGTAATCAGGGTAATCATTGAAACAATAAACCTCAAACCTAGCCCAAATCTTAATTAGATTAACACAAATCCTGGTCCTAAAGGCTTGGCTAAAGGAAATGCACACCCATTTCCAAGGATAAAAATTATTTACCTGAGTCTCTAATGTCCTACACGAGATGTTCAGCTTTCTATATTTAAAATAGATAACCAACAAGGACCTACTGTATAGCACAGGGAACTCTGCTCAATATTCTGCAATAATCTAAATAGGAAAAGAATTTTAAAAAGAATAGATACATGTATATGTATAACTGAATCACCTTGCTGTACACCTGAAACTACCACAGTATTATTAATCAACTATACTCCAATATAAAATAAAAATTAAGAAAAAAAAAAGGTGTTAGGCTTTCAACAAAAAAGGACATGGGGTAAAAAAGCATTAAAAAAAAAAAACACTCTCAAAAAATAAAGTGACCATCATAACCAAAGTCAGATATAACAAAGATGTTAAATGTCTGACATAAAATTTTAAATAACTAAGAATATGTTAAAGGGTCTAATGGAATAGCTGGACAATACCTAAGATCAGATGGATAATTTTAGCACATAGGTGGAAACTGTAAGAAAGAATCAAATGGAAATGTGAAATCAAAAGCATAGTATCAGAGAACAAGAATACTTTCAATGGGCTCATAAGTAGACTAAAGAATCAGTGAACAAGAAAACTAGGTCAAAAAGAGTTATCCAAACTGAAGTACAAAGAGACAAAAAGAGAATTTAAAAGGATGGAACATTCAAGAGCTGTGGGACAATATCCAACAGTATAATGTATGCATAATTGTAATTCCAGAAGGAGAAAAGAAAGAGAGTAGGACAGGGGAAATATTTGAAAAATAATGACCAAGAATTTTTCAGGATTCATGATAAATGCAAAACCACTGATCTAAGTAACACAGGGAAAAAAAATTTAATTGCTAAAATCAAAACACAAGAGATAACCAGGCAGGCAGAGAAAAAAGAGACATTACATGCATGGGAAAAAAAAGACATCATATGCACGGGAAAAAAAAAAGGAAAACAAGATAAAGGAAAAAAAGATAAAAACAGTGGATTTCTCTTCAGAAACTATGCAAGCTAGAAAATAATTATATAATATACTGAATATATACAAAATACTGAAAGATGAAATTGTCAACGCAAAATTCAACCCCAGCAAAAATAACTTTCAAAAACAAAGGAGGAATAAAAATTTTCACAGACACATACAAACCGTAGGAATTTATGGCAAGTCAACCTAGTCTACAAGAAATAGTGTGACTGATGTCAGCAGGATGGCCAAATAAGATGTCCTCCAATTGCATCCCCTCTGAAAAACAATGTGGCATTCATTCACTCACAAAAGTGCCTTTCTGGGAGTGCTGGAATCCGGGTAGGAGATTGTGAAACATCAGTTAAGTCCAAGACTGAGGAGAGCCATGTTGAAAAGGCAAGTTCGCATCCAAGCAGCTAAATCACTGACCATAGTCCCAGCTAGAGACCCAGAAAAATCTCCATCCCCTGAGGACTTGGCTATAGCCCCATTTGGATTAGTCCTGTCACAAGCATCATACACCAAAGGACCCAGTAGAAGTCACACCTACCTGAGCATTGGGTAATAGGCATATAGAACTTGGTCCCAGCTGTGATCCCTGAATTAGCCCATGAACCAGCTCCAACTCCTCTCAGCCACAGTCTGAGAGCCCCTGGAAGTAAGGCCACTAAAGGTGGTCAGACTGTAGATTCTGAAAGGGCCCTATAACTGGGCTCCAGTTCATTCCAGTCATATTCTGTGAACAGTCCTGCTGTCACAGAGACCTGGCAGGAAACTCTCCCATCTGTGTCCCAGAGATCCATAAAGGACCCTATACTTGGCTCCAGCTCCCTCACAACCACAGTTTGCCAATAGTCCTACAGGTCAAGGGTCCCAGTGGGAAACAACCCCATCTGCAACCTTGAAGATCCATAATGGGCCTTATACTAGGCTCCAGCCACTTCACAGCTACAGTCTACCTATAGTCCTGAGTGTCCAGAGTCCCAGTGGGAGATACTACTGTCTGTGTTCCCAGAGATCCTAAAGGGGTCGATACTCAGTTCCAGCTCCCCTCAGCTTCACTCCTCGAACAGTTCTGTGAGCACAGGAACCCAGCAGGAGAAACTCCTATCTGGGCTGCCAAAAATCATGAAAGGGCCCTATACTCGGCTCTAGCTCCTCTCAGTCACAGTCCACAAGCGGTACTGCTGGCCCAGGGCCCCAGTGGGAAACTCAGAACCACAACTCAGGAGATCCAGAAAGGGCCCTATTCTTGGTTCCAGCCCCTCCAGCCATGGTCAGGAAGCAGTCGATCCCAAGCAGGGGCCTGTTAGGAAGACATGCCCATCCATGGCTCCAGACCAGGTCTAGAGACCTCAATCTTGGCTGTGGAACCTGAAACAGCCATGGGGCTTGGTCCCAGTCCCTCTCTGCCATGGTCCAAGACCAGCCCAGCCTATCCAGAGATCAATCCAGTGACCAAGGCAGGAGCCCTTCCAGGAACCTGGCAGAACTCACACCTTTCCATGTACCTGGTAACAGGCCCACTAACAGGGAACCCAACTGTGGATCCTAAAGCAGACTCTTGTCCAAGTACCACCCTACTGAACAAGGTACTGAAGTCAGTCCAGTCCACCAAAGGACCAGAAAGGATCTACAACCACCAGAACCCCTTGTAACAAGCCCACGAGCCACAGACCCCACCACAAACTTGTGACAGCCTCATAAACAGCTCCAAGCCAGCACAACTAAGATCCTGGGGGTAATCCTATCAGCCCAGGGAACCAATAAGAGAAGATGTTTACCTGCCAAAATCAGGTGGTAAAAACTGGAAGAGGTGTATTTTTCTTAAAATGCACAAACACCAATGCAAAGCTATATGGTTCATAAAGGGGCAGGCAAATACAACACCAAAGCAAACTAATAAAGCTCCAGTAACTAACTCCAAAAAATGAAGATTTATGATTTGCCTGACAAAGAATTCAACATAAGAATCTTAAAGAAACTCAGTGAAATCCAAGAGAACATAGACAAACAAACAAAATTAGGAAAACAATGCTTGAACAAAATGTTAATGAAGTTTAATAAAGAAATAGAAACCATAAGAAAGAAACAAACAGAAATCCTAGAGCTGAGCAAAACAATGACAGAACTGAACAGTTCAATAACGAGCTTCAACAACAGACTTGATCATGGAGAAGAATCACTGAACTCTAATACAGATCATTTGAAATTAGCCAGATAGAGAAACAGAAAGAAAAAAAAAATGAAGAAAGCCTACATGAATTATGAGACACAATTAAATGAACAAGTATTCCCATCATGGGAGTCCCAGAAGGAGAGGAAGGTATAGAACGTTTACTTAAAGAAATAATACCTGAAAATGTTCCAAATCTTGGAAAAAAATATGTACAATCAAGTACAGGAAGCTCAAAAGACCCCAAGGAAGATCAACCCAAAGAATATTATGCCAAGACACATTATAACATTATAATCAAAATGTTAAAAGTAAAAAATAGACAATTTTCTAAACAAGAGAAAAAATTCATCATATACTAGGGACCCTCCCCTCCCACCATAAGATTAAAAGCAGATTTCTCTGCAGGTCAGAGGATAGTGGGATAATATATTCAAAGTGCTCAAAAGAAAAAAAATTGCCAACAAAGGATAATATATGTGGAAAAACTATCCTTCAGAAATAAATGAGAGATAAAGACATTCCCCAGATAAACAAAAGCTAAGGGAGTTCATCACCACTAGACCTGACTTACAAGAAATGCTCGAGAAAGGTCTTCAAGTTGAAATGAAAGAACACAAAGTAACAACATGAAAATGTATAAAAGTATAAAACTCACTAGTAAAGGTAAATATATAGTCAAATTCAGGATACCCTAATACTGTAGGGGTGGTGTGTAAAGCACTTTTATTTTTAGTATAAAAGTTTTCTAAATAGTATTAAAATAATTACAGCTGCAATAATTTACTAAAGGATGCACAATATAAAAAATATATAAAATGTGATATAATAGTATAAAATATGGGGGAGGAGAAGTAAAAGGGTAGAGCTTTTGTATGAGTTTGAAGGTAAGTTGTTATCAGCTCATACCTATAAAACGTTTTATGTAAGCCTCATGGTTACCACAAAGGAAAAGAAAAAACCTACTGTAGATACACATAAGATCAAAAGAAAGGAATGAAAGCATACCACTCCAAAAAAAAAAAAATCACAAAGACAGCAAGAGAGAAAGAAAGGAACAAAGGCACTTTAAAAACAAATAGACACTTCTACCCTAATTGTTATGGATGACAAAGAGCTGTCTGATTGCCATGAGGCCCAAGGACAAAAGGACCTTGAAAGAAGTGAGTGGGGTTTGAGACAATTTGGAAACAAGATTGCATGACTCAACAATGAACAGAAACATTGCTTAGTGGCTGCGTTTTTGTATCTGACCATTATCTCTTCTCATGTTTGAGTTTTATATTCACAATATTCATTATCTTTCCATTGCCAAATGACACAGAACTAACTCATTTAATCCAGGGTTGATATCATTAGACCATGACTATTTACTAAATATTTCTTATAATATCAAAAAAAATAGTCACAAAACAATTAACAAAATGACAGTAGCAAGTCCTTACCTATCAATAATTTCTTTAAACATGAAAGGATCACATTCTCCAATAAAAAGACAGAGTGGGGCTTCCCTGGTGGTGCAGTGGTTGAGAGTCCACCTGCCGATGCAGGGGACACGGGTTCGTGCCCCGGTCTGGGAGGATCCCACATGCCGCGGAGTGGCTGGGCCCGTGAGCCATGGCCACTGAGCCTGCGCGTCCGGAGCCTGTGCTCCGCAACAGGAGAGGCCACAACAGTGAGAGGCCCACGTACCGCAAAAAAAAGAAAAAGAAAAGACAGGGTGCCTGAGTGGATGAAGAAACACAAAAATCAATAATATGCTGCCTACAAGAGACTCACTTTAGCTTTTTAGGACACACACAGGCTGAAAGTGAAGGGATGGAAAAAGATATTCCATGCAATGGTAACCAAAAGAGAACAGAATTGTCTACACTTACATCAGATAAAATAGACCTAAAGTCAAAATTGGTTACAAGAGACAAAGAAGGTCACATAAAATGATATAAGTGATAAAGGAGTAAATTCATCAAGAGGATACAACAACTGCAAATATAAATGCAGCCAACATTGGAGTACCTAAATATTTAAAGCAAATATTAACAGTACTTAAGGGAGCAATAAAATAATAGTAGGGGACTTCAATACCCCAATTTCAACATTAGGTAGATCATCCAGACAGAAAATAAGTAAACAGAAGACCTAAGTAATACTATAGACTGAAGTGATCTAACAGACATTTACAGAATATTCCATCCAACAGCACCAGAATACAAATCTTCTCAAGTACGTATGGAACATTCTGCAGGACAAAATATGTGTTGGGCTACAAAGCAACCCTTAACAAATTTGACAAGATTGAAAATATATCAAGCATCTTTTCTGACCACAGTGGTATGAAACGAGAAATCATTAACAGGAGAAAAATGGAAAAATAATCAAAAAACCTTTTATATTAAACAACACACTCCTGAACAATCAATGAATCAAAGAAGAAATCAAATGGGAAATCAAAAAGTATCTTGAAGCAAATGAAATTGAAATCACAACACACCCAAAAGTATGGGATACAGCAAAAGCAGTTCTAAGCCAGGCATTTATAAATACCTACATTAAGAGGCAAAAAACAAACAAAAAAAAAAACTCAAAAAGAAATCTAAAATTACATCTTAAAGAGGTAGAAAAAGAAGAAAAATCTAAGCCCAAATTAATAGAGGAAGTAAATAATAAAGTAGAAACAGATAAGATAGAGACTAGAAACACAATAGAAAAATTAATAAAACAAAAAGTTGTTTTTTTGAAAAAATAAAACAAAACTGACAAACATTTAGCTGGACTAACCAAGAAAGAAAGAAAGAGGAGTTAAAGAAAATTAAAAATGAAAGAGGAGACATTACAACTGACACCACAGAAATACAAACAGTCATAAGAGGCTATAATTATAAACAATTATGTGCCAACAAATTGGATAAATCAGAGGAAATAAGTAAATTCCTAGAAACATACCACCTATCAAGAGTGAATCATGAAGAAACAGAAAATTCAAACAGACCAATAACAACTAAGGAGATGGAATCAGTAATTAAAAACCTTCCAACAACCAAAATCCCAGGACCAGTCAGTTTCACTGGTGAATTCTTCCAAACATTTAAATAATTAATACCAATACTTCTCAAACTCTTCTAAAAAACCAAACACAAAGGCACACTCTCAAATTTATTTTACAAGGCCAGCATTACCTTGACACCAAAGCCCCATAAGGACACTACAAGAAAAGAAAATTACAGACCAATATCCCTGGTGAATATAGATGAAAACATTCTCAATAAAACACAAGCAAGGCAAATTCAGCAGCACATTAAAAGGATCATACATCCTGATCAAGTAGGATTTATCCCTAGATGCAAAGATGGTTCAACATATGCAGACCAATAACTGTGATACAGAACATTAATAAAAGGAGGGATAAAAATCATATGATCATCTCAGTAGATGCAGAAGATGTGTATTATTCAGATTTAAAAAGAAGTAAATCCTGCCAGTTGCAATAACATGGATGAACCTTGAGGGTATTATGCTAAATGAAATAAGTCAAAGACAAATACTGTATGATCTCACATATATGATATATTAAAAAAGCCAAACTCATAGAAACAGAGAGTATAATGGTTGGGCTAGGGGTGGGGGAGGCGGGGGGTGGGGAAATGGAGAAATTTTGACTAAAGGGTACAAACATCTAGTCATAAGATGAATAATTTCAAGGGATCTAATGTACAGTATGGTAACGATAGTTAACAAAACTGTATCATATACCTGAAAGCTGCTAAGAGAGTAAATCTTAAATGTTCTCACTACAAAAAAAAATAGTATTTATGTGAGGTGATGGATGTGTTAACTAACCTTACTGTGGTTATCAGTTTGCAATAATATATATATCAAATCATCACATTGTACATTTTGAGTTTCTTTAAAATGCTGGGGAAAAATATTAAAGAAGAACAAATGATGCAAGACAAACTTGTATATACACAAAGAAATAAAATGTACTTGAAATAGAGCAAAATGAACAAAAAATTCACTTTTTCCTCTTTTAATTGGTCTAAAATATAACTGTGAAAAGCAAAAAAAAAAAAAAAAAGCAATGAGTTCTGTGTTTATAGCATGTATAAAAGTAAAATGTAGCACAACAGTACCACAGAGGATGGGATGGAGGAGTTGAAAATGTCCTATTGTAAGGTCCTTACATTACAAATGAAATTGTATTAAAATATTTAAAGATATATTCTCATTAGAGATGTATATTGTAAACCCTAGGGTAATTGCTAAAACCTTTTTTAAGCAGATATAAATAATAATTCATTAGAGGCGATAAAATGGAATAAAAAATGCTTGATTAGCCTCAAAGAAGGATGAAAAAGTGAAAAAAGAAATAAATGACAAATGGAACAAATAGAAAATAGCTCTCAAGTTGGTAGATTTTAGTCCACCCATATCAATAATCACATATATGTGAATGGTCTAAACAAACCAATTAAAAGAGATTATCACATTAGATAAAATAGCAAATCCATTTATATGCTATCTATAAGAAAGCCACTTTACACATAAAGATATAGATAAAGTAAAATTAAAAGGATAGAACCAAATATATGATATAAACAGTAGCCAAAAGAAAGCTGGAATAGCTATAATAATATCAGACAAAATAGACCTCAGAACAAGGAATATAATCAAGGATAAAGACAGACATTACATAATAATAAAGGGATCAATTCTCCAAGAAGACATAACAATCCTAAATTGTATCTACTAAATAACAGAACTTCAAAATACATAAAGCAAAAGATGATAGAACTGAAAGATGAAACAGATAAACTCACAATTACAATTGGAGACTTCACCATTCTTTTCAGTAACTGATAGAATAAGAAGGCAGAAAAATCAGTAAGGATCTAGATAATCTGAACAATGTTATCACCAACTTAATCTTATTAATATTTAGACAACATGCCATCAATCAAAAGCACAATATATTTTTCTCAAGTACACACTGAATGCTGCCAAAGATAAATCATATTCTCAGCCATAAAATCAATCTTACCAAATTGAAAACAGTATCAACCATACAAAAAAAAATCTCAGACCATAAGCAAATTAAACTAGAAATCAGTAACAGAAAAATACCTGGAAAAGCTCCAATTATGTGCAAATTAAACAGCACACTTATAAATAACCCTTGGATCAAAACAGAACTATCAAAGCAACTTTAAAAAATAATTTGAACTGAATAGAAATGAAAATTCAATATGTCAAAATGTGTGGGATGTAGCTAAAACAATACTTAAGAATAGCATTGTTTTTATATTAAAAAAGAAGAAAAAAAGTTTTCAAATCAGTAACCTAAAATTCCACCTTAAGAAGCAGAGAAAGGACAGCAAAGTAAACTAAACCATGCAGAAGGGAGAAAATTATACAGATAAGAGCAGAAATCAATGGAGTTAAAGAAAAAAAAAATAAAAACAGCATTATCAGACAAAAAAATTCACTCAAGATGATATAGATAGCTGAGTAGTCCTATATCTACTAAATGAATTTGTATTCATAGTAAAAAAAACTTCCAAAAAAGAAAACCCCAGGCCCAGCTGGTTTCACTGGTGAATTCTAGCAAACATTCAAGAAAGAAATAATACTAATTCTACAAAATCTCTTCCCAAAAAATAGAAAAAGAAGAAACCCTTCCCAACTCATTTATGAGGCAAGCATTACCCTAATAACAAAGACATCAAAAGAAAAGAAAACTGCATATCAATATCCTTCATGAACACAGATGCAAAACCCCTCAAAAAAGTTAGCAAATCAAACTCAGCAATATATAACTAGGATAATATCAAAAGAATGAGAAGACAAGATACAGACTGGGAGAAAATATTTGTAAAATACATATCTGCTAAAGGACTGTTATCCAAAATATACAAATAACTCTTAAAACTCAAATTTGTAAATGGGCAAAAGAACCTGAACAGACACCTCACCAGAAAAGATATACAGGTGGCAAATAAGCATGTAAACACATGCCCAACCTCATATGTCATTAGAAAATTGCAAATTAATGTTATCACCAAACATCTATTAGAATGGCCAAAATCCAAAACATTGATAACACCAGATGCTGACAGGAACATGGAACAACAGGAACTCTCTTCATTGCTAATCGGAATGCAAAATGATACAGATACTTTGGAAGACAGTTTAGCAGTTTCTTACAAAACTAAACATTCTTATTATACAATTCAACAATAGCACTTCTTGGTATTTACCCAAATGAGTTGAAAATTTATGGTCACACAAAAACTTGCACACAGAGTTTTATAGCAGCTTTATTCACAATTGCCAAAACATTGGAAGCAACCAAGGTTTCCTTCAGTAGGTGAACGGATAAACTGTGTTATATTCAGGCAATGGAATGTTAGTCATTCTAAAAAGGAAGGAGCTATCAAGTCATGAAAAGACATGGAGAAACTTTAAACACATATATATACAGAAAGAGTCAGAGACAAAGACACAGAGAGAAAGAGAGCTCAAATTACAAGTCAAATGAGGTAGAATGTTAACAAATAAGTGAATCTGGGTAAAGGGCATAATGTACTACAGTTGTTGGCCTTCCTATCTGCAGGCTTCACATCCTCGGATTCAACCAACCAATCCCGGTTGGCTGAATCCAGGGATGTGAAACCCATGGATATGGAGGGCCAGCTGTATTCATTATGCTAGCCATTTTACAGAATGGACTTGAGCAAACACGGATTTTGGTACCCAAGAGGAACTGCTGGAACCTATCCCTGATGGATACCCATGGACAACTGTATTCTTGCAACACTTTTCTGTGAAATTTTCCAAATAAAATAAAAATGAGGTGTATCTGAATGTGATGACACAGAAAGTTATGCAAGACAAATTATGTAAATAAAGCAAAGCATGATAAAATCAGTAAGATGCAATACTATTGTATAAATTTAAAAATCATTACAATCAAGGAGAAGGAGGGAGAAAGTGAGGGGAGAGAAAGAGGAAAGGAAACAAATGAAGAATAAAATCATTTTTCTGGAGGGATACTGAAAACAAACTGTTAACCATAATTTATTTTTCAGTATTGAAGAGGAGCCTGAAGAGAAAGGTTTTGTTTTTGTTTTTATTTTATATCTTTATAGTTTGAATTTTTGACCTTGTGAGTTTATGTTTATTTTTAATAAATTAAAAATAGAAAAGTATCTGATGAGAATACATTCCCTTTTATTATATAAGACAAATGTCAAAGTTAGTATACATGATAATATTTCACAATTTGGATTGAACATTCAATTTCATCAATATGTTGAATGTGTGGGTTTTTTAACATACTATGAACTAAAGTATTTTTGAAGTGTTAAAGGCCTGGCCCCAGGAAAAAGGGCCTCTCCTATCTATTTGCTTTCAGGAAAAACATGAAATTGTGAGGATCCTTCTGGTCTAGAATATTTGACTGTTCAAATTCAAAGTTGAAGAGCAGAGCTCAACTTTAAAGTTGTTATAAAACCGAAGCAAGAATACCCCCAGACTACTTCCTTTCTTACTCTACTCAGCTTCAGGCTTTTTTACAGAGGGCTGATAAGTGTCTCTTCTTATTCTCGTTTGGTACCTCTAACACTATCCTTCACTACTCAGTGAGAAATATGATTTTATGTATACACATAAACCTCCTACTAATTCATTGGTTCTGATGTTTCAGAATCCAGCAAAGGAAATTTCCCTTCTATGGGGTACTTTTAAAAGGATAAGCTCAGCCAGTTAAGGCGTTCTATAATCACACCACAAAACCCTCTAAAGCTGTGCTTCTCAAATTTAAATGTACCTAGGGTTCTTGGTAAAATGCATATTCTGATTCAGTAGGTCTGGGGAGAAACCTCTGAGTCGGTCTGCATTTCTATCAAATCCTCAGGTGATGCTGAAGCTGTGGTCTGCAAACCATCACATTGAGTATGGGAGCTATAAAGAATTGAGCACAGGTAGAGAAGGGACATAGGCCTAAGTTCTTCCTTGCTTATCTTTTTTTTTTTTAATAGTCTAGCTATGTTTTCCCTGCTTTTATCAAGCTAGCAATCCTCAGAACTACTTGAGGGCAGACACTGTATCACTTTCAACTATTCCAGTCTGGACCAAGGCTATCATCTCAGAAATTTTAGTCACACTGAGCTTTTAAAAAGATACACTTGTAAAATGTGTCCATCTGGTATTTTCAAGTTAATGGTCATAGTATTTTTTAAAAAGTGAAGGGTTAACTAGTTGTCCATCTGGTAGAAAAAAACAATTTATAATCATGTTGAGATAATCTCATTCTGGTGAAAAAATATTTTGTGTGCCTAATCTGTGGCAAAGCTCCAGCCCCCAAATTATGTCTCAAACTAGTTTAAGAAGAGTTGCTTAAGAGGGGCTTTCCTATAATATGTGCACATCTGTAGTGTTAAGTCTACAAGGGGCTTCTGTATGAAGCAAGTACCATGCGTATGAGTTATGACAGCAACTATTGTCTTCATTCTGTCTCTTACAAGCCCTTCAGGGTAAGAGAAGCACTGTCTGCTTCAGGATCTACTACCATACCCATTACACCTGTGGGAGACTAATGTTTTAACACTTATGGTTAATTGTCCTTTGCAAAAAAAAAAAAAAAAAAAAAAAAAAAAAAGGATATGCACAAAAAGGTACAGGAAAACCCATAGAATCCATGGAATATCAATCATAAAGTAGAATAATTAATCCCTCAAGATAAGTGAGTTAGCAGGAAATAGCCCAGATTTTATTAAAGACTAAAGACCCTGCTGCATTTCCCAAACAGTTTAAAAAGAAAAGTATGTTGACATCAAACATGTAGCCCACATGGATTAAATTAGGTCACTCTTCATGTTACAGTTTAAGATTTCATAAAGTACAGCTTGTGGTTAAATCATGTGTTTCAGTTCTGAAGGGCTGGTTGATGACTTCCCAATCTTTTCAATATTGTACCGCCAGTGATATTTACCCAAGCACCACCACAGCCCTCTTAAATCTGGTCTTAATAATCCAGCCCCCAGCTTTGTAGCCCACTCCACATTTTGATTCCCAATAAACAAATATTTGTGGTATGTCCATGGGCTGTTTAACTGCCAGTGTATTTGGTGCAGGACCACATTCCATCTGTGGCCCCTGAGTTAAATGTTGCTGGGGATGGGATTTCACTGAAAGCACTAGGTCTTTTTCTCTTTTTTACAAGGGTCAGTGACAGCTGATGGAGCCTAAACTTGGACAGCTGCTCAAGGGGGACAAGTCTTCCAAAGCGTCTAATGAGAAATTTTTCTTTTCCGCCCCCACTGCCCCTACTTTACTCGGGAGCCCCAAATGCTAAAGCATTAATGGATTGTCAGATAAGCAGGAAACAGAAAAGACAATGGAAGGGAGAGATTTCCTTTTATACATATGCAAGGTTTCCAGATGCTTCAGTTTCTGAACTTCTTAGCACGAATCTGGGCATAGACTTAACCACTTGGGAGCTCACATAGGCAAGCAATGTTTATTCATCTCAATATCTTCCTGTTTCCAGGATTAGAGGCTGTCAAAAACAAAGACATCAGCAAGTCCATGCTGTCTGTCTTGTTTCACTTAATTCATTTTGTTTGCAGTCATAACAAGCATGTTATTTATTTAGTTGTAAGTACATTCCAAAGTAAGGATGCATTCACTTTAATCCTTTAATTTAACAAGATCACATACTTTAGGAAGCCAAAGGATTTACAGCAAGATTAGAATAAAGAGTTCTGTTTCCTCTTAGATTAAAAAAGATATCCTGAATATTTGATTTGTGGTATTTGATATTTAGGTGCTCTCTTGCTGAGGTCTAAATTAGTATGTTTATTAAATTCCCTCTAAGTGGCATTTTACCCACTGTGTTTACATTTAGAATCATCTTTCATGATAAAGTCTGTCATGAAATGGGAAAACTGATTTACTGCCTACATTTCTTCCAAGTTTGGTAGCTAAGACCCATCTGTCAGTAGAAATAAAGCGTGTGCACGCATGCGTGCACGTGCACACACACACACACCCACATCCACACCCCCCAACACACACACACAAGCTTTGCTTCCTTAAAAAATCTGTGGCTCTCTAGCCCACTCCCCTTCTTAGTTCAGTTTTCAGCAGCAGGAGAGGTGCTCGTCAGTTTCTTTTCTGATTCCCACCAAAATTTTTCTTTCCAGTGCACTCTCCTTGCACCATTATAGGAGGGCAGGCTGAGTTTGCATTTAAAACCTTCTCTAGGCTGGCAAGATTTAGGCAGAAACAGTCTTTTGAACAAGGAATTGTTTAATTGGCAAACTAAACTTCATGTATCTACTCTTGACGAATAGATTGAGATAAATTTTAAAATACATTTAAAATAAATGATCATTTTGGCTTGAGAAAAGCACCCCCAAAATATGTTAATCCAAGAATGGAAACCTTGAATGGTTAAAACAACAAATGACTATGGAAACAGTAAATCAGTTTCTACAAAGATTCTGAAGTGACCAGCTTTTATTTAGATGACTTGCTCCTCTCCACCCCAACCAGGCCTGGCTAGCCTATGTGCAAGTGAAAAAGGTCTCTAACAAATGGCAAGATTTGAGAGGTAAAGCAAAGCCCTGATGGCACAAAGGTCTAGCTTCTGGAGTCCACAGTAATGGCTGCACTTCCCGCATGGGTCTTCGCTTTGCGTAGAAAAGTAGAGCCAACCCTCCCCCAGCTCGTGTATCCCCTGTCCAGTCCCCGTACCAGTGACTGTCCAACATCTACTTTATAAGACAGCCCATTCCAAGTCTGCACAACTCAAACTGCCACCATACCAAAAAGCACACCATCAAGCCCAGGAGCACTCATTAACACGTTAGCCTGCAGAAATGTATCAAGTTAACTAATCCAAATACCTGGTAGTTCATGAGGAATTGGAGTTCAGAGGAGGTAAGTTTGGTGGGAGGAAAAGGAGAGAAAGATCTGAAGAATGGACAAGTGTCATGAGGGCAGCTGGGCACTGAGAGAAGTAGCTTGTGCACCATGGAAAGAACACTGGTCTTGGAGTCAAACAGGCCTGGGTTCATGCTCCTCCTGCAGCATCCTCTTATGTTGGGTGATGTTTCAAATACTATACAGAGTGATCCATTTAATCCTCTCAACAACTCCAGGAAATAAGAACTATTAGCATTATTACCTTCACTTTACAGATGGGAAAACGGAGGTATGGAAAAGTTTAAGTAATTGCCCAAAGTCCCACAGTTTGTAAGGGGTGAAGCTGGAATTTGAGTGTAGGCAGCCTGTCTGGAAGAGTCCACATCTGCAACAAACTATTTATGTTAACTTTAAGATGTTCCATTAAGTGAGTGATTTAACCTCTGAGCCCCAAGGGCCCGTTTAGGAAAGTAGAGATAAAAATATTTATATCAATTTGTGTTGTGAGAATTTAATGTGAATATACAAGGCAATCATTAAAAACTAGTCCTTCTTAAAGGGGTGAGGTATCTGCAGAAAAGGGAACAAAGAGGGTATGAAAAGGGAACTTCGCCTGCCTTACAGTTTTGTTGGCATGTCTCTAGGCTTCCCACCAATGCCCATGTGTCCCCAGCCTGCTAGGCTCTGCACCGCATCGGTCATTCCTCCAGCCCTGTCTGCAGATTAATGAAGAGCTGCTTGAGTAGGACCACAGGGCACTTTCATCTCTAGCACAACAGAAAGAAGCAATCAAGCAGAGAATATTAATAACAAGCCAAGTCCTCATCTTCTCGAACTAGAATGGAAAACTTGGGTTATTTGTTTCAATATGTTTTCATTCTCACTACTTGAGCAAAATTCCTTAGTGCTAACTGGGTAATAATTCAGCTGCTGAGAATTACTTCCACTTACCAGACACTGCCTTTTTTCTCTTCACTTTACATTTTCCAAAGCAAGACAATGTTTTGATGTTGTCACATCAACAAATATATATTCACTGTCCACAAAGGTTCTGGAGAATGCTGCAGCAGGACCAGCAGAAGCTACATGCAATTGGGAATTAGAAGAAGTGGGTTCTACTTTTAGTTCTCCCTCTCTTCTGAGTGAGCCTTAATTTAACCCTTCCGTGTTTCTTGACCTTCCTCTGTAAATTGTGACCATCTCCTGTGTTCCATCCTAGTTCTAACTCACTGAGGTCCTAGTCACACAGCACACTGAGGTCGTCATAACAAACTATCACAAACTGGGTGGCTTAACCAACAGAAATTTATTGTCTCACAGTTTTGGAGGCTGGAAATCCAAGATCAAGGTGTCAGCAAGGTTGGTTCCTTTTGAGGGCTGTGAGAAAAAAATCTGTGCCTCTTTCCCAGCTTCTGGCAGTGTGCTGGCAATCTTTGGCATTCCTTGGCTTGTAGAGCAGTGCCCCAATCTGAACCTTTGTCTCCACATCATGTGCTCCTTGTGTGTGTATCTGTGTCCAAATCCTCCCCTTTTCATAAGGACACTGGTCATAATGAATTAGAAGCCCACCCTACTCCAATGTGAGTTCACCTTTATCTAATTACATCTACAATGACCCTGTTTCTGAATAAGGTCCCATTTTGAAGTAGCAGGGATAAAGATTTCAAGATATGAATTTGGGGGGAACACAATTCAACTCATAACAATTACCCTTATATATTTTCTTCATAGAAGTTAACCCAATCTGATTAAAAAAAATTTTTTTGCTTATTGTCTAGGTAAAAACCTGGTAAATTATCAGTTTCCATTGAGGTTCCAAAATATGACAGATATTAGATATCAACATGAAGTATGAGGAAGATTACCAAAAGAAACTTTAAAGAGACTAAAAATAGATTAGATCAGTACTTCTCAAACTTGAATGTGCACATAAATCACCTGCAGATCTTGTTAAAATGCAAAGTGTGATTTAGCAGGTCTGGGGAGGGCACAATATTCTGCATTTCTAATAAGCTCCCAGCAATATTGATACTGCTGGTCCACAGACCACTTTTTTAGTAGCAAGGGATAAGATGATAGATTTATAAAAATGAAATTTAAAAGATGAAAGAATGGAGAGAGGGGGTTTTTGTGAGGAGGGTTATTTTACTGAGAGCCAAACCATGATGATTCCTTCTCCTGGACTCCCAAAAAGAAGAGATATGTATGTGGGGGAATGCTGCTTCCCAAACCCAAGCCTAGTACAAGAGATTTCAACTGAAGCTCTTGGAGTCTGCTACGTGACCCTTAGGTTTTGAATGGCGAATGAACCGAGTCTGACTGTCATCTGAGAAGCCTAATAGGTTAAAGACTGGCTGCTGGCTGCTCTGATGGCAGAGGTAACTATGTTAGGATCAACCCAAACTCCCAGAGTTTGTCAGAAAAACAATGTGTGAGAAATGGGCCACAGGCAGAAAAGAAGCTGCCTCAACAGCATCAGTCAAGTAAGGATTTCCTGATCCCATTTCCTTTCCTCCACCTCAATACTCCAATGTTGGAGGAATCAGAACAGCAACTAACTTATCAGTAGAAGAGAAGGTCAAAAACAAAAAGAGAAGAAGCCAACCATACTCTTTCTCAGATGGTAGGTTTTCACCTAGGGAACACGGGGAAGATGTAAGTTGAGACTGTGCTCTCAGCTTCCAATGACTAAAATATTTTATTACCTGAGAGTGACAAGAAAGGTCATAGGACTACCAGAGTGTTCATGAAGAAGTCAGGGAAAGGATGACTTCCACTAAATAGGTTTAAAGAGATAGTAGCAGGCAAAATAAAGATGATTTTAGGAATACACTCCATGATCCCTGCAAGCTCAATGTGCTGGCAAAAACCGTATCTCCTTGGCAGAAGGTAAGCCCTGTAAGAGCAGAATTCTTGACTATTTTATCCACTGCTGTTTCCTTGGCTGCTGTATTTGCATGTGCAGGCTATGCAGTGCACAATGGCATGACATCCAAGAAGATGTGATTCAATTCATAGACATAGATTTGCAGGTTTACTACCAAACTTATCCAGCAAAGGCAGTATATCTCAATAAAATCAGGATATTATGACAATTTTCCATAAGAAAAATCTTTTGAGGAAGCTAATTCTCACCACCACCACCAACAGCAACAACAAAAACAAAACAAAAAAACAAAAAAACCCAACCTTCCTGGCTAATGATGGCCCTGATATCTAGGGCCTTGAAGATTCCCTGACATATAGTAGACATTCAATGAATATTTGCTAATGAATGAAGCAGAATTTCCTATTAACCCTTCTATGAATCTATATTGAACTGATGACTAATATTTTAAAGGAAAGTCCCAGAATTATCATACACAATGAGAAAATTTGCAAAATGGCTAGTTACAGAATTAACATACAGTTGTCCCTCAGCATTCATGGGGGACTGGTTCCAGGATCCCCCGCAGATACCAAAATCTGCAGATGCTCCAATTCCTTATATAAAATAGTGTAGTATTTTCACATAATCTATGCACATCCTCCTGTATACTTTAAATCATCTCTAGATAACTTATACTACCTAATATGATATAAATGCTACGTAAATAGTTGTAAATACAAGTAAATGCTATGTAAACAGTTGTAAATACAATGTAAATGCTATGTAAACAGTTGCTGGTGTGTGGCAAACTCCAGTTTTGCTTTTTGGAAATTCCTGGATTTTTAAAATATTTTTGATCTGCAGTTGGTTGAGCCTGCAGATGCAGAACCTCCAGATAAGAAGGGCCAAATGTACAGAAATCAATAGTCTGCATTTATACAACCAGATAGAATATATAAAAGAAGAAAAAGGCCTATTTACAATAATAACCAAAAAATGAAATATCTAAGGATAAACAACAAAACATGAACAATCTATGTGAAGAAAACTTTACAATACACTAAAAAGACTAGAAAAAATAGAGAAAAGAAGATATGGCAAACAGTAGGTCTTATTCTTGAGCACATCTGAGACCCTGGAAACCCCATAATTGGGAGGAGGTAAGAGTGCTTGAAATCTCATAATAGGTTAATAAAAGAACAAGTGAAATGTTTTATTTCTATCAGTGCGTCCCCCATTTTAAATTGTGTGCTGGACTGATCTGGGGGATTATCAGTAACACTAACCTTTTCCCTTCCTGCAGATGGGCATTTGTCTGCCCATCTCAAACCACTTAAGAGTTACATATATAGTGGCTCCCTGACAGAGTCTTCAGTAAATCCCAAGGAGAACAGTCAAAGAGAACTCATAAATCTAAAAAGGCAGAGCTAGCACTCCCACAAAGGCAAAATGGAATCCCAGGAGTCCCCACTTCCCCTGCATTTCCTCCCTAGCACACTCATGAATGAGCAAGGGCCATTTATAGCAAGAAAAGACTGCCCTGGGACAGTACCCAAGGGAACTCTAGAACCTTTGGTTGGTTCTTCCTAGTGCAAAGAATTCTTGTCCCCCAGTTACTTGGCTGGAACTTTATCATTCAGGTCTCAGCTCAACTATTATCTCCTCAGAGAATGTATCCCTAACTACCCCATCTAATGCCCTGAACTCCATTCCCACCACTTTCTATTGTTTTGCAATTTTTAAGATTTTCTTCATAGGTCTTATCCCGCTAAAATCATCGTATTTGTTTACTTACTGTCTGTTTTCCCAGGAGAACGAGAGCAGGATACTGTATCCCCACCATCTAGAATTTGGAACTTCTAACCCCCTTAAGGGCTATCATGGCTGTTTTTTCCTCAGGTTCCTCTGTTTCATTGGATTAATCCTCAGCTTATTTAATATTTTTTAACACCTAATATGTATTTTGTACTGTTCCAGGTGCTTGGGATACAGCAGAGGAAAAACAATCTCTGCCCACATGGAGTTATATTTTGGTGGAAAGAGGTGGATGATAAACAAATAAATAAATATATACCCTGTCAGGCATATAAGTGCTATGGGAAAAATATAAAGAATAAGGGATTTACAAAGTGATAGGGTGGTCAGCATGAATGTTTGATGGGGGATCAGGGAATATCTTTCTGGGGAGGTAACCTGAAGGATTATGGAAGCAAGCCACTCAGCTAACTGGAGAAGAGTGCCCCGAGCAAAGAGAATATCACATCCAAAGCCCTGAGGAGGAACGAGTTTGGTGTGTTCAAAAAACAAGAAAGTGAGTGTGGTAGGCCAAGAGCGAATGAGGCAGGGACTGAGAGGAAATGAGGTAGGAAGGTAGCTGGCAGCCAGATCAGATGGGGCTCTGCACACCGTGGTAAGGACTTGGGCTTTCATTCTTAGTGACACGATGAACCATTTGGAGGGTTCTGAGTTTCTGAAAGTAAACCAAGGCTACTGTGTGGTGAAAGACGGTGGCTTGGTGGGGGCGGGGGCTGGGGTAAGAACGGAAGGAAGGATGCTGGATGAGGTCTACTGCCACAGCCCCCAATTTAAAAAGTGGTGTTGGCTTGGAGCAGATGGCAGGATAAAAAGTATTGGGGGGACATAATTTGAAGAAAGAGCTGAAGGGATTTACTAAAGCATTCAATATGGGATCTGAGGACAAATGTCAAGGTCCTGACTTCAGTTTTTCCTCTAACCTGTCTGCTTTAAGTTTCTCCAGTGAGTTCCTAATCATAGCTCCCCAGCAAATTACTAATCTGATCCTCCTCCACAAGGCAGGTACTAGTTCTCACACGGTACCCCCTCCATGACCATGTTAACTAGTTGAAAATCTATTGTTCCATACAGTTATTCTGAGTCCCTACCTGCCTGTCCTGCTTTATTTTACCAATCCTTTATTTTCACCCTTCACTCAAATCAAAATATGCTGCTTCTGAAACATTCAAGTCCTATCGGTTCTATAAAGCTCACTCAGTCCAAACTGATCACTGTGTCCTCTAAAATTTATAGAAATTATAAAATTCATCAGCAAGCTATTGTTTTGTATTATGACATCTCTTGTCAATTTAACTATTTTATTATTATTTAACATTGCATGCGATCTTATATCATTAACTAAAATATAAATTCTTCATGGGCAGAGAATCTACCTTATATTCCCTTCATATTCTCTTATCACATACTATCTACTAGCACATAATTTCTTGTACTTAGTAGATGATAAATAAATACGTGCTCATGTGATATGTATAAACTTGATTATACTCTAGCTCTAGCCACTGCCTCCATTGCCTCTTGTTCTCGTCATCTTCTTGCGTAATTAATTTGGCAGGCAATTGTGTCTTTAAATGTTTTATAACAAGGGGATGGTATAACGATAGCCATGTTTTAGTAAAGAAGATTAATCTGCCTATTTGAATATTATGGATTGGAAGGGAAGTAGGAAGTGAGGGTTGATATTCCTTACCTAACTTTTGAAAGGGTCCACATGAGAAGTATTAAGGGCTTGAAATAAAGGGCTGGCAAGGGAAATATGAAATATACAATGGAAGGAATGTTTTAAGAGAATCTCTAGGACTCTTGATAGATCGGATATAGTGATTGAAAAAGAAGGAGGGGTTATATGTGATAAGTTTTAATCCTCAGTGCATGTAAAAAATTATTATATCATTTATAAAGACAGGGAAGTAAAGGAAAAGTTGACTGGGGGAAGAACACAGTGAGCTATTTTCAACCTGCTGACTTTGAGATGGCATTTATCCATACCGAGGTGCTCAGGAGGCAGGTGGAGACAGACGATTATAGATTAAAAGACATGGCAGTACTAGACACAGAGTTTTGTGAGAGATAATGGTTTGTAAAAGCACAACCTGCACTTTCCACAATTTAACATGTTGCCCCCACTTAAACTAGTCTAGCTGCTACACCCAAACTATCCCCAACAACAGTTAGCTTCCAACAGGGGTATTGAAAAGAGAGGAGGATAAAGAATTTGAGATAAAGTATTGGTATGGCTGGAGCTGGAATGACAAATTAGGCTCCTGTTCTAATGTGACCATACCCCCCTTAACTTGTTCAAATTCGTCCCTTGTTATATTATTAGGACATCCACTACAGGCCTATGAATTTCTCTCAAATACATTCTACACCAGTACATTTCACAGTAATGATATAGTAAATACGCTAGCTGACATGGATTACAGTCATAATGCCTTCTCAAAACTCAATGTTATATTTGTGACATTACTGACTTGCCTCAATCAACCACACACTCACACACAATTTCTAGAAAAACTGCACTCTCCAGAAGGCTTGGTACAATTCCATACAGATCAAGCACTACATTCACAGTCGATTCTCCCAGTATCTCTCCCAGTTGATAGAAGTATGAATTCAATGATGAACTCAGCAAAGCCAAGAGAATGGTTTTGTTGAATTGGAATAATATCAATTGGAAGCAATGGTGAATGAATCGTAAAACGCCAAAGCAGTGTAGATGTATTTAAAGAAGACTGAAAAAGAACACGTGTAATTTCTCCTGAGTCTCAAGAGGTAAACCTGCAACTTATAGCCAAGAAAACCAATAAGCAAAGTACTATCTACAACCCTAGACAAATGGAAAAAGAAATACAGAAATTATGGCATAAAAGACTAAACCAATCATTATGAGAATAACTAAAGTTACAGTTTATGGGAGGAAGTTTTACAGAAAATTTACACTGGGAAAGTGCCACGAGATGTACAACTCTGAGTGGGTTTCAAGTACTCAGAACAGACTGAGATTGACAATAAAGGGTTTCACATGCTTTTCTTTAGATCTGTATCTCTTATCTCTGTTATATTAAGAGATAATAACAAATAATTACCCAAAGTAGATACAAAAATTCCTAAATTGGAGACAAATTATGCAATTATAAAGATGTTTTAAAGATGTTTTAATATGGAAGAATCTTTAGAAACCATGAGTTTGAAAAAAAAACTCCGGATGAAATATCATATGCTAATTTGGGGAGTTGTGACTTTAAACACTAGGAATGTAAGCATATCAAAAGAAAAAAGGTCAGGTGTAGGTTAATATTTCTGAAATTCTGTTTTCTATGATTTCATTCGTATGATAACACATAGTGATTTCAAATCAATATTTAGCTATTCAGTTGCCATAAACTTCTTCGACACCAGAGAAGACACCAGAAAAAGAGGAAAATAATAGAAGGAAGAAAACAAAACAGTTCTACTGAATGAAGCACTGTTTAATTTTTTAACATCTTTATTGGAGTATAATTGCTTTACAATGGTGTGTTAGTTTCTGCTTTATAACAAAGTGAATCAGTTATACATATACATATATCCCTGTAACTCTTCCCTCTTGCGTCTCCCTCCCTCCCACCCTCCCTATCCCACCCCTCTAGGTGGTCACAAAGCACCGAGCTGATCTCCCTGTGAAGCACTGTTTTAAATATTAATGTTTGTTCCAGAAACACTAACACTGCTTTCGGTGTACCTGTACCAGTGTGTGTGTGTGTGTGTGTGTGTGTGTGTGTGTGTGTGTGTGTGTGTGTGTGTGTGTGTGTGTGTGTGTAGACAAAGAGTATTTTCACTACTTGAGGCAATGTGTGAAAAATTGAAATCAGATCATTCATACTAATGAAGCAATGGGGGTGCAAATAGTTAGCTAGTGTGTAATAATACTAAAAATACTAAACAATAAGAATGTGAATCTCTGAATAAATTAAGCCATAGAAAACTAAACAGACAGAAAAGAAATAACATGTAAAATGAAAACCTTGTAAAAGCCACTGGATAGACTTATAGAGGTTCAACACTGGACAGCAATGAACAACTCCAGAGGGTGCCATTACCAGTTTATGTGAATAGCTCCCATGGAGTTCACTGAACAACCTGTGCAGCCATGAGTGGTCATCCTGCTTGATGTGAATATGCATACAGGATTTTTTTGTGTGTCATTCATGAGTCAAGTCCCAAACTACTCAGGTGCCAACTCTGATTTTAAAAATGGCTAACGCTTTAAGAGGCCAAACATTGGTTTCCAGGCCATACTCATGCACCCTTAGACCCCTAAATTCAGATGAAATTAATTTCAGGTGTATTTCCCTTCTTGAAAAATAGATTTTATTGATATGGTCTCCCTTAAACTAGAAGCAAAAGACAAGAAAATAAAATCCACCAATCTTTAAACATTGGGCCTAAATAACTGCAGTATTTAAAATTCTTTCTCAAATAAGAGCAAACAAATGATTCCTATTTATTCGATTTTTCTCCAAGTTACAGTTGTGATTTTTAAACAATGAAAAAAAAGTGACTTTTTGATATTTGCAGAAAGAATATTTTACTTAAAAAAAAGGTAAGAAATAGAAAAGTTACTTTGAGACCATCCAATCACTTCAAGCACCAACAAAGTAGCTCTCAGATGGTAATCAACGCTGGTCATTATAAATTTGATGTCAGCTTGAACTTGTGACCTAAACCTCAAAACTTATATTACAACTAATTCTCAGAGTTATACACCTATGTGACCCTCTCACTGCTGCCAAATATCACTGAGGTTTTGAGGTATTAAAAATCTTCCACAAAATTTCATTTATTTAAATGCATTTAAATTCAGGATAGCTATAAAAAGCAATTATAAATTCAAAGCAAATATATTATTTTCAACATTTAGTGTGGGCTGACTGATTTTTGGTAATCCATGCCATTCTTTTTTTTTTTTTTTGCGGTACGCAGGCCTCTCACTGTTGTGGCCTCTCCCGTTGCGGAGCACAGGCTCCGGACGCGCAGGCTCAGCGGCCATGGCTCACGGGCCCAGCCGCTCCGCGGCATGTGGGATCTTCCCAGACCGGGGCACGAATCCATGTCCCCTGCATCGGCAGGCGGACTCTCAACCACTGCACCACCAGGGAAGCCCTCACATGCCATTCTTAAAGCAACCAAAATATGTTTGAAATAATTAGCATTTAATAAACAAAACCTGACTTATCTAATTTAAATGTTAGACAAAACCTATTTAAACAATTTAATAGTTTACTCTTTAAATTGTTGAGTCAAAAATGTACAGAAGTAATACAGTAATAATTGCCCCTGTGCTATTAAATCTACCCAGAGAGTAATGAGTGTTAGATTATTTAAAATAATGACACCACCTTTCTTCCCCCAGAATATGGAGCATGGGTAAATGTTTAATTAAGAAGATTCAAGAAGGTCTCAGGAAAAATCCACTTCAGAACTAAATGTCTCACTAATTCAAATTTTTTAGCACAAATTTAACACTGATACCATTCATATCAAACAGATATCAATAACATATGTGGAATCTAATCTATGAAACAGAAACAGATTCACAGGTATGGAGAACAGACGTGTGGTTGCCAAGATTGGGGGGGTGGGGAAGAGATGCAGTGGGAGTTTGGGGTTAGCAGATGCAAACTATTAGATGTAGAATGGATAAACAACAAGGTCCTACTGTATAGCACAGGGAACTACATTCAATATCCTATAATACGGGCTTCCCTGGTGGCGCAGTGGTTGAGAGTCCGCCTGCAGATGCAGGGGACGCGGGTTTGTGCCCCGGTCTGGGAGGGTCCCCCGTGCCGCGGAGCGGCTGGGCCCGTGAGCCATGGCCACAGAGCCTGCGCGTCCGGAGCCTATGCTCTGCAGTGGGAGAGACCATGACAGTGAGAGGCCCACGTACCACAAAAAAAAAAAAAAAAAAAAAAAATCCTATAATAAAGTATAATGGGAAAGAATATATATGTATAACCGAATCACTTTGCTGTACAGCAGAAATTAGCCCAACATTGTAAATCAACTATAATTCAATAAAATAAATTTTAAAAAGACAGATATCAAGTCAGTAATGTGGAATGAAATCTTATTGTGGAGAACCAAAGAGTACCATATTCGTTCTGCCTTTCAAAGAACTACCACTGTAATTGCTGTAACTAGAGCCTGGTTTTGTGGTAGCACTTATGCCATAATTTGATTCCACAGAAAATGCTCAGTATACCCAGACTTTCCACATACTCTCCCCTGCCTTCTGTAATTAGGAATCTAGGCATTTTCCTGAGTTTAATGAAGCAAAGCCTGAAGCTGAATGAAGCAGAATCAGAGCTGTCACATGCCCCAGTGAGTTAGATCCCTGACCACATGAGGCATCTCAATTCTGTAGTCCTGGATCTTGCCCCCAAACCACTTGTCTCCATCTCTAACAGTGACTGCAAAATCAAGGGCTAAAATGTTCCATTTTAACCTTCAGACTGATGCCTCTGCAAATTTCCAAATCTCCAGGAAAAGGGCCTATGAAGGTAAAAACATTGTCTATATTTCTCATTTTTCTGAACCTGGCACTATTTCTGGCACAGAGAGTCTCAATAAATATATGCTGACTGACTGATTACAAAGTCACCAGACAGTTCACCCTGGAGTTCAATCTCCATCATTGCTACAGAAGAGAACCAAAGTTTCAGGATCTAACAAAACACCCTTCTATGCACAAAGTCATTTTTATATGAACATTTTCAGAGGAAAAGTCTGAGAAACTAATGCCTATACATTTCTCAAATATGTAATACAAAAGAAAATCCCTATGTTATGCTTAAGACCAAAATAATTATCTCTTTCCTCCCTTAAACCTCCTGCTCTTCTGATAATCCTTATCTCATCTCATGACAACACACCTACCCAGTCATCCAAGATAGAGACTTCAACAACCTTTGACTCCTTCTCATTAACCTCCAGAACTATAATTAGATGCTATGCCGTGGAAATTTCTTTTTTCTTCCAACCCTTCTTTAATCTATTCCCCAACCTAAATCACCACAGCCAATACTGATTCTTACCTGGAATAAACTGCAATAGGCCAGCCCTTCCCTCTTCCTCTATATATTACTCTCTTATAAAAGGAAATTAGGTGAGTCTGAGAGAGTTTATTTTTTATAAAGCCACTAGACTCATGAAATAGTACTTTCTTTTCAAATTATATTGTGTGGTATTTTTAATATACTGATAGATTTAAAGGCTAAACTTTCCAGGATATAAACTGCATCTACTTTTCCATATCTTTCAAATTATCCATTTTCCAAATTACTTCCAAATTATGGAAAAGTGTTCCATGAGGAGAATTTCAAGTTAACATGAGTTACTTTTATAATCTCTCCCCCAAAAAGTTGTGTATGTATTGTACATTTGTGTATATGTGTATATTTGTGTATATGTGTTTTAAAGGTAAGGATCCATGTTAGCAAAAATGCTTTTAACAGTTTTATTTAGATATTACTGACATATAATATATTGCATGTATTTAAATTGGACAGTTTGATAAGATCTGAAATACATACACATAAATGAAGCCAACCATCACCACAATCAGGATAATGAATATATCATATCCATTACCCTCAAAAGTTTCCGCATATTCTTTTCTAATTCTTCCTTCCTGATGTTCAGTGTCTTAAAAAACATTGTTTCATACATTTGGACTGAGTGGGGCTTTTCTCCTTGGTTATTTCAAGTGAAAGGGTAAATCTGGTCCCTGTTTCTCTATATTTTGCAGAAGCATAAGTCCATCAGTTGATTTTTTTACTATATATTTTAAAGTGTTTTTTTTTTGATATGGACCATTTTTAAACTCTTTATTGAATTTGTTAAAATATTGCTTCTGTTTTACGTTTTGGTTTTTTGACATGAGGCATGTAGGATCTTAGCTCCCCAACCAGGGATCAAACCTGCACCCCCTGCATTGGAAGGCAAAGTCTTAACCACTGGACCACCAGGGAAGTCCCGATTTACTATATATTTTTAGTTCTTTTCTTAGTGATTGATCTAGGGATTATAATATGTATCTTATCATAATCTACTTCAAACTAATACTAACTTAAAATGCAGAAACTTTACTGCATTTGCGCTATTATTATAATATATATGTATGTTATAAACCCAACATATTATAATTATTGCTTTATATACTCTAATGCCTTTTAAAGAATTTAAGAAAAGAAAAAAAATATTTGTGCAGTCTTATATTTACCCACTTACTTTAAACATGTGTAATGCTCTTTATTCTTGTGGATTTCAGTTACCATCTAATGTCATTCCTTTCAGTCTAAAAGACTTCCTTTAGTATTCCTTGTAAGACAAGTCTGCTAGTAACAAATTCTCTCAGCCTTTATTTATGTGAGAATGTCTCTTTTTCATTTTCATTTCTAAAGGCTAGTTTTCCTAGATATAGAATTCTTGGTTGACAGGTTTTTTTTTTCTTTCAGCATTTTGAATTTATCATTTCACTGCCTCATGACCTTCATTATTCCTTATAAGAAGTCAGTTGTTAATCTCATTAAGGTTTCCTTATACTTGATGAGTCTTTTTGTTCTTGCTGCTTTCAAGATTTCCTCTTTCAGTTTGACTAAGATGTGACTAGGTATATACCTCTTTTTTTTTTTTTTTTTTTTTTTTTTTTTTCGCGGTATGCGGGCCTCTCACTGTTGTGGCCTCTCCCGTTGCGGAGCACAGGCTCCGGATGCGCAGGCCCAGCGGCCATGGCTCACGGGCCCAGCCGCTCCGCGGCATATGGGATCCTCCCAGACCGGGGCACGAACCCGTATCCCCTGCATTGGCAGGCGGACTCTCAACCACTGCGCCACCAGGGAGGCCCGGTATATACCTCTTTGTATTTATCCTACTTGGTGTTTGTTGAGCTTCTTGTATCTCTAGAGTCACTTTTTAATCAAAATTTTTTTTAATTTATTTATTTATTTTTTAATTTTTTGCCTTATAACAAATTTAATCAGTTATACATATACATATGTTTCCATATCCCCTCCCTTTTGCGTCTCCCTCCCACCCTCCCTATCCCACCCCTCCAGGCGGTCACAAAGCACCGAGCTGATCTCCCTGTGCTATGTGGCTGCTTCCCACTAGCTATCTACCTTACGTTTGGTAGTGTATATATGTCCATGCCGCTCTTTCACTTTGTCACAGCTTACCCTTCCCCCTCCCCATATCCTCAAGTCCATTCTCTAGTAGGTCTGTGTCTTTATTCCTGTCTTACCCCTCTGTTCTTCATGACATTTTTTTTGCTTAAATTCCATATATATGTGTTAGCATACAGTATTTGTCTTTCTCTTTCTGACTTACTTCACTCTGTATGACAGATTCTAGGTCTATCCACCTCATTACAAATAGCTCAATTTCATTTCTTTTTATGGCTGAGTAATATTCCATTGTATATATGTGCCACATCTTCTTTATCCATTCATCCGATGATGGACACTTAGGTTGTTTCCATCTCCGGGCTATTGTAAATAGGGCTGCTATGAACATTTTGGTACATGTCTCTTTTTGAATTATGGTTTTCTCAGGGTATATGCCCAGTAGTGGGATTGCTGGGTCATATGGTAGTTCTATTTGTAGTTTTTTAAGGAACCTCCATACCGTTCTCCATAGCGGCTGTACCAATTCACATTCCCACCAGCAGTGCAAGAGTGTTCCCTTTTATCCACACCCTCTCCAGCATTTATTGTTTCTAGATTTTTTGATGATGGCCATTCTGACTGGTGTGAGATGATATCTCATTGTAGTTTTGATTTGCATTTCTCTAACGAGTAAAGATGTTGAGCATCCTTTCATGTGTTTGTTGGCAGTCTGTATATCTTCTGTGGAGAAATGTCTATTTAGGTCTTCTGCCCATTTTTGGATTGGGTTGTTTGTTTTTTTGTTATTGAGCTGCATGAGCTGCTTATAAATTTTGGAGATTAATCCTTTGTCAGTTGCTTCATTTGCAAATATTTTCTCCCATTCTGAGGGTTGTCTTTTGGTCTTGTTTATGGTTTCCTTTGCTGTGCAAAAGCTTTGAAGTTTCATTAGGTCCCATGTGTTTATTTTTGTCTTTATTTCCATTTCTCTAGGAGGTGGGTCCAAAAGGATCTTGCTGTGATTTATGTCATAGAGTGTTCTGCCTATGTTTTCCTCTAAGAGTTTGATAGTGTCTGGCCTTACATTTAGGTCTTTAATCCATTTTGAGCTTATTTTTGTGTATGGTGTTAGGGAGTGATCTAATCTCATACTTTTACATGTCCCTATCCAGTTTTCCCAGCACCACTTATTGAAGAGACTGTCCTTTCTCCACTGTACATTCCTGCCTCCTTTATCAAAGATAAGGTGACCATATGTCCGTGGGTTTAACTCTGGGCTTTCTATCCTGTTCCATTGATCTATCTTTCTGTTTTTGTGCCAGTACCATACTGTCTTGATTACTGTAGCTTTGTAGTATAGTCTGAAGTCAGGGAGCCTGATTCCTCCAGCTCCATTTTTCGTTCTCAAGATTGCTTTGGCTATTCGGGGTCTTTTGTGTTTCCATACAAATTGTGAAATTTTTTGTTCTAGTTCTGTGAAAAATGCCAGTGGTAGTTTGATAGGGATTGCATTGAATCTGTAGATTGCTTTGGGTAGTAGAGTCATTTTCACAATGTTGATTCTTCCAATCCAAGAACATGGTACATCTCTCCATCTATTTGTATCATCTTTAATTTCTTTCATCAGTGTCTTATAATTTTCTGCATACAGGTCTTTTGTCTCCTTAGGTAGGTTTATTCCTAGATATTTTATTCTTTTTGTTGCAATGGTAAATGGGAGTGTTTCCTTGATTTCACCTTCAGATTTTTCATCATTAGTATATAGGAATGCCAGAGATTTCTGTGCATTAATTTTGTATCCTGCAACTTGACCAAATTCATTGATTAACTCTAGTAGTTTTCTGGTAGCATCTTTAGGATTCTCTATGTATAGTATCATGTCATCTGCAAACAGTGACAGCTTTACTTCTTCTTTTCCGATTTGGATTCCTTTTATTTCCTTTTCTTCTCTGATTGCTGTGGCTAAAACTTCCAAAACTAGGTTGAATAAGAGTGGTGAGAGTGGGCAACCTTGTCTTGTTCCTGATCTTAGTGGAAATGGTTTCAGTTTTTCACCATTGAGGACGATGCTGGCTGTGGGTTTGTCATATATGGCCTTTATTATTATGTTGAGGAAAGTTCCCTCTATGCCTACTTTCTGCAGGGTTTTTATCATAAATGGGTGTTGAATTTTGTCGAAAGCTTTCTCTGCATCTATTGAGATGATCATATGGTTTTTCTCCTTCAGTTTGTTAATATGGTGTATCACGTTGATTGATTTGCGTATATTGAAGAATCCTTGCATTCCTGGAATAAACCCCACTTGATCATGGTGTATGATCCTTTTAATGTGCTGTTGGATTCTGTTTGCTAGTATTTTGTTGAGGATTTTTGCATCTATGTTCATCAGTGATATTGGCCTGTAGTTTTCTTTCTTTGTGACATCCTTGTCTGGTTTTGGTATCAAGGTGATGGTGGCCTCGTAGAATGAGTTTGGGAGTGTTCCTCCCTCTGCTATATTTTGGAAGAGTTTCAGAAGGATAGGTGTTAGCTCTTCTCTAAATGCTTGATAGAATTCGCCTGTGAAGCCATCTGGTCCTGGGCTTTTGTTTGTTGGAAGATTTTTTATCACAGTTTCAATTTCAGTGCTTGTGATTGGTCTGTTCATATTTTCTATTTCTTCCTGATTCAGTCTTGGCAGGTTGTGCATTTCTAAGAATTTGTCCATTTCTTCCAGGTTGTCCATTTTATTGGCATAGAGTTGCTTATAGTAATCTCTCATGATCTTTTGTATTTCTGAAGTGTCAGTTGTTACTTCTCCTTTTTCATTTCTAATTCTATTGATTTGAGTCTTCTCCCTTTTTTTCTTGATGAGTCTGGCTAATGGTTTATCAATTTTGTTTATCTTCTCAAAGAACCAGCTTTTAGTTTTATTGATCTTTGCTATCGTTTCCTTCATTTCTTTTTCATTTATTTCTGATCTGATTTTTATGATTTCTTTCCTTCTGCTAACTTTGGGATGTTTTTGTTCTTCTTTCTCTAATTGCTTTAGGTGCAAGGTTAGGTTGTTTATTCGAGATGTTTCCTGTTTCTTAAGGTGGGATTGTATTGCTATAAACTTCCCTCTTAGAACTGCTTTTGCTGCATCCCATAGGTTTTGGGTCGTCGTGTCTCCATTGTCATTTGTTTCTAGGTATTTTTTAATTTCCTCTTTGATTTCTTCAGTGATCACTTCGTTATTAAGTAGTGTATTGTTTAGCCTCCATGTGTTTGTATTTTTTACAGATCTTTTCCTGTAATTGATATCTAGTCTCATAGCATTGTGGTCGGAAAAGATACTTGATACAATTTCAATTTTCTTAAATTTACCAAGGCTTGATTTGTGACCCAAGATATGATCTATCCTGGAGAATGTTCCATGAGCACTTGAGAAAAATGTGTATTCTGTTGTTTTTGGATGGAATGTCCTATAAATATCAATTAAGTCCATCT
The DNA here is from genome assembly GCF_964341445.2 of Mesoplodon mirus. Classification (NCBI taxonomy): domain Eukaryota; kingdom Metazoa; phylum Chordata; class Mammalia; order Artiodactyla; family Ziphiidae; genus Mesoplodon; species Mesoplodon mirus. The sequence goes on along the minus strand of NC_138976.1, from coordinate 88,911,965 downwards.
TGTTTAATGTATCATTTAAAGCTTGTGTTTCCTTATTTATTTTCATTTTGGATGATCTGTCCATTGGTGAAAGTGGGGTGTTAAAGTCCCCTACTATGAGTGTGTTACTGTCGATTTCTCCTTTTATGGCTGTTAGTATTTGCCTTATGTATTGCGGTGCTCCTATTTTGGGTGCATAAATATTTACAATTGTTATATCTTCTTCTTGGATCGATCCCTTGATCATTATGTAGTGTCCTTCTTTGTCTCTTCTAGTAGTCTTTATTTTAAAGTCTATTTTGTCTGATATGAGAATTGCTACTCCAGCTTTCTTTTGGTTTCCATTTGCATGGAATATCTTTTTCCATCCCCTTACTTTCAGTCTGTATGTGTCTCTAGGTCTGAAGTGGGTCTCTTGTAGACAGCATATATATGGGTCTTGTTTTTGTATCCATTCAGCCAATCTTTGTCTTTTGGTGGCAGCATTTAGTCCATTTACATTTAAGGTAATTATTGATATGTATGTTCCTGTTCCCATTTTCTTAATTGTTTTGGGTTCGTTATTGTAGGTCTTTTACTTCTGTTGTGTTTCTTGCCTAGAGAAGTTCCTTTAGCATTTGTTGTAAAGCTGGTTTGGTGGTGCTGAACTCTCTCAGCTTTTGCTTGTCTGTAAACGTTTTAATTTCTCCATCAAATCTGAATGAGATCCTTGCTGGGTAGAGTAATCTTGGTTGCAGGTTTTTCTCCTTCATCACTTTAATTATGTCCTGCCACTCCCTTCTGGCTTGTAGAGTTTCTGCTGAGAGATCAGCTGTTATCCTGATGGGGATTCCCTTGTGTGTTATTTGTTGTTTTTCCCTTGCTGCTTTTAATATGATTTCTTTGTGTTTAATTTTTGACAGTTTGATTAATATGTGTCTTGGCGTATTTCTCCTTGGATTTATTCTGTATGGGACTCTCTGTGCCTCCTGGACTTGATTAACTATTTCCTTTCCCATATTAGGGAAGTTTTCAACTATAATCTCTTCAAATATTTTCTCAGTCCCTTTCTTTTTCTCTTCTTCTTCTGGAACCCCTGTAATTCGAATGTTGGTGCGTTTAATGTTGTCCCAGAGGTCTCTGAGACTGTCCTCTGTTCTTTTCATTCTTTTTTCTTTATTTTGCTCTGCAGCAGTTATTTCCACTATTTTATCTTCCACCTCACTTATCCGTTCTTCTGCCTCAGTTATTCTGCTATTGATCCCATCTAGAGTATTTTTTATTTCATGTATTGTGTTTTTAATCGATGCTTGATTCATCTTTAGTTCTTCTAGGTCCTTGTTAACTGTTTCTTGCATTTTGTCTATTCTATTTCCAAGGTTTTGGATCTGGGAAATAGAATCTTGGATCATCTTTACCATCATTATTCTGAATTCTTTTTCAGGTAGACTGCCTATTACCTCTCCATTTGTTAGATCTGGTGGGTTTTTATCTTGCTCCTTCTCCTGCTGTGTGTTTTTCTGTCTTCTCATTTTGCTTATGTTACTGTGTTTGGGGTCTCCTTTTTGCAGGCTGCAGGTTCGTAGTTCCCGTTGTTTTTGGTGTCTGTCCCCAGTGGCTAAGGTTGGTTTAGTGGGTTGTGTAGGCTTCCTGGTGGAGGGGACTAGTGCCTGTGTTCTGGTGGATGAGGCTGGATCTTGTCTTTCTGGTGGGCAGGTCCACGTCTGGTGGTGTGTTTTGGGGTGTCTGCAGACTTTTTATGAGTTTAGGCCACCTCTCTGCTAATGGGTGGCGTTGTGTTCCTGTCTTGCTAGTTGTTTGGCTTAGGGTGTCCAGCACTGTAGCTTGCTGGTCGTTGAGTGAAGCTGGGTGCTGGTGTTGAGATGGAGATCTCTGGAAGATTTTTGCCGTTTGATATTATGTGGATCTGGGAGGTCTCTTGTGGACCAGTGTCCTGAAGTTGGCTCTCCCACCTCAGAGGCACAGCACTGACTCCTGGCTCCTCAATTTGGGATGATGTGTTGTCTATTCATGTATTCCACAGATGCAGGGTACATCAAGTTGATTGTGGAGCTTTAATCCGCTGCTTCTGAGGCTGCTGGGAGAGGTTTCCCTTTCTCTTCTTTGTTCTCACAGCTCCTGGGTCTCAGCTTTGGATGTGGCCCTGCCTCTGCGTGTAGGTCGCCGGAGGGCGTCTGTTCTTCGCTCAGGCAGGACAGGGTTAAAGGAGCAGCCTCTTCGGGGACTCTGGCTCACTCAGGCCGGGCGGGAGGGAGGGGCACGGAGTGCGGGGCGAGCCTGCAGCGGCAAAGGTCGGCATGACTTTGCACCAGCCCGAGGCGCGCCGTGCGTTCTCCCAGGGAAGCCGCCCCTGGATCCCGGGACCCCGGCAGTGGCGGGCTGCACAGGCTCCCGGAAGGGCGGTGTGGGCAGTGACCTGCGCTCGCACACAGGCTTCTTGGCGGCGGCAGCAGCAGCCCCAGCGTCCCACGCCCGTCTCTGGGCTCTGCGCTTTCAGTCGCGACTCGCGCCCGTCTGTGGAGCCCCTTTAAGCAGCGCTCTTAATCCCCTCTGCTCGCGCACCAGGAAACCAAGAGGGAAGAAAAAGTCTCTTGCCTCTTCAGCAGCTCCAGAGTTTTCCCAGACTCCCTCCCGGCTAGCTGTGGCACATTAGCCCCCTTCAGGCTGAGTTCTCGCTGCCAGCCCCAGTCCTCTCCCTGCGCTCTGACCGAAGCCCGAGCCTCAGCTTCCAGCGCTGCGTGCCCCGGCGGGCGAGCAGACAAGCCTCTCGGGCTGGTGAGTGCCGCTCGGCACTGATCCTCTGTGTGGGGATCTCTCCGCTTTGCCCTACCCAGGTATGTGGGGAGTTTCTTGCCTTTTGGGAGGTCTGGGGTCTTCTGCCAGCGTTCAGTAGGTGTTCTGTAGGAGTTGTTCCACGTGTAGCTGTATTTCTGGTGTATCCGTGGGGAGGAAGGTGATCTCCACGTCTTACTCTTCCGCCATCTTCTTAATCAAATTTTTGAAGTTTTCTGCTGTTACTTCTAAAAATATTCTTTCTAGCCCTTCCTCTCTCTCTTCTCCCTCTGGAAGTTCCATTATATTTATGTTGATAAACTTGCTTTTGACTCATAGGTCTCTGGAGCTCTGTTCATTTTCTTCAAACTTTGTTCTCTCTGTTCTTCAAATTGGATAATTTCTACTAACCTACTTGAAGTTTGCTGATTCTTCTTAAATCTTCTGCTGAGCCCCTCTCATGAACTTTTCCTCAGTTATCATACTTTTCAACTCCCAAATTTCCATGTAGTTCTTTTTTACATTTTGTATCTCTTTGCTGATAGTCTCTAATTACTGACTGATTGGCATCATAATTTCCTTTAATTTTTTAAGCATGGTTTCATGTAATTCTTTTAACATTTATAACAGCTGTTTTGAAAGCTTTGTATGAAAAATCTAACATCTGTACTTATTTAGTTTCCATTGACTGCTTTTTTTCCCCTGAGTATGGATCACCCTTTCTTTTTTCTTTGAATGTTTCATTATTTTTGTTGAAAATTGGACATTTTAGATAGTGTCTTATAGTAATTCTAGATTGTACTGGTGGTAGTTTTTTTGTGTGTTTTCTTGTTTTAGAAATTTACTTTCTGTCAACCTATGGAATTGGTTTCCCCTGCCATGTGTAGCTTCTGGTATCTCTTCTCAGTAATTTTTTAAATTCTTGATTTATTTTTAAGCTTGGCTTCCTTGAGGTCATCCCTGTGTCTGCACGGCTTAACCGTCAATCAATGATTCATCAGAGGTTATACTCAATCACTTTGAACGAATAAGCTTTCTACTGTTTATTATTGCTTCTGTGTGTGGGTTCATTCAAAGTTCAAAGACTATCTGTCCTACCCCAGTATTTATTTTCTTGCATCTACTCTGCACAAGTGTGAGGTGTCTCAATTTCCCAGGGGTTATTTGGATATATTGGACTCTCTTTGGTCTCACATGTGCATGCAAAATGAAGGCAGCCAGGAATGTGCAGAGATATTACCAGCCGCCTCTATGGCTATCTCATACCTAGGATCTCTCTATTTAATGCCTGGTTGGTCACTGACCTGCCGCTTTTCCCAAATGGGACTACACCTCAAATGAGCAGTTGCTGGCCTTCCTCATTTGCATGCTTCCAGGATCATTACTTTCACTGAGAATGCTGTTGAGGGTGGGTTTTTCACCTTCCACCCAAAATCAAGTGAGTCCCTTCTGGCAGCAAAGCTGCTGCCTTCAGAGCCTGCCCCACATAGTAAAAACCACTGTACTTACCAAAGTAGGAAAGATGAAAAAAGCTCCAGTCAAGAATGTGATTGATTCCCAATGCTTTGATCTGAAGTTCAGCAGTTTTTCATGAATAAGTACTTCTCAATTTGTTTCTTTGCCTTTGGTTGACTTCAAGGGCCACAAAATGTTTGTTTTTGACAATATTGTCCAGTTTTATACTTGTTTTTTAGGGAGAGGATTTGACTCTCCCCTCACTTTGTGATAAGGTAAGTTAGGCTTCTCAAATGATTGACTTTTCTATTTATTATGGGCAATATTTTCCTGCTTCTTTGAATGCTTACTAATTTTTAATTGGATGCCAAACATTGTGAATTTTACCTTGTTAGGCGCTAGATATTTGTGTGTCCCTATATATAGTCTTGAGCTTTGTTCTTGGACACAATTAGTTGATTGCAAACAATTCGATCTGTTATGGACTGAACATTTATGTCCTTAAAATTCATAAGCTGAAATCCAAACCCCTAAAGTGATGGAATTAGGAGACAGAGCCTTTAGGAGGTGATCAAGTCATGAGAATAGAGCTCCATGAATGAGATTAATGCCAATTATAAGAGACCCCAGAGAGCTCTCTCACCCTGCCATATGAGGAGACAGTGAGAAGACAACCATCTATGAACCAGAAAGATAGCTCTCACCAGACACCAAATCTGATCACACCTTGATCTTGAACTTCCCAGCCTCCAGAACTGTGGTAAAATAAATGTTTGTTGTCTAAGCCACCCAGACTGTGGTATTTTTGTTATAGCAATCTGAATGAAGACATGATCCTCTTGGGTCTTTCTTTTAAACTTTGTTATGTGGGAACAGAGCAGGGTTTAGTCTACAGCTAATTTGCCACATTACTGAGTTAAAACCCTCTGAATGACCTTATATTCTCACCTTTTCTAGAGTGAGTAATAACAGGAACTATTCTACCTGGTAAAAACAGGAACAATTCCCAGCCCTATGTGTGTCCTGGTGATTATTCCTTCTAATTCTTTCAGGTGGTGCTTTCCATGGCCTCAGGAAGTTTCCTCAATAGCATGCGCTGATAATTATTCATCTGAAGCCTCAAAGGAGAGCTGCAGATCTCTGAAGTTCTTTCTCTATACAGATCTCTCCTCTCATCCTCTGTCCTACAAACTGGAGCTGCTTTGATCTCTCCGGATTCCCCACTCTGTCTCATTAACTCAGGGAGATTACCCAGTTTTACCTGAGTTCTTCCTCACTGTGCTACAACCTGAAAACTCTCTCTAGGAAGCAAGCTGGGGCAATCATATGGCCTTCCTCATCTGCTTCTCATTTCTCAGGAAATTGTCCTTTATTGCTTGATGTTCAGTGTCTTGAAACCATTGTTCCGTATATATATCTGTTAATTTTTCAAGTTGATTCAGGTAGGAGAGTAAATCCAATACCTATTGGCCCATGTTACCTGGAAGCAGAAGTTAGGAATGCTTACTTTGATCAGGGGAACACATTTAGTTGAGTCTGTTGATTTTTCTTCCCTTCCTTTGCTTTTCCATATTCCTCCTGTAAACCATGCATGGTCGTTGTCACTCAAGACAGACTTGACCTAGGCTTAGTCAGGCAACATTGTATTTTTTAAGTACAGATCTTCCTCGACTTATGGTAGATTTACCTCCTAATAAACCCATCATAAATTGAAAATATTAAGTCAAAAATGCATTTAATACACCTAACTACTGAACATCATAGCTTAGCCTAGCCTACCTTTAACATGTTTAGAACACTTACATTATCCTATAGTTGGGCAAAAGCAGCTAACAGAAAGCCTATATGATATCTCATATAATTTACTGAATACTGTACTGAAACTGAAAAAAAAAAAACAGAATGGATGTATGGATATAGAATGGTTGTAAATGTATCAGTTGTTTACCCTCATGATTGCACAGCTGACTGGGAGCTGTGGCTTGCTGCCAGCATCATGAGAGAGTATGGAACTGCATATGGCTAAGCCAGGAAAAGATCAATATTCAAAATTTAAAGTATAGTTTCTACTGAATGTGTATCACTATCACACCATTATGAAGTTGAAAAATTGTAAGTTGAACCATCAAACTGAAAAACAGAATGGATGTATGGATATAGAATGGTTGTAAATGTATCAGTTGTTTACCCTCATGATTGCACAGCTGACTGGGAGCTGTGGTTTGCTGCCAGCATCATGAGAGAGTATGGAACTGCATATGGCTAAACCAGGAAAAGATCAATATTCAAAATTTAAAGTATAGTTTCTACTGAATGTGTATCACTATCAGACCATTATGAAGTTGAAAAATTGTAAGTTGAACCATCATAAGTGAGGGACTAGATGTATTCACTATAGCCAGCACTGTCCTAAGTGCTGAGGCTATAGAGAGAAATTAAAACAGCAACTACATGATGAGGGGTATGTGGCCAATCTGCCTTGTCACCGTCAAGTCTTTCAGATCAGCAGTCTCTCTCTTCTTCCTTCATCTAGATCCACATACTTTTATCCCACCTACTAGCTCTACTACAGGCATACCTCCTTTCATTGTGCTTCACTTTACTGCACTTTGCAGACAGTGCATTTTTTACAAATTGAAGGTTTGTGGCAACCTTTCATCGAACAAGTCTATTGGTGCCATTTTCCCAAAAGCATTTGCTAACTCTGTGTCTCTATGTCACATTTTGGTAATTCTTGCAATATTTCAAATTTTTTTATTATTATTGTATTTGCTATGGTGATCTGTGATCAGTGATATTTGATATTACTATTGTAATTGTTTTGGTATTTTTTTAACAACAAAGTATTTTTAAATTAAGCTATGTATATTGTTTTTTTAGACATAACACTTTGTTATACTGACTATAGCATAGCATAAAGGTAACTTTTATATGTACTAGGAAACCAAAAAATTCATGTGACTCACTTTATTCTGATATTTGCTTTATTGCAGTGGTCTGGAACCAAACACACAATATCTCCAAGTTATTCCTGTACTTCTCACTGTGCATTGAATGTGCCTAATTCATTTAGCTGAAAAGGATATTTTTAAAGCCTCATACACCTTTTCCTTATGAAAGGAAATTTTTCTCTTCATGCCATCCTTCTCTAATAAAGGGAAAATATTTTCCTCTCTCTGTTATCCAGGCCTATATTTATTCTGTTTTTCTCTCATTACGTTAATTTTATTTAGGCAAAAGAACAATAATCATGTTTAAGCTTAGGATGGGAAACAACACAGCAGGGTTCCATAAATAGAGTTTAATTGCAGTAATTATGTTAATTATATATCAACTGATTATTTTTAAGACATATTTATTGAGCACCATCAGCTTTCAGAGGTACCCATCATTCTCCTACTATCTTTTTCAGATTCTGTATCCATTCTCAGAATAATCAACTATCATTTGACACATGGTATAATAAGTACCTAATGAAATCCCAATTAAAACTGTATTTGAGATGCTTATTTTAGAGATAAATTAGAAATAATTACATGATGCAATAATCCACATCATACAGGAGAGACACAACTATATCTTGACTAACTGGAAAGGACAAGCACAGATGAAGCCTTTTAATGTGCTTCCTAAAACCTGTTACAAAACATTACTGTACCTCAGCAGATGGCACTGAGAGATGTCTTTTTATTTTTTTTTAAATAGACAGCTCCCTTTCATATGCTGACTTGAGTGATTTTAGTTCTCATTATTACTGTCATCTGTTAGAGACAGAAAAAAAGTGGGGTGGGGAAGAAGCACATTATTTTCCATAAGGCAAGAACATCAGTATGGAAGCAGACTTTGAGCATGCTAAGTCTAATTTACTGAGCCACAATAAGCAGGAAAATGCACGGACTGTCTCTTAACTGTTCATTTCAAACAACTTATCTTCATTTGGAGCTGAGACACTTGGTGCTTGCTGGATACAGTGCTTCCTCTCTCTCTCCTCCCTCTATCCCGCCCCCAGATAATTTTTCCCCCTTAAGGTTTAATGAATTCTGGAACCAACCGAATTCAGGTAGTTAGGAGACACTAGCCAGGTAAAAGCTTTAACATCATCTCTTCCAGAGTTCAAAAGGTCATTTCCCTACTAGGATCACAAAAAATATATATATTCCCTTCTGAGAGAACTATTTAGCCTCCAAGGGGGAGCAGAAAACTGCCCATTAAGTCCACCAAGACTTTGCTCATAGCTTCCTCTCCTTCCTGCAATATCTTATTCAGAGGACAACAGGCTCATTTACAACCTCACTTGGGGAAACTGTTAACCGTTAATTTCTGATCTATGCAATTTGCTGCTAAAGAACACAATAGCATCTAATAGAAAACAGCTGTTAGAAAATCCACTCTTTCTGGCGGGAGCAGTTCCTAATGTAGGATTTTAATTTTATCTCCTGATTGATAACACCCCATTAGCCATATCCAGACTCCTAACTGCAAAATGACGCATGGGCACTATTTTAAGCTCCCTCCCAGATGGATATCATTATGCTTGCTTGTCCCTCTGAGCAGAAAGTCCACAGTTTGGGCGGTGGAGTATGATACAGGCACTTATTACTGCCCTGACACACCAAACGGCAAATACTGGTCACAGGTGATCCAGAGTGTTCAAAATGCATACATAAGGCAAGGAAAGAGATTTGAACGGAAGAGAAAAGATAATGAGTGTTCAGTATTATAAAACTCTAGAGACATAAAACCAAAAGTAGTTTGCATTTCATAAAAACAAAATATTTTTCTTTCATACTTTGGACTTTTGAGTTTTGTAGGAGAGACACAGGAAGCGTCTTCTTTCACTAGTCACATAGGATTTTATTCAGGAATAGTTAGATTCGTAGGAAAGATGTCAACTTGGGCAACCAGAATTAATAATTATTGAATCATCTCTCCTATGTCCATGAGAAAAGCTAAACAATAATTAATCTAAAGGGAAGGAGGGCTATTTTCCTATGGCAACCTTGCTATAATAGTACCTCAAATGGAAAAATTATAGAATCTTCATCAAGTTTCATCAGCAAAATACTCAAGAAAAAATAAATTTCATTGAAGTGGCAGCAGGAAGAAGGCAAAAGAGGGTCTATGCCCAAGTTCTTGAAATTCTAATAAAATCAGTCACTGATTCATCATGCTTTCTGGAACAACTTTGATAATACAACTAAAACTATCCTTCACTACCATAGGCATGACAGAAAGGCACAGAGCCATATACTAGCCTTAATGAGATCTATTTCAAGCATCTCAACAACTATTTTGTAATGGTCTCAAGTCCAGAATCAAGGTACATTTCTATATGGAGTTCTAAGAGCACCTCAGGGCTGAAGTGCTCTGTTCATCAGCAGAGACTGCGTTTCATTAAAGGAGACAAGAGCTGGAAAAAAGGACTAACTTGCAAGACCTGGAGGTCTGTCAAGTTCCTGCATAGTTTGTACAGCATTTCTTTTTTTTTTTTTTTAACATCTTTACTGGAGTATAATTATTTTACAATGGTGTGTTAGTGTGTCAGTTTCTGCTTTATAACAAAGTGAATCAGTTATACATATACATATGTTCCCATATCTCTTCCCTCTTGTGTCTCCCTCCCTCCCACTCTCCCTATCCCACCCCTCTAGGTGGTCACAAAGCACCGAGCTGATCTCCCTGTGCTATGCGGCTGCTTCCCACTAGCCATCTATTTTACGTTTGGTAGCATATATATGTCCATGCCACTCTCTCACTTTGTCCCAGCTTACCCTTCCCCCTCCCTGTATCCTCAAGTCCATTCTCTAGTAGGTCTGTGTCTTTATTACCATCCTGCCCCTAGGTTATTCATGACATTTTTTTTTCTTAGATTCCATATATATGTGTTAGCATACGGTATTTGTTTTTCTCTTTCTGAATTATTTCACTCTGTATGACAGACTCTAGGTCCATCCACCACACTACAAACCTTTCTAGAACAACCTTGTTCTCCTCACAGTTAGAACTAGGACATTTATAGAGAAATATCCACACTCCACATCTGCTGATCTTTGTCATGCCCCAGAACTGAATTTTTTCTAAACATTACTGGACATGCTCGCTTTTGTTTTCACCTTTTACTTAAGTATCACCAGGAGACCTGCCCAGACCCCTGGAATAGGCTGGGTCTCACACAGTGTATTTACATAGCACTCTATGCTTCGCCCATAGCACTTCTTATCACATTTAATGCCTGTCGACAGGAATTAACCTTTTAGGTAGCCTATGAATCCATACTGCAGACAGTGAACTGACTTCTGCTCCACCCCCAATTCCTACTGAGGATCTCTTGGAATTTGGAGACTCTATGTTAGGACTCACTAATCTGATCTAAATCCCTTATTTTATGAATTAAGAAATAAGCACCATCTACGGTAACATATCCAATCTGAGGCAGGCTTAGACTAGGATTCAGGTTTCACAATTCAACACAAGGGACTTCTAAGTGTTGAGATCATTTTTTTAACCCATCACAAGAATCTGACCCATGTTTCCTCCTTTTTTTTTTAGCACCTGCCAATCCTCTCACCTTGCCCTCAGCCTGGCTCAGACCGGCATTTAACAAACCGAAGGAGAGATGTACTCTGACTCTGCCACATCCCGTAAAAACTACATCATCCTCTAAATATTCTGCCAAGTCACACCCCTCAGAACACTCCCTACCTCTGTTTCTCCAACCCAGCTAGTATTCCCTTCCCCACCACCACTTTATCACACTTCTCACCACTGTTGCCCTTGCAAAGACTCTCCTCCCCCTGAACAAACATTTTGACTTAGATTACTCCAGCACAGTAGCCCCAGATCTCAGCTAATAATCTTTTGGCCTTCAAATTCCCCAGATACTAAGTTTAAAAGCTAAAGTTGGGCTTCCCTGGTGGCGCAGTGGTTGAGAGTCCGCCTGCCGATGCAGGGGACACGGGTTCGTGCCCCGGTCCGGGATGATCCCACATGCCGCAGAGCAGCTGGGCCCGTGAGCCATGGCCGCTGATCCTGCGCGCCCGGAGTCTGTGCTCCGCAACGGGAGAGGCCACAACAGTGAGAGGCCCGCGTACCGCCAAAAAAAAAAAAAAGCTAAAGCCACTACTTCATCCCTTCTTATTGATGTCCTTTTTATCAACTTTCAATAAAGTGTTAGATGAAAGTGAGTGATAAGCATTTGTTCCCTTTCCTACTCAGGGAGCATCCACTATTATGTAAGCCTTATGCAAAGTAGTACCTTGCCTCCCACCCCTGGAGAGAAAGAAAGGCAGATGTTCCCCTCCCTGTGGCAGTTCAGGTATTTGCTCATGATGTAGACTCCACCAATCTTGCCTCATACTTTGAGTCTCTAGGGAGGCAGGTGAATATGAAAGGTCAGACAGTATTCATAACTCAGGACTGAAAGTCCAGGGTAAGATGCCAGATGCAAGTATCAGGAATGTTGCCTCTAATATATCTTCTTCCCTCTTTGTTGTGTCATATTCATACTCACACATTTTAACTCATTTCCTTTTTTTTTCCTCTCCCTTTTCCCTAAATATTGTACATGGACTGTGTTAGAAATAGTTAACTTTATAGTTTATTCCCTAGGTTGTGGAAAATGGAAAGAGAAACAGGACAGAACATGGACAAACTGTAGAGATTTTAAGATTGGAACAGGATGAAGCAACTGACAAGACTTAGAAACCTACATGTGAAGATGGGCTATATTGCCAGTTTTACAAGGGAAGGAGGGGGCATTTTTTATTTTTTGGTTATCTACAATCTGAATCCCTGTCCTAGTTTTGGAGAATTCTCCACTGTGTGGGTCTTGGCTGTAGGGTGAACAGATGATTTATCATCCACGTGGAAAAGCTACTAAGAGTTAAAGGGGCACTGTTAATAATTATGCTGGAACAATCAACATCAACCAGGACTGCTCCAGGCAAGCCAGGATATATGGCTGCCCAAATCTTGGAAAAGGCAGTCTCTGCCTTCTACAATAGAAACCATCAAGAGACACAATCCCTCTCCCTGCTCCCTGACAGTTAGGGCATGGGCATGTATACTGGCTCAGTCAGACACTCCTTGAAGAAATGATGTAAAAATATAGTGGCTGTTAAAAAATATTACTAGCAATAGCAAATTAAGCTTAAGAGTCTAGTCACTACTAGACATGTGAGTCTCCAGTGGCTACAGGGCCAGCAAAAACATCCCCCTAGCCACACTGTTCTTTTGATATGACCATACCTGGGTGTGGTATCTAGTCTCCAAAATGGCTCCCAATGAACCCTGCCTACAGGTATTTCCCTCCTTATAATAGTCCCTTCCTACAATGAATGTGGGTTGGCCTGTGACCTGTTTCAACCAACAGAATGTGGAGAAAGTGATGCTGTGCCAGTTCTAGACCTGAACCTTGCGAAGACCTGGCAGCTTCTTCTTTTGTTGTTTGGGGAGACCTGGGCCACCATATGAGAAGTCTGGTCAACCTACTGGAGAGACCACAGGTAGAAAGAGAAGCTCCAAGATATCAGGGAACAAGAAAGGCCCAGCAGTTCAGCTGTCCCTGCCAAAGTGTCAGACTTGTAAAGTCTTAGACATCCAGCCCAGTTCAGTGTGCAAATGAGTGTAGCCATGCTCAGCTCAGTCAACCCACAGAATTAAAGGAGGTAGTGTTGCTTAAAGCCACTAAGTATTAGTGTAATTTGTTACACAGTAGTAGATAACTAAAACTCTTAAGTAATCAGTTTCCTGGCCTACTTTCATTATTCCCATTTCATGAGCCTGGTTCTCTAATTCTCCTGTTTCAGTTCGTTAGTCCTCATACAAACCGTTTTTCTATCTCTTGATTTACTGATTGGTTTTCTAATTTTCCTGTTTCAGTTCATTAGTCTTTATGCAAACCTCTTTTCTCTCCTGATTTACTGATTGCTTTCTAAATATCATTATCTCCACTTTTTTTCACTCTAGGGTAAGGGCTCCCCAACATTTCAAACATGAGTGCTCCATTTTTACTTAATAAATTGCATGTAGTAGGTATACTTTTTGTAACCATTGACTGGGTAAACATAAAATGGCCAAAAGCAGTTAAGAACTCAGGAGTAGCCTGAAGCAGATGTGTCTACTCTTCAGAATAACCAGAGACATACATTCAAAAACAAAGAACAAAACATCCATGTAGAAGCATGTTATTTATCCAGTACTTAGGAAGGTTACAAACATTTGGACTCTTTCCATGGCTCCTCACCCTCAAAGTCCACAGCCCCACAGGATGGGAGCCACTGAGCTGGCACACGTTTCTCTTTGACATTCCCTTGAGATGAAGTGCTTCCCAAAATACACTATTTCTTGGGAAAGAAAAGCAATCTGGAAAACACTGTAGCTCTGGACAGATAATATCACTGATATTAAATATATCTGTCTGAGAGCAGACAGATTAAATATATATTTAATATATATTAAATATAATCTGTCTGAGAGCAGACAGAGTAAGTGTGTAATATTTTTTAAATTCCAAGAAACAATCTTCGGAGAATGAGGTAGCAAGGGAAATCAACATTTTGGAGAGGAACGGCTCACAGACTGGCATCAGAGTTTTGCTAACAAGGCACCTGAATTACAGAAGCAAAGGTATTCATGAATTCTATTAATGGCTAGCCATGTACATCCCCTCAATCTGGGCACTTCCCTTCCCCACATCCTTCCTATAAATAGGAAGGCATCTACAGGCAGACATTTTCCTATTTGGCCAACTGGCCCACCAATGGAAAAAATGAGTTCTTTATGGTTGGAGAGTATGCCAAAATTTAAAAGGTGGACTTTTTTTTGGGGGGGGGCGTTGTTTTGCACACGAACATTGCTGATGGTGAGAAAAAAATAATTAAGATAAAGGAATAGCTTCTTTTTTGAGAACTTATCTAATTCACTATTCCTTCTTATTAAAATAAAAAAAGTTACCCATACAAAGTTAGAAACAATTTCTCCTCACTGTATTTTTAATACACTGGATCCAGCAGTTACTTCAAATAGGGTCATTTTTCAGTTGCACAGGTGTCTCTCTGGAGGTAACCCCAGGAACATCTTATACATATTTGTAGTTAAAAGCAGGCACATAACACTTTAGAGGAATCTAAAAAGCACCTCTTGGTGACTGATGGATAGTCCAGAGCTTAGCACAAAAATGAGAGCTTATAACAGAAACGTCCTAAATTGATATGGCATCTTTATAGATGACATTTTTTAACCTTAATGGTAATATAAAGAAATGGCATTAATGGGAGGTTAGCCAAGTGGGAAAGTTTCAGACTGTGCTTTCTGGATTAAAAATGACCAGCATAACTTTTCCCTCCGTAAACTGCAATATTCAGGTATTGCACTTCTACCAGTTTTGTGATCACCAGCTCTTGAAATCCCTGTGAAAATAAATCAATAGACCAACTTCTCTCCTAGGCTGTCTGTCTAAATTCACTGCCACTATCCAATCATCCAGTTTCAATAAATCCCAGACTAATAATTGCACGTATCCATCAGGATGTTATAATTATTTTCTTAAATTAAAAAAAAAAAGTCCCCTCTTTTTTTTTTTTTTTTTTTTTTTTTTTTTTTTGCGGTATGCGGGCCTCTCACTGTTGTGGCCTCCCCCGTTGCGGAGCACAGGCTCCGGATGCGCAGGCCCAGCGGCCATGGCTCACGGGCCCAGCCGCTCCGCGGCATATGGGATCCTCCCAGACCGGGGCACGAACCCGTATCCCCTGCATCGGCAGGCGGACTCTCAACCACTGCGCCACCAGGGAGGCCCCAGTCCCCTCTTTTGAACAGGGCTGCTTTTCTCTCTCAGCTGAGGCTCTAGGCCCAGCTAGGAATCATTAGTCACTGAATGGATATAAGAAATTCAAACATATTATGAAAATCTTTGAATAATTCAGTTACCAAGTCAGTGAGCCATTAGAGGCAAATGCCCAAGAAATCAGGCTTCATTAGCTAGCTGCCAGCTTCATATAGAGCTTCCCTAAGGATTCTGAGTACTAAAAAATATCCCTTACTCCCAATCTTCCCTGTCAGAGCATATTATGAACTACTTTAAAAGTTAGAACATAGGGGAAGGCAGGGGCAAGATGGGGCCTGAATATTTATCAAGTGCCTATACTGTTCCAGACCCTACCTCAGACACACATATATTATTTTATTTAATCCTTATAACAAACCATGTTAGCTATTATCTTCCCATTTTACCATTTTACAAATGAGATTCTTGAAACTCAGAGACATCCAAGGTCAGGCGGCTAATGACGGTGAATAGTAAGTTTGAATACAGGTCTGGCTAACTCTACACCCACCCACTAGCTATGTGTGGGCACAAAGAGGCCATAGGCCTCCCTTCCCAGTCCACGCCACCTTACAATCAGGAAGTAGAAAGTTGAGAGACAAAGAGGAGAGCATGCACAATGAAGGAGTGTGAAGTATCAGTTAACAACTTGTTAGCAAGAAAAATATATATATATAAAGTTCAATCAGACAACACAAGACTTCTGTATTTTGCAGGAACATGATCCAAAACCAGTCTGTGGGCCATTCTTTCCTCCTCGGCCTACCCATGACTGGCATTTAGCAACCTCCCATCAGCCAAAGGCCCAAGCACCTTCACACTCATCTTTTGGAGCACTGTTATTGTTTTATAAAAAATGTTAAACTTCCAGTATTTGCACTCTCAACAAATGGAAGAAAGATGCCTTCTATCTAATAGAGACTTATCATAGATTTCCAATTGCTAAGTATGTACTATCAGTTATTAAAAATGATGTTTACTTTTGTCCAGGCTGCAGTTTTCCCCTGACTCAGATAATATACACAACAATGAATCTAGTATACTTAATCAAACATCCTCAATTTACATTTTCATCAAAGCTGATCATTCTTTTTTTTAATTTTATTTATTTTTTATACAGCAGTTTCTTATTAGTTATCTATTTTATACATATTAGTGTAAAGCTGATCATTCTAATCGAGCTTATTTCCCGGTTATCATCTTTAATGCCCCATACACAGGTCCTTAACTTCACCTATTAATTGGTAAATGTAAACTATATGGGAACAGATTGTGAGGTATATAATAAAATCATTAAAACCCTCTGTACTCAGAAATGAATTTTCTGGTGTATAAATCCGGTGCTTCGGGACCTTTGAATCAGGCTGAGAGAAGACAATCTGTCCTCATTCCAAAGAGATAGGGTACTTCTTAACAGTAATTGTGGGTTGTTGATGAAGCCTTTCAAGATGCACTGTCAAGTGGAAGGCTGCTTCTTACAGGGCTTTCTTCCTTACTGTCGTGTCTTGGGAAACCTTCTGCCTTTAACACATGTTTAGATGGGGAATTGAAGACCTCATTCATGAGATTATCTAATACTCACAGAGTTGCTGCTTTCCCTAGCCAACTCTCAACTGGGAAAGAATGAAAACAGAGGCTGGGGACCTAGGGAACAGACTGTGGGAAGCAGAGCTCTCACTAGGGTTTTTGAATGCAATTCTCTCTTCTTGAACTAGCAGAAATATAACAGGTAATGCAACATATGGCTAGAAGTTGTAGAACAGCAGTGTAAGGGATTAATGACAGAAGTTTTGATTCTACCACAGAAGGCTCATAACTTCAAATAAACTGCTTTAAAGAAGTGAGTGAGGTACACTCCTCAACTCATTTTTCAATGTTAAAAAGTTTATAGGGAGGTGTATCAGTTGTCTATTGTCACAGTAATGCTGTGTTCCAAATGTGCCAAAGCTATCTGCCTTAAAAAATATATATTATTACCTTATTATTTGTTCTGTGTCTATGGATTGACTGGGTGATTCTGCTGACCTGGGTGTGAGGGTTGGGTGGTCTCAGCTAGGCTCAGTCATGTGAGTACAATCAGCCAGTGTGTGGGCTGGGAGCTGGTTTGTCTAGGTGGCCTTAGCTGGGATGATTGGCTCTCTTTTATAAATCCAGAAGACTAGTGCAGGCATGTTCTCAAGAGAACAGGTATGGAAATTTCAAGTGTTTTTCAAACGTCTGCTTGAGTCACATTTGCTAAAGGATATCACTGGCCAAAGTAAATCACATGATCAAGCCCACTGTCACAGAGGAGCTACAAAGTTACAGGACAAAGAGTAGGGACACATTAATTGGGGCCCTTAGTGCACTCAATGGACAAGGGGTCTTTTAGGGACTAATTCTAAACAAAAATTTTGAACACTGGTTAAGTTGTGGCTCCCTGTGACTATCCTCTAGGTAAAAATACACTTTCATTAGACTATGCATCAGTTAAACAAAGGGGAAAAACACAACTGGGGCTAGGTAATCTTATCTTTATAGATGTGTCCTCATTAGACTTTGTCAAGTTTATTATATATCAGGAAGAGTATAGAGCTGAGAAGAGTGTGGGTAATAAGTAATTTAATCTGCCAGTGATATGGACTGCTAAATGCTAAAAATATGCATTTCTGAAGGTTAAAACATTCAAAATCACCAACCAAGTCAGGAAAACTGAAGCCAGAGGTTAGCACAGCAAAATTTCCCATGGTTTTTGTGATTACAAATTAGACTATTAAATGAAGAGCTTACTATAATGATATAAAAGTGGCAAAGTTAACGTCCCCCTAAGGACTTCCAGTTCTACAGTTTCTGACTCTTGTGGGTTTAAATTTGTAACCTGTCACTGCACTCAAGAAGCTTTTGCATTTAATTATTTTGGGGGAGAAAGTAAGAGGGAGGGACAGTAGGAGGAAGTAAGAGAGAAAGGAAGGAAAGGAGAAAGTGGGGTTGGGGGAGAATAACTGAGCATATCACTCCTCAAAGCTCACTTTCTTACAGTTAATGTTGCCTGCTTCATCCCCGATTCACAACTCCCTACAGGGAGCAGGCGAGATCAGCCTCCTTTCTGCTTCTCCAGCTTTCCAACTAAAAGGACAGGTAGAGAAAGTTATCGGGCTCTGGGTTGATATATCAAGAGGACTTTTCACCCCCCAAAATAGTTAGCCGTATAGTGCCGTCATTCAAGTCCAGCTGTGAACTATTCTACATCATACATCTGGGGATCACATGGCATTTTGCACAGCAATTCTAAAATATGATACATTCTTGAACAGTGGCTTCCTAATTTTCCCTCTCCCCCTCTCTTCTCCTCCCTGGCCAAAGCAGCAAGGCCAAAGCCTAGAAAACACCCGTTTGAGACACTCTCCTACTCCCAGAATTGTTCCTTGTCCTGTAGGAGCAGCAATGGAATCCCACGGTGGAAAATGTGAATGACACTGCTTCCTGACAGAAGATTTCTTTCCAGGATCCCAGCTTCCCTCAACCTCTTGTAATGCCAAGAACTGAAGAGATGTGGAGTAATTTTTAGAACATAGGGAAAAAACATATAAAAACTGACTTTAACCTAGAAGTTTCTTCCCATTCAGAACATTTGGTATGAACTAGATAATTTTCTAGCTCCTGAGGTTAGAGATGTAACTAAACCCAGACCCTACCTTGAGCATCTCACTTTCAAATGACAATTCTGAGTTTTTAAAAGGCAACTAGAACATCACTGTAGGTGATCAGCAGTGGCCCAGGTGGAAAGAGAGCAACCAGCCCTGAGGAAGATAAAAGATCAAGGAGGCCTGGTTGAACCCTGGTGGAAGATAGAGTGGTGGAAAAAGCACCTTCCCCCCATGTGATGGCCAGCCCAGTGTGTAACCTTGGTTCACCAAGGTATGCAAACTGGGGCAGGTTACTTCACCTCTCTGATCTTAGTTTACTAATAGGTACAATGGGATTAATGGGAGACACAGCTCATGGGGCTTTTGTAGGAACTAAATGAGTTGGTCTACATGAAGTGCCTGGCACAGTAACTGTAACATAGTGATCATTTAATAAACATTAGGTATCATTATTCATTGTTGTTGCTAAAATGTGTTTAGTACTGCTGGGTATAGCATGTTGCAAGCAGTATCTTATAACCCTTGATCTGAATACTATTATTATCCCCATTTAGCAGATAAGGATACTGAAGCATACAGGAGTTAATACGATTTGAACCTCAGTCTTACTTCAACTCCCTCACTCTGTATAGTGATCAAATGGTTCTGTAACTGCTGTGACTTTAACCATAAGTCTCTCTTCCAAGCTCATGATACCTTAAAGTCAACAAGTTGAAAACTGCGAGACTGGAAGTGGAGGGCACATTCAATGAAGCAGTGTGAAGTATCAACTAACGACTTGGTGGTAAGAAAAAACATATAAAGTCACACATGAGAACTGGAAATTATAGCAGTCTGGAACCATTTAGCATGGGGGCAAATAAACTGCATAATTCAATGGCACTTAAAGTTAATACTATACAAGAAAACAGGAGACCTTCAAGATGGCAGAGGAGTAAGACATGGAGACACCTTCCTCCCCACAAATACATCAAAAATACACCTACATGTGGAAAAACTCCTATAGAACACCTGCTGAACGCTGGCAGAAGACCTCAGACTTCGCAAAAGGCGAGAAAATCCCCACATACCTGGGTAGGGCAAAAGAAAAAACAGAGACAAAAGAATAGGGACGGGACCTGTACCTCTGGGAGGGAGCTGTGAAGGAGGAAAAGTTTCCACACACTAGGAAGCCCCTTCACTGGTGGAAACAGAGGATGGGCAGGGGGAAAGCTTCGGAGCTACAGAGGAGAGCGCAGCAACAGGGTGAAGAGGGCAAAGCAGAGAGATTCCCACAGAGAGGATTGCTGCCAATCAGCACTCACCAGCCTGAGAGGCTTGTCTGCTCACCCACAGGGGCGGGTGGGGGCTGGGAGCTGAGGCTCTGGCCTCGGAGGTCGGATCCCAGGGACAGGACTGGGGTTGGCTGCGTGAACACAGCCTGAAGGGGGCTAGTACGCCACAGCTAGCCAGGAGGGAGTCCAGGAAAAAGTCTGGACCTGCCAAAGAGGCAAGAAACCATTGTTTCCTGGTGTGCAGGAGAGGGGATTCCTGCTCTGTGTGCCCACAGAGGGCAGACCACCACCTAAACAAGCTCCAGAGATGGGCGCGAGCCGCGGCTATCAGCTCAGACACCAAAGATGGGCATGAAACGCTAATGCTGCCACTGCTGCCACCAAGAATCCTGTGTGCAAGCACAGGTCACTATCCACACCTCCCCAGGAGCCTGTGCAGCCCGCCACTGCCAGGGTTCCGAGATCCAGGGACAACTTCCCAAGGAGAACACACGGCGCACCTCAGGCTGTTGCAATGTCACACCAGCCTCGGCCGCCACAGGCTCGCCCCGCATTCAAATTATGACTGCCGTACCCCTCCCTCTCTCCGGCCTGAGTGAGCAAAGGAGCCCTAATCAGCCACTGCTTTAACCACCTCCTGTCTGGGCGGGGAAAAGACGCCTGAGGGTGGCCTCCACACAGGGTGGGGCAAAAACCAAAGCTGAACCCCAGGAGCTGTGTGAACAAAGAAGAGAAATGGGAATTTCTCCATGAAGCCTCAGGAGCAGTGGATTAAATCCCCACAATAAACTTGATGTACCCTGCATCTGTGGAATACCTCAATAGACAATGAATCATCCCAAAACTGAGGCAGTGGACTTTGGAAGCAACCGTAGACTTGGGGTTTGCTTTCTGCCTCTGATTTGTTTCTGGTTTTTATGTTTATCTTAGTTTAGTTTTTAGTGCTTGTTATCATTGGTGGATTTGTTTATTGGTTTGGTTGCTCTCTATTTTTTATATATATTTAAATTTTTTTTTCCTTTTTTCCCTTCCTGTGAGTGTGTATGTGAATGTTTCTTTGTGTAATTTTGTCTGTTTAGGTTTCCTTTTACCATTTCTCTTAGGGTGCTGAGTGTCTTTTCTTCTTGTTGTTTGTTTGCTTGTTTCTTTTCTTTTTATGAGTGTCTATGTGTGTATGTTTCTTTCTGCGATTTTTTATGTTTAGATTTGCTTTCACCATTTGGCTTGGAGTACTATCTGTTCGTTTTGGGGTTTTTTTCCCTTTTTTCTTCTGCCTTTTCTTCTGATCCATGTGGCTGGAAAGGTCTTGGTGCTCCAGCCAGGTGTCAGGGCTGAGCCTATGAGGTGGGAGAGCCGAGTCCAGGATATTGGACCACCAGAGAACTCCCAGCACCATATAATATCAATCGGTGAGAGCTCTTCCATAGATCTCCATCTCGACACTAAGACCCAGCTACACCCAACGGCCTGCAAACTCTAGTGCTCGATGTCCCATGCCAAACAACTAGCAAGACAGGAACACAAAAACAGCCATTAGCAGAGAGGCTGCCTAAAGTCATACTAAGTTCATAGACACCCCAAAACACACCAACGGATACAGCCCATCCCACCAGAAGGACAAGATGCAGACACAACCACCACAACACAGGCACCAGTCCCCTCCAACAGGAAACCTACACAAGCCACTGAACCAACCTCACCCACTGGGGGCAGACATCAAAAACAACAGAAACTATGAACCTGCAGCCTGCAAAAAGATGACCCTAAACACAGTAAGTTAAATAAAATGAGAAGACAGAGAAATATGCAGCAGTTGAAGGAGCAAGGTAAAAACCCACGAGACCAGACAAATGAAGAGGAAATAGGCCACCTACCTGAAAAAGAATTCAGAGCAATGATAGTAAAGATGATCCAAAATCTTGGAAACAGAATGGAGAAAATACAAGAAACATTTAACAAGGCCCTAGAAGAACTAAAGAGCAAACAAACAAAGATGAACAGCACAATAAATGAAATTTAAAATTATTGAAAAGGAATCAATAGCAGAATAACTGAGGCAGAAGAACAGATAAGTGACCTGGAAGATAAAAGAGTGGAAATAACTGCTGCAGAGCAGAAAAAAGAAAAAACATGAAAAGAATTGAGGAGAGTGTCAGAGACCTCTGGGACAACATTAAACACACCAACATTCGAAATATAGGGGTCCCAGAAGAGGAAGAGAAAAAGAAAGGGTCTGGGAAAATATCTGAAGAGATTATAGTTCAAAACTTCCCTAACATGGGAAAGGAAATACTCAATCAAGTCCAGGAAGCATACAGAGTCCCATATAGGATAAATCAAAGGAGAAACACGCCAAGACACATATTAATCAAACTACCAAAAATTAAATACAAAGAAAAAATATTAAAAGTAGCAAGGGAAAAGCAACAAATAACATACAAGGGAATCCCCATAAAGTTAACAGCTGATCTTTCAGCAGAAACTCTGCAAGCCAGAAGGGAGTGGCAGGACATATTTAAAGTGATGAAAGGGGAAAACTTACAACCGAGATTACTCTACTCAGCAAGGATCTCATTCAGATTCGACGGAGAAATTAAAACCTTTACAGACAAGCAAAAGTTAAGAGAATTCAGCACCACCAAACCAGCTATACAACAAATGCTAAAGGAACTTCTCTAGGCAGGAAACACAAGAGAAGGAAAAGACCTACAAAAACAAAGCCCCCAAAATTAAGAAAATGGTAATAGGAACAAACATATTAATAACTACCTTAAATGTAAATGGATTAAATGCTCCAACCAAAAGACACAGACTGGCTGAATGGATACAAAAACAAGACCCGTATATATGCTGTCTACAAGAGACCCACATTAGACATAGGGACACATACAGACTGAAAGTGAGGGGATGGAAAAAGATATTCCATACAAGTGGAAAGCAAAAGAAAGCTGGAGTAGCAATTCTCATATCAGACAAATAGACTTTAAAATAAAGACTATTACAAGAGACAAGGAAGGACACTACATAATGATTAAGGGATCGATCCAAGAAGAAGATATAACAACTGTAAATATTTATGCACCCAACATAGGAGCACCTCAATACATAAAGCAAATGCTAACGGCCATAAAAGGAGAAATCAACAGTAACACAATCATAGTAGGGGACTTTAACACCCCACTTTCACCAATTGACAGATCATCCAAAATGAAAATAAATAAGGAAACACAAGTTTTAAATGATACATTAAACAAGAAGGACTTAATTGATATTTACAGGACATTCCATCCAAAAACAGCAGATTACACTTTCTTCTCAAGTACTCATGGAACATTCTACAGGATAGATCACATCTTGGGTAACAAATCAAGCCTCCGTAAATTTAACAAAATCGAAATCATATCAAGTATCTTTTCCAACCACAACGCTAGGAGACTAGATATCAATTACAGGAAAATAACTGTAAAAAAATACAAACATATGGAGGCTAAAGAAAACACTACTAAATAACCAAGAGATCACTGAAGAAATCAAAGAGGAAATCAAAAAATACCTAGAAACAAATGACAATGAAAACACGGCAGCTCAAAACCTATGGGATGCGGCAAAAGCAGTTCTAAGAGGGAAGTTTATAGCAATACAATCCTACCCCAAGAGACAAGAAAAATATCAAATAAATAACCTAACCTTACACCTAAAGCAATTAGGGAAAGAAGAACAAAAAAAACCCAAAGTTAGCAGAAGGAAAGTAATCATAAAGGTCAAATCAGAAATAAATGAAAAAGAAATGAAGGAAATAATAGCAAAGATCAATAAAACTAAAAGCTGGTTCTTTGAGAAGATAAACAAAATTGATAAACAATTAGCAAGATGCATCAAGAAAAAAAGGGAGAACACTCAATTCAACAGAATAAGAATTGAAACCTGAGAAGTAACAACGGACACTACAGAAATACAAAGAAGGATGAGAGATTACCACAAGCAACTATATGCCAATAAAATGGACAACCTGGAAGAAATGGACAAATTCTTTGAAAAGCACAACCTCCCTACTGAACCCGGAAGAAATAAAAAATATAAGCAGACCAATCACAAGCACTGAAATTGAAACTGTGATTAAAAGTCTTCCAACAAACAGAAGCC
Organism: Mesoplodon mirus; assembly: GCF_964341445.2. Classification (NCBI taxonomy): domain Eukaryota; kingdom Metazoa; phylum Chordata; class Mammalia; order Artiodactyla; family Ziphiidae; genus Mesoplodon; species Mesoplodon mirus. The sequence goes on along the minus strand of NC_138976.1, from coordinate 88,887,894 downwards.
CAGGACCAGATGGCTTCACAGGCGAATTCTACCAAACATTTAGAGAAGAGCTAACACCCATCCTTCTCAAACTCTTCCAAAATATAGCAAAGGGAGGAACACTCCCAAACTCATTCTACGAGGTCACCATCACCCTGATACCAAAACCACACAAAGATGTCACAAAGAAAGAAAACTACAGGCCAATATCACTGATGAACATAGATGCAAAAATCCTCAACAAAATACTAGCAAACAGAATCCAACAACACATTAAAAGAATCAAACACCATGATCAAGTGGAGTTTTTCCCAGGAATGCAAGGATTCTTCAGTATACGCAAATCAATCAATGTTATAAACCATATTAACAAATTGAAGGAGAAAAACCATATGATCATCTCAATAGATGCAGAAAAAGCTTTTGACAAAATTCAACACCCATTTATGATAAAAACTCTCCAGAGAGTAGGCATAGAAGGAACTTTTCTATATGTAATAAAGGGCATATATGACAACCCCACAATCAACATTGTTCTCAATGGTGAAAAACTGAAACCATTTCCACTAAGATCAGGAACAACACAAGGTTGTCCACTCTCACTACTATTATTCAACATAGTTTTGGAAGTTTTAGCCACAGCAATCAGAGAAGAAAAAGAGATAAAAGGAATCCAAATTGGCAAAGAAGAAGTCAAGCTGTCACTGTTTGCAGACGACATGATACTATACATAGAGAATCCCGAAGATGCTACCAGAAAAATACTAGAGCTAATCAATGAATTTGGTAAAGTTGCAGGATACAAAATTAATGCACAGAAATCTCTTGCATTTCTATACACTAATGCTGAAAAATCTGAAAGAGAAATTAAGGAAACACTCCCATTTACCACTGCAACAAAAAGAATAAAATACCTAGGAATAAACCTACCTAAGGAGACAAAAGACCTGTATGCAGAAAACTATAAGATACTGATGAAAGAAATTAAAGATGATACAAACAGATGGAGAGCCGTACCTTGTTCTTGAATTGGAAGAATCAACATTGTGAAAATGACTCTACTACCCAAAGCAACCTACAAATTCAATGCAATCCCTATCAAACTACCAATGGCATTTTTCACAGAACTAGAACAAAAAATTTCACAATTTGTATGGAAACACAAAAGACCCCCCAATAGCCAAAGCAATCTTGAGAAAGAAAAACGGAGCTGGAGGAATCAGGCTCCCTGCCTTCAGACTATACTATAAAACTACAGTAATCTGGACAGTATGGTACCGGCACAAAAACAGAAATATAGATCAATGGAACAGGATAGAAAGCGCAGAGATAAACCCATGCACATATGGTTGCCTTATCTTTGACAAAGGAGGCAAGAATATACAGTGGAGAAAAGACAGCCTCTTCAATAAATGGTGCTGGGAAAACTGGACAGCTACATGTAAAAGAATGAAATTAGAAATACTCCTTAGTACCATAAATGAAAGTAAACTAAAAATGGATTAAAGACCTAAATATAAGGCCAGACACCATACAACTCTTAGAGGAAAGCACAGGCACGACACTCTGTGACATACATCACAGCAAGATCCTTTTTGATCCACCTCCTAGAGTAATGGAAATAAAACCAAAAATAAATAAATGGGACCTAATGAAACTTCAAAGCTTTTTCACAGCAAAGGAAACCATAAACAAGAAGAAAAGACAACCCTCAGAATGGGAGAAAATATTTGCAAACGAATCAAGAGACAAAGGATTAATCTCCAAAATATACAGGCAGCTCATGCAGCTCAATATCAAGAAAACTAGAAACCTAATCCAGAAATGGGCAGAAGCCCTAAATAGACATTTCTCCAAAGAAGATATACAGATTGCCAACAAACACATGAAAGGATGCTCAACATCACTAATCATTAGAGAAATGCAAATCAAAACTACAGTGAGGTATCAACTCACACCAGTCAACATGGCCTTCATCAAAAAATCTACAAACAATAAATGCTGGAGAAGGTGTGGAGAAAAGGGAACCCTCTTGCACTGTTAGTGGGTATGTAAACTGATACAGCCACTATGGAGAACAGTACGGGGATTCCTTAAAAACTAAAAATAGAACTACCATAAAACTCAGCAATCCCACTACTGGACATATGTCCTGAGAACACCATAATTCAAAAAGGGTCATGTACCACAATGTTCATTGCAGCTCTATTTACAGTAACCAGGACATGGAAGCAACCTAAGTGTCCATTGACAGATGAATGGATAAAGAAGATATGGCACATATGTACACTGGAATATTATTCAGCCATAAAAAGAAATGAAATTGACTTATTTGTAGTGAGGTGGATGGACCTAGAGTGTGTCATACAGAGTGAAGTAAGTCAGAAAGGGAAAAACAAATAACGTATGCTAACACATAAACGTAGAATCTAAAAAAAAAAAAAAACAAAGTTCTGATGAACCTAGTGTCAGGAGAGGAATAAATATGCAAATGTAGAGAATGGACTTGAGGACACACAGAGGGCGAAGGGTAAGCTGGGACGAAGTGAAAGAGTGGCATGGACATATATATATACTACCAAATGTAAAATAGATAGCTAGTGGGAAGCAGCCGCATAGTAGAGGGAGATCATCCTGGTGTTTTTTGACCACCTAGAGGGGTGGGATAGGAAGGGTGGGAGGGAGGCGCAAGAGGGAGGGGATATGGTGATATATGTATATATGTATACATAGAGCTGATTCACTTTGTTATAGTGCAGAAACTAACACAACATTGTAAAGCAATTATATTCCAATAAAGATGTTAAAGAAATATATATAGCAATGCCAATGATATCACTAAAAAAAAAATAAAATAAAATACTGGGATTGCCCTGGTGGGACAGTGGTTAAGAATCCGCCTGCCTGTTGGGCTTCCCTGGTGGCGCAGTGGTTGAGAGTCCGCCTACCGATGCAGGGGACATGGGTTCAAGCCCTGGTCCGGGAAGGTCCCACATGCCCTGGAGCAAGTAAGCCCGTGCGCCGCAACTGCTGAGCCCGTGCTCTAGAGCCTGCGAGCCACAACTACTGAGCCCGCATGCCACAACTCCTGAAGTCCGCGCACCTAGAGCCCGTGCTCCACAACAAGAGAAGTCACCACATTGAGAAGCCCACACACTGCAATGAAGAGTAGCCCCTGCTCGTGGCAACTAGAGAAAGCCTGCGTGCAGCAACGAAGAACCAACACAGCCAAAAATAAAAATAACTAAACAAATTTATTTAAAGAAATAAAATAAAATAAAACAAAATACATTAAAAAATAGAAAATAAAATACAAAAACAATGCAATAGGGAATTGTATATTAATGATCCTAAAACATCAAGTGAAAGTCAAATTATGTTCAGTTTTCTGTTTAAGAAGTGAGGGAAGTGTGAAAATTTTAAATAGAATTTCCTATCAAAAATAGAGAAATTTCTAAAATTTATGGTAATTAAAGGAATAAGCTCCACTTATATATAAAAAAATCTTATTTTTTAGATGGTGGTACACAGAGTAACAATCAAATTATAGGTTTGCAATGTCTTTAAAAATCCTCTGGCCCCCACTCCTATATTTTGAAGGTAAGAAAACAAAGACTCAGAAAGGTTGACTTGCCCAGAGTCACTTAGTTAATTAATACCACAGCTGGGTCTTGAGCTTTGAATTGTTACTGAAAATGCTTACTGTTTGATCAACTGGTTAAGATCAGTTTGGACCTCAACTTTGAAATCATGGGGAGCTTTCAAAAATCCTGATGCTTAAGCCACACCAGACTTTAATATTTTTAAAGCTCCCCAAGTGATTCTGATGTGTAGCCAAGATTGAGAACCACTGATCAATAATAATTTATGGTGCATCTACTAAGAGCCATGTAATGTCTTAAGCATTGGGGATAGAGGAAAGAATAACATAGCGCTTACCCTCTGGATGCTTACACCTAGCAGATAATCATATGAACCGATAATTGTCAATCAATATGATAGATGCTAGAATCAAGTTAAGCACACTGGAATCACTAGGGGACCTTTTGAAATAATCAGAATCTTTAGGGGTAGTGCCTGAGCAGTGGGTATTTTTTAAAACTCTTCAGGCCAAGCTTTGAGAACCACTACAACATGCAAAATGTCCTACCAGAACAGCCCTCTGGGCTGGGGGTCTTAAGAGACACAACATATTTGGACAAGAGATGAATGAGGAAAGGGTCGTTCAGGCAGGCAGAAAGCCCAGACATGGAGACATGAGACATCATGGAGTGTCTAGGAAACTACAGGTAATTCAGGGCATCTGGGGAGTCCAGTGAGATGAAGGAGTGGACAGAAGATAAATTAGACTGGAGCTAGAGGCTGGGGTGTGATAGTTCGGCATGCTACTTTGAGAAGCCTGAAATTTACCCTGTAAGCTGGCTTTAAAAAATTACATATATAAACTTAATTTGTACTTACTACATAGACCTATCACTCTCACTAGCTAATATCCCAAGGCATAGATTACACTGTGGGAGAGATTCTTTGTTAATTCAAATAGCCTTCTTGATAACTTCTGTTTCTTTTTGGCTACTTACCAGATCTAATTAGGTTATTATTGCACTTGCCCATAATGTAGCTGATAAAGAGCTTGTACTAAGAAAAAGCAAACTTCCAGTTCTGCAATTGTCTTATTATTTCTTTGTAAGTCACTTGCCCATTCTAGGGGGAGTTCATTTGGTTAAGATTGGATGGCATAACCTATAAATCCAGTTAAGCAGATTCACAAGGGCATTGTTTTCTACCACTCTGTTGTGGAATTCCCTCTCTTTCCTTTGGTTACCTCAACTCCAAACAACACAGAGACAGAGTATGTGTGCCAGTGTCACTCTATATTAAATGGTAATACCTCTTTATTTCTTAATTCTTTTGAACTGTGTGTGTGTGTGTGTGCGTGTGTATATCCTAGCATTTATTCCTATAACCCATCCAGTCACCTTGAACACTCTGAAGAACACTGCCGTAGTGATGGATGGTGCACCATGGAAGAGTTCATGATTCAAAGAGTAAAAAGATCACTGATGGCAACTGCAAAGAAGGACATCCAATACTGGAGGTGGGAAACCAACTAGATAGCTCTGGCAAAGGACAAAGTGAGCAAGGATTAGACTAAGGATGAACAAGTCAGTGACAGCAAGAATAAAGAGAAAAGGAAGTATTCTAGAAATATTGAGAATGAAAAGATGGCAGGTCCCATGAATTTGGGTGTGAGAGAAAAGTGAAGAATCAATTATGGCTCCACGTTTTCTTCCATATCTTTATGGAAGAAAACAAATTATCAAATAAACAGTGACAGCAACACTGGCAAAAGTATCGATAACTGGCTATGTGTTAACACAGCAACTTTCAAAGCTTTCAAGGCTTTTACATTCCCTCTTATTTTTTAGAATCCATCCATTTATTATCTCTGATAATAAAGTCAGTGCAAACTCAGAGGAGCTTATTCCTTACATATATGTGAGAAGCAGGTGGAACCCCCCTCTTTGCACCATCAATCAGAGCAAATTAGCTCTTTCCACCACCCTCCACTCTTTAGAGAGGTTTAAACTATGAGACACAATCAAGTGAACAGATGAGCCTCTCAGTCAGTATCAGTATCTTAACCATCACAGACACAACCGGCCATGGTGATGCATTACACATCTTTCAGGTTGTGTGTGTGTATTGCCTAGTTTGTTAACTCAAATTTCTTTTGCACTTAAACTGCTGTCATCCCAATAATGTTATTCCCTGTTAGCAATGACTAGATATTTTCATCTTAGGGATGTTAAGTGCTGATATTAAACCTTGCATACTCAGTTCTGCTATCTCAAAGTGAGATGAGAAAGAGAAAACAGTATCTTTCTTTAGGTATTATATTATCACATACATCATTTTACATTACATTTTCAATAGATAATATAATTATATTAATTGCTAAATGGAAACAAGATGTGAAATTTTTCATCTTAGAAGGGTCATAAACTGCTAAGAAGATTGACAAAGTCCCAGCCAGAAGCTTCTCTGACAAAGGGGAACAATACTTTTCTACCTCTCCAATAATTCTGCAACCACACAAAATATGACTTTCGCTCCCTTATAAGTATTAAGAAGCAGCCTTTTATCTTCTTCATCTCTAAAGTTGAACGATTCATGTAATTAATGAGATAGCACAGATGTGAGGTCTACTGGCACTTATGTATCAATTGGGCACAGTTAAAAGTTAAGATCTGCATCTGCCTATGACCTCCTATCCCTGTGTTTTCTATGCTTGACATGAAGTCTCAGTGTGGTCTGGTCTGTAGTTTTCAACACATACTGGTGTAGAAGTCCAGTCTCAGGGTGGGATAGAAGTATCAGGAAGCCCGTTTTGGCCTCAGGCCCGTAAAGAAGGCTGATACCAATTTGGGATAGTAACTGTTGTCCTGAAATCCCCAATAGCAGGGCCAGGTAATGAACGATGGCAGTTCTAGAAAGCAAGAAGAGACGGCATGGTTACAAGGGACGAGGCCACCAGGAACACCACAGGAAAGATTTGATGTGACCTATTCTAGAGGTTCTCGAACTTTAGTAAGCATAAGAATTGCTTGGGGAGCATGTCACAATGTAGATTCCTGGGCCCCACCCCAAGAGTTTCTGATTCAATAGGTCTGAGACGGGGCTCAAGAATTTGCTCCAGTAAGATCTCACGTGTTGCTGATTCTGCCAGCCCTCAAACCACACTCTGAGCAGCACTGATCTATGCAATTCTAGCTAGATACCTAATTAGCAGGAAAAATGAGTCTCAAGGAAGGTAGACCCAGATTTTTCCATCTCCCAAGAGACAGGTATCAGGTACAGAAAATCTCTTCCTGCGACCAACCACTGCAAGTGTGTCTGAAAGGCAATAGTGTAGCTTCATGTTTCCAGAAAAAAGATATCTAGTAGATTGCATCAGTGGCCCAATTCTGCAGCCCTCCCTGTATCTACCTCCTTCATACCATACGATTTTTCAATTCATCCTACTAGAGAGGCAAAGTATATTTCCATACCCTTTGGCTTTGGGTTTGACGGTGTGACTTGCTTTAGCCAATGAAATGTTAGCAGGTGTGTTGTGACCAAAGGCTTGTAAAAAGCCCTTGCCTGGCTGGCCTTCTCTCTTGTGGCTCTTGTTACATGCCCCTGCTAGCTGGCTGGCTCCAGCAAGAGGGTGAGAGACTTCGGGAGTAAGGTCTAACTGCCCAGCTGAGCCCAACTTACATAAGCCAACTGACATCTGAGTGAGTTCAGCCGAGAGCAACAGAGCCACCCGGCTAAGATCAGCTTCTTCAGTCAACCCTCAATTGACCGATGACAGATCTGTATGAATAAATACTTGCAGTACTAGCCACTGAGTTTTACTTGGTTTTCATGCAGCATGTTTTGTGACAACTTCAAACTGATATAGTGTCCATGAGGTTGCCTTTGGTGACTAGGACTTGGAAAACAGCAGGAGGCATCTACAGCCATACAGAAGTGAAATCTGAACAGACCTGTGAGGTTGCTAAGCACTACTTCTTGGAGTCACACCTCAGGAGACTTCAGGAATTAAGAATCAATCTTAAGGTGGCCCTAAACCCAATTCTGATATTTTAGATTGAAAAACTGAGGCTCAAAGAAAATATGGTAAGAGTATCAATAACAGGTTGGAACCAGGTTTCTAAGACCTTAGCTTCGTTTTCAGACTTTACAGTTTTTCCTTTTGAAAAAAATTTAAACCTTTTAAAAAAACTGCCAAGATAGCCATCCAGTACTGTTTCCCACTTTCCTTCATACCCTCAAGCCTATGAAAATGTCACTAATAAATAGGATTAGCAGGAACTAAAGACCATATTTTTAGGATACTTATTATACCTACAGCTGATAGTAACTGTAACCAATAAGAATGATAATAACAATAATACCCTGCAAAGAAAACAAATAAATTATACCATTAGGTGAGAAGTATTTGTTTATAAGAGATAGAAGCAGGGGCTTTCCTGGTGGCACAGTGGTTGAGAGTCCGCCTGCCAATGCAGGGGACATGGGTTCATGCCCCGGTCCGGGAAGATCCCACATGCCACGGAGCAGCTGGGCCCGTGAGCCATGGCCGCTGGGCCTGCACGTTCAGAGCCTGTGCTCTGCAACGGGAGAGGCCACAACAGTGAGAGGCCGGCGTACCGCAAAAAAAAAAAAAAAAGAGATAGAAGCATATGCAATATGTTTTTATTTCATCCCTATTTACACTGTTGTTCCAAAAATATTTAAAATAAGCTATATTATTTTTATAAGAATAACTTTTAAAAAACTGGGTGTTGATATTTTTTGCTTTTGTTTTCCTTGAGAAGTGTAGAAAAGATGGTTCCAGTTCTTTTAGGCTGACCTACGGCCCATTTTCACTCCATTAAGTAGCAGGCAAATACAGCCCTCCCAGCAGGTCCCAATTCACACAGGACCTTTTTGGCCATAAATTGACATTCTTTAGAGAAACTGACCTCCAGACATTAATGTGGTCAAGATCATAAAAATGTCTCTGCTCCCAACTGATGCTGGGTTTAGTAGAAAGATCATGAATCAGAGGCCTAAAGCCTTCCTAATAATACTACTTAATAATAAAATAATAATCAGAGCTATCATTTTTAAGAATTTACTCCATGGATGGTTTTGTGCAAAGCATTTTTCATACATAAAAACATTCCTTTGCCCCCACACACATTACATAAAAACATTCTTTTGAGTATTAAGATTGCCTTTGTATAAATGCAGATAAAGTAATTTGCCCAGGATTACAGAAAGAATAAGTGGCAGAGTCAGGATTCAAAACCAGTCTTTTCTATTCCTAAGGCTAGACTTAACTACCAGTTCATGATAGCCTGGGATGATTTTGTACCATTTGGGCAAGCACACGTTGTCTCCAAGATAGTTTCCTCACTTGTAAGCTCTGGACAATAACAGTACCCATCTCAGAGAACATTTGAGAGAATCATATATGCACAAGTGCTTTTTAAACTACAGAATATCAATGCAGGGCTGGAGAGTCAGAATTCCTGTGTGGTCTGTTTGTTCTGTAGTAGAGGGCAGAGAGAGGAAGGTCAATATCTCTTGTAGACCTCCTCCATGAAGTGGACAGAAAATTGTAGGGAAAATTGTTCAAAGAACGTCCAAAGATGACACCATCATGTCCCAGCTCATATTCCCAGAACTATACAAAGTTAGAACGAGGAGGAACCTTGGTAACCATATGCTAACACTACTCAACCTTCCTCTCTGCCTAGATTTCACAGAAGAGACATCAGAGGCTATGAAATTTGTGTCCCACTCAGTTCAGAAAACTAATTAGTAGCAGAACTGGAGGCGGCACCCAGGTCTTCAGACACTACCACACTTTCCATGACACAAGATTATCTCTCAAGTCACTTCCACACCATTCTTGTTCAATGACCAATCAGCACTCACTCATAAAGTTTGCATGTCCTGCTCTAATTCCATGGGAAAACCACTAGCATAGAAAGCAGTAGCACATCCAATGTGACACTAAATCTTCAAAAGCCTCTTAGCATTTCAAAACTGAATAAAATTGGAAGAGTAAACTTTAATGAGAAATAAAATTTGCTTTCTCTTTATATCTGTCCCTGCAGAGAAGACAGAAGTCACCCCTTTATGTACTGTTTGAATATGACAACTTATTAGTTTTTTTTTCAATCAGTAATACTCCTAGCTATTCCTAATCAAACCTAGTGGTTATACTAGAGAACTGGGAAGAGAGAAATGTTTCAGTAGAAAGCATGAAAAGTCTCAGGCAACTGCCATTTTGTAATGCTCTGAGGCAATCACAGCCAAGTACCCAGCCCACCTGCCCCCAGAAGGCTGTGAACAGCCTTAACATCCAATTCAACTTATAATTTGCCAAACAGACTTGGCACATCTGTGTGAGAATGAGATCCAAGAGTTTCTGACAACACGCTCTCTCAAGCTCCATCATCTCCCACATTTTATTTTATTTATAAATGGACAAACAATTTATGGCTGCAGTGTTAAATTCAAAGAATGGGCTGTGAACTTGGCATTTACATCAGGTCAGGCTGTGGCACACCACAACAAACAATAATGCAAACGGGAAACAAAGGGTCAGGGTTGTATAGAGTTTTGTTTCCTATTATATATAGGGATTAATAATAAACTCAGTGGGGTCTTCCCATAATGTATGCCCCATTCAAAGTCAGTGTGACCTAGTAATAATCTGCCCACCCTCAAATGTGGGAGGGAAAAGGCCATTAACAATACATTTCAAATGAGGAAGTTTACTACAGTAAGAGTTTATGAAGTAAAAAAAAAAAAATGTGTAAGGTACATAAGCTTTTTCTTCTTGGTTGAGGGTTTTTTTCCTTAGTTTCTTCTCCTGATAAAAAGAAGGTTCAAGGTTACCTAGAGCTCTAATAAATAAAACATTACCCACCAACGTGGATCAAAAGAAAACACTGGATCTGGGGCCAGTCACTTGCCAAGCCAACCTTCTCAATTAATCTTGAATCTGGGCAAAGGAGCTTAATAGTATTTTTCTAATAGACTATTTTTCAGGGCAGTTTTAGGTTCACGGCAAAACTGAGTGAAATGTACCGACTTCCCACATACACTCTACCCACACACGTGCACAGCCTCCCCACTACCAGCATCTCCCACCACAGTGGTACGTTTGTTACAGTCAACGAACCTACATTGGGACATCATTATCACCCATAGTCCATAGTTTACATTAGGGTTCACTCTTGCTCTTGTACATTCTATGGGTTTTGGCAAATGTACAATGGCATTCATCCACCGTTTTAGTATCATATGGAATAGTTTTTTCCACATCTCTTCATGGAAGATTGGTATGTTTTTTTTAGTGCTGAATAATATTCCATTATCTGTATGTACCATAGTTTATTTATTCAATTCACCTACTGAAGGACATCTTGGTTGCTTCCAAGTTTGGGCAATTATGAATAAAGCTGCTTTAAACATCCATGGGAAGGTTTTTCCATGGATACAAGTTTTCGATGTCTTTAGGTAACTACCAAGGACTGTGATTTCTAGATCATAATTTCATAAGAAACTGCCAAACTGTCTTCCACAGTGGCTGTACCATTTTGCATTCCCAGTAGCAATGAATGAGAGTTCTTGTTGTTCCACATGCTTCCCAGCACTTGGTGTTGTCAGTGCTTTTGTATTTGGGCCATTCTAACAGCTCTGTAGTGGTATGTCATTGCTCTAATTTGTAATTCTCTAATGACATATGATATTGAGCACATCTTCACATGCTCATCTGCCATCTTCTTTGGTGAGGTGTCTGTTCAGGTCTTTTGTCTGTTTTTTTATTGGGTTGCTCATTTTCTTATTGCTGAACTCTTATTTGAAGAGTTCTTTGTATATTTGGATTAATAGTCTATTGTCAGATGTGTGTTTTGCAAATATTTTCTCCAAGTTTGTGGCTTGTCTTTGCATTCTCTTTACAGTTTGTTGGTTTTGGGGTTTTTTTTGTTTTGGCTTTGAAGCAGTCACATGCTTTTATTTTAGGATGCTGTACAACAAAACAGTTGCAGACAAGCAGCTTGTTTTCTATAGCCTTAGTTTACTTATCCATAAAATGAGTCAAATAATAGTATCTACCTTAAAGGGGCTTTCTGAAGTAATAAGATAATCATACATATAAATGCTGGCTGATAATTATAGATGCAGAGTCATTTACAGAAGTAGGTCCTTAGGAGATTTTAAAAAGTGAAAAAAAATAACTTTAGGTAAATCTATTCCACCCTTAGCACTCTGTACTAAAATTTCTCTTCAAGTGTCTGCTCCCACACTATATAATCAGCATCTTGGGGATAGGGACCATATCTACTTTGCAGAGTCAAGGATAATGTCTGCCTGAATAGTAAGTACGTAAGTGAAAGTTGAGCTGGCACTCACTTGACCTTTGGCCTTAGAGAATCCATCGCATCTCCCTGTGCATCACTCTCCCCATCTACCCATGAAGGTGGTGAACTACAGTTCCTCCAAGGTCCCTACCTTCATTCATTCAATGAATGAATCTAACCCATACCTCAGATTTCACATGGGAGATATTATCACAAGGGATATTAACTCTCTTTGGGTACCCCACCTCAATTACTTACTTTTCCCATATTTTGAAAAAGGACTTCATAATCTGGACCAATACTTGGGCTGTCTTAAATTTAGAAGAGCAAGACTGCTCACACACACCCCACACACATACACACACACATAAAGTTAAGCTGTGTGATTCGTCTTCTCTATCCTTCAAACTTTATTGTCTGCACACATCTGATCCCGGTTCCCTCCAGTTGCATAGACCTGTCTTACTTTAGTAAAGGAGATAAGAAATGGCCACAGACTAGAAATCAGATAAGGAACCTCAGAAGCCTGGAATTTCAACTAAAGAAAAAACCAAAGGAGAGGAATGTCCACTTCTGGGATTCCTTTCTAGAGCTGCCAAAAGTTGATTCATGATAGAAAAAAAAAAAAAAAAAAGGGCACCCCTCCCAGCAAGAGCTGACCAGCTAAGGATCTCCACACAATATTTTTGTTAATATGCAATATAATCAGCGTAGACCATTTTCTGGGCAACTGGCCCCAGTAATTTATACCAGCTTTTCATAACACACACACACACACACACACACACACAGAGCCCTTGCTTCAAGGTCTACAAGCTCTACACTAGGAAAAGTGATCCTTTTTAACCCTTTGCCAAGTCAGAGCAAGCAGGTCCAAGTGGACTACCTTTTTTACCTTGGCCGCAAAAGAAAGAACATGAATAATGAGTTTAGGAACAAAATCATGAAAGCTTGTGGCATGTTTCTGACAGATGCTACCCAGACATAAATATGTGCAACTATGAAGTCCTATGAGTCTTGATAGTGAGGCTACAAAACTATGTCAAATGTATTCAACAGTGTGCTATGGGTTATTTGGTTCAAAAAGATTTTCAATCACATTTTAATAATTTAAACTGTGTTTAGAAAAATAAGATACAGAATTTAATATGTAATCATCAAGTTGTATGACACTGAAGATTACAAAAATTTACTCATGCTGCCAGGTTAATCTATTTTTTATTTTTTACATATATCAGAAGAGAGCCCCCTGACTACCTTTATGCATTTTGTAAACTTATAAATATACCATTAATCAGAAAAGTTATAGGTCAATACTCATCTTTTGTTAAAAATTTACTCATATAAAAGCACCCAAGTGAATATCCACTACATCATGGGATGTCTGCTCAGTCATGTACCAGCAAAGACTCACACATGTCTATTTGGCTCAAAACCTTGACATAACTCAGTAGTCACTTGTTCAATTATAATTAAACCAGTGACACATAGCATTCTACAGATAGCTTTCATGTTTGCTGTAAGTTTGGGGCTGACCTTTCTATTGAAGTTTAGAAAAGCAAGCACTTATTAGATGTGGTTACACTCAATTTTAAAACCAAACTTTTTGTACTGCTTCTCTTTTAAGTTTCTGGGTCAGTTTAATTGAGGAATGCCCTGAGCTGAATGCACGCCACTAAGAAAAGAATGACCATTACAACTATGTATCTCCATGAGTCATGAATTCCATGACAGGGTAAACCAAACCAGATAGAAGTAAGTTGGATGCTGAGTAATGTAAGGCTATAAATGTTAGTCATGAGCTCAAATTTCAAATTTTGGTGTTGATTAATACAGCCTCATTATTCTCATAGATTGGCTTTTTAATAGTTAATGTTTTTAATTTGGAATTTAAAATATAGAATTATAAGCAATGTTAAATAATTGTATTTTAGAATTATACGCAAAATTTCATTTTTAGGAAAGAATTCTTGCTGCTAAAAAAATTAAATCACTACAGAGGTGGAAAAAACAGTAACAGACTTGGATTCATATCCTATTTCTGCCACTTACTGTCAGTGTAACATTAGAAAAATTATTTAACTTCTCTTTTGTGAAACTGGGATAATAACCAATAACTTGCAATATAGTAACCTTTCTATGTTGACATATCCATGAGGACATGCAACCTTTTTCTTAGTAATGGTTGGTAAATATGGACAATAGTTCAAAATATCATGGATCCTGCCCCCTATAATAGCTCTAGGCAGCCTCGTCCGCCTGTCCCTGGGATCTCTCAAAATGTAAAATATTATCAAATAAATAAGAAAAACTCAGAATAGCCTCAGAATTTTTCATAGTGACACTTGATACCTACAAAATTCTAAGGAAAACTGTGTTCCCAGATTTTACACATTTGATATAAAGACATAAAAGACGTGAAAATATGCTAAAGCATTAAAGACAGAGTTGTTATCCAATATGGTAGCCATTAGTCACATGTAGCTATTCAAATTTAAATTAATTTACTTAAGATTAAATAAAATTTAAAATTCAGTTCCTTAGCCACACTAGCCACAGCCACATATGGCTAGTAGTTACTGTATAGGACAGTATGAAAGAGCTCAGATAATATAAAACTCAAGAGCCTTTTATCTGATTAACAAAAAGGTCAATCAAAAGAAATAACTCAGGACTATGAAAATTATGGTTACAGAACAGAATGCAAATATAATTTGATGATATTAAAAAATAATATAATAACACAAAGATACAAATGGGAAGAGGAAATGGAAAGTCTAATTTTCTCATTTTTTAAAAATTTATTTATTTTTGGCTATTTATTTGCTCCACAGCAGGTGGGATCTTCCCAGACCAGGGCTCAAACCCATGTTCCCTGCATTGGCAGATGGATTCTTAACCACTGCACCACCAGGGAAGTCCCTAATTTTTTCATCTTTAAAGGCAGAGTCAAAGTTGAAACAGAGCTAAAAACAAAACAAAAAAAGAAAAAGACTCCAATCTTTTATAGTCTATCAATACTGCTTTGATGAGAAACTTTAAAGGGACACTTTAGAAAGCCCCATATTTGTGTTAAACAGAGGTTTATCTAAAGATCAGCAATTACCTCAGTTTTAGCCTTTCTTTCTGAAACATGCCAGTATGTCTAGAATGATGTATAATAAATGTTAATGATAGTTATTTTTGTATGTGGAATTTTGAGAGGGTTTTTTTAAACTTTCTTTTTGTAGTTTTGAGTTTTGATTGACATTTTTATAATGAGCACTTATAATTTTTGCAAACTCAATCAAATTATTCTTCAAAAATAGATGCTTCAACTAAAGTTAAAAAGAATATGGAGAGGGCTTCCCTGGTGGCGCAGTGGTTGAGAGTCCGCCTGCCGGTGCAGGGGACACAGGTTCGTGCCCCGGTCTGGGAAGATCCCACATGCCGTGGAGCGGCTGGGCCCGTGAGCCATGGCCGCTGAGCCTGCACGTCCAGAGCCTGTGCTCCGCAACGGAAGAGGCCAAAGCAGTGAGAGGCCTGAGTACCGCAAAAAAAAAAAAAGAATATGGAGAAACATAAGAATAAGGCATTTTAATAAGAATATAAAATTGGAATCACTTTGGTAATAAGAAAAATATGTACACATCTGGATAAGGATTAGAAGGCAACATCTAAAAAATGAAAAGTAGTCTTACTGAAGTTTTTCCTTGAAACTTTTGGTATCTTTTTAACAATATAATTATATGTGTTTTGAATTGTTTCACCAGGAGCAGAGCTTCACTGCAATCAATCATTCATACTCTGGCTGGCATGAGAGCTGAACTAATCACCTTGGTCTTTCATTACAAGTAGTCACCTAAGCACTTGTAAGAACTTGTTTTAAGTTAAAAGGGTAGAAGCAATGTTTTTGAGTTTTAGGGTTAAATGGATAGATTCTAGAATGTAGTAGCTCGTGGAATTGGTAGTTTTCTGTGGAAGGAAGCCCTCTGCAGGGTTGAGACAGCAGCTATAACAGATCCAGACGTAATGAGAATGGTAAGAGATCCCATGGGAGATGCCTAGAGAATGCCAGGCAGTTTCATGACATTTTGAACTATTTTCTAGATTCACCAACCAAGAGCATAAGGTTGTATGTCAATATGGAAAGGTTCTTCAGAAACTTATTAACTGTTGTGTGTGTACAGTGTATACACATACATACACACTCATAGTTTATTACTGAGAGAACTTTTAGATAATGTTTTGTTCATGACTTCTAGTCAAATTTTTGTAGACTTTAACAGCATCTATAAAAGGACTTTTTCAACACTACTCTCCAATAATTCCACCCTTCATTATCTTTGCTTATGCTGCTTCCTTAGCCTAGAATAATTTGCTGCCATCCTCTCTCTTAAAATTCCCCAAGCCCACCCTAATTTTAAGGTCCAGGTCAATGCTGCTTCATTCAGGAAGGCTCCTTGTGTCCCAGCTAGAAATAATCCTTCTTTCCTTTAATCTCTGATATCCCATCCAACCTGTATTAATTTACATTATAATTGTGATACATATCATATCTTCCCTAATGGATCATAAGCAACCTAAAGGCAAGATTTAAATCAGATTTACTTCTACATCTCCCTATTCCCATCTAGGGTCTTGGAGGGTAAATTGAACATAGAGAACATAGAGATACTATGTAAATGTAGGCGTAAGATACTTACAAAATATTACAAAATATTTACAAATATTTAGAAAATATCTTCCATGCACTAGCCTTGCAAGTTGCTTCTCAAAAAAATGTTCAAGCATACTTGATTAAAACCTACATAATCCCTTTTAGAATATTCATAATGAATATGAAAATTACTGAGAAGTCTAAAGAAATTTATTTCATTCCATTCAACTCCTCATTGACCACAGAGCCCTACTCTTCATTTCTTCCTTTTTCTTTTTTTATAAGGATTATACCATAGCAGACACATTTATTGCCTCTCCTATATACCAGGAGCCCTCCTAGAAATCACCTGTGGATTCTTCCCTTACAAGCCACTTGCTTCCTACATCTCTCTGCCTGAAGGCATTATCTGGCCACTGAAGCATGACCCATCAGTTCAGGAAGTCCCAGGAAGTTACTCTCTTGAGTAACCCAAAAGAGACAGGAGTTGGTAAATAGCTACTCCAACTCCTTCACCCTTCGGTAGGATAATTCTGAGCTATGTACCATGCAGTATCGCAAAGGGTCTCAACAGGATTGAGCAAAACAAAATAAAGCAGAAGGGACTAAAGATAGCTTGTGTGTTGTTTGTTCAGAATGATGCTGCTAATGAAATTTAGGTGGCTAAACATTCAACGTGAAAGTGGTTGTTAAAGATATAACTATATTTTCCTGAGAGGACATGGACAATTCAGGTTGTATCACAAAATATCTCTTATGCCAATATTACCCTTACCCCTTGTCATAAATATCTTATTTTTTAACCTACTTCTCTCCTAAAGTTAACAGAAATAGCTAGAATAAAAACATGAGCAAATTAAATGGAATTCTAATCAAACTTAATTTTAAGATGTTAGAAAAATTTTCAGCCCACCTGAATTCTTACAATTCTCAGGACTTTTAGGGCCCTGGAATTCAGCTCTAGTCCCAGTGACTAGCTGTGCTGTCCACTGAGGCCCATCCAATACAGCACCTTCACCAGAAATTTTTTCTTGATCTTCTTCCTGACCATACATGATCTCTACCTTCTTTAAATCCTCAGAACTCTTTATGCTGATGTTAATGTGTTTAGCTTACATTATGTCTCTTAAGCAAGCTGAGGTCAGGAACTACAACATGTACCATTGCATGTTCCATCACCTCTCTCCAATAAGAGGTGCCCAATAAGTATTTGTTGACATGCTGAATCTTGGGAAGACCAATTAGCCTCTGTAGAAAATGGATAAAAAGAGAAATTATTTAAAAATATTTCTTCAAGACTTTTCCTACTAATCTGGAGGTAGAAATAACTGAAAATTTTAAATAAATACTTGTTCCTTCAATTAGGATAGCCCTTTGAAAAATTCTGAAATACGCCAAGCTTTTTATTCCTTCTTTCTGTACCTTTTCAACCCAGGTCCTCAATGCTCTCAAACTGTTTCTTTGCTGCCAAAGATACCATGTTATGCTTCTTCCTAAACCAAATACCTCATTACGCTTCTAATACTTTCCTATTTCACCATTAAAACGGATCTTTCCTGTATTCCTTTCTTTTAGCATTTTGATTCCTAATAGAGACAATGACAATGTCTCTTTTACCGAAAATGTATGGGGAAGTTAATGTGTTAGCTTACTAAAGTATGATTCTTCACTTCTACTATCCCTGATATAAACTATTTAAATCTTATCCCTTATAAAGTTACTTGTACAAGATAATCAGGTACTGTGATTATCCACAGGGGAAGATTTAGACAGATGAGTTTGCCCATATGCCTTAAAATCACACCAATTCAGGTATAACCATAGGTAGCCATACAAACTATACACTACATAACTCTTTGATACCATTCACACAGACTGCAATCTGAACAGTCAGTACCCCCCTCAGTTATGCAGTGTACAACCTACACAACCATACACAGCTCTTTACCAAAAAAGCAGCTGCTCATTTTTCCTGTATGTTAAGAGGTCCAACCCACACTTTTTCTACTCTAATTCCTACTTTCTGGTTCACTGCAGTTCAACTAGAGATAAATAAATGTTTATAAATACTAAATATGTGGTCAATTTACATCCTCCCTAAAAGAAAATGAACCCAGCGAAGCCCATATCTGACTTTATGCAGGCAAAAAAAGTATATAATTTTCCATCCCCAGGTGGCAATGGTACAATGTAGATGAAAGATAGGGTTCCCAAGCTTCTTTCAAATAAAATTCTGCTATTTAATTTACTTTAGCCAAAATCCTCTCATTTTTCTTCAAGTATATACACTCTCCCAAGAACTTTTGACCTCTGAGATTTCTTCAAGGCCTTCTTTGGACCTTAATGTCCTTCATTAGTATTTTTTAGGATAGCTACAGCTATAGCATTTGAAATCCTATTAGTGAGGGTGTCAGCAGTGCACTTGGCCTTTAAGAAGAACTTAGTATTCAGCCTGATGAATGTGAATTTAGGGGCTGAATCCTCATTCCTTGTTCACACAGGGTCTGAAACCTCACCACTACAGCTGTGCCCAGCCCATGTTTAAGTAGGCAAAAACTCCAACTGAAAATATGCCTTCTCCTATTTCTCTCCCACCTAGATTTAATTCTCTACAGCCTATCGGAGTTACAAATGAAAGTTTTAAATTTTAGGCACTGAAAGGTATTTGGACTACAGCATGCTCTTTTCCAATGCATTTCAACCAAGGAATCCCATTTAATTCCAAGCCAGTGAAATAAAAAGCTACATTAATTAAAACTCTTGAGACTCAGATCAACTTTTAAGGAGGTCCTGAATCTTTTTAACATCTGCTTCCTTCCCAGCAAAGGTAATACATCTTTAAATAATTTGTAAGTGTGTTAAGGCTGCCACACAGTTATTGAGAACGCTCCTTCGGTAAATAAGGGGCTGCAGGCTTCATATTTCAGACAGCTGTCATCCATTAAATATTTTAATATTGAGGGGAATTAACTTTCATATCAATAGCAATGATGAAAAAATTATCTTGGTAGCCTGGGCAGGCAATGTCAGTGCATAACTTGTCATTTTCTAATTCAGCTGCTTCCATTTGATTTGGAATTAGAACTAGACCTCAGAAACCGGAGCCACAGCAACCTCACATAAAAGCTGTTTCAAATTATGTGCAGCAAGTTTTTAAGCACATTAGCAACTAGAACAAGCTGTCCTCATGCTAACTGGCCTTGCTTTGTTCTTGATGGTGGAAAATCTCGCTTTAACTGCCCTCTAATTTGTTGCAGAATGCTACTGCACCAGCAGCTGCCTTGGCACAGGATTAAACACACCGAAAAACATTTTCCACACAAATTATTAACAGTGCCAAAAGCCACAAAATCCTTTTTTGAAAAAAAAAATCTTTTCTTCTCATCCCCCTTTTTTTCCCTCCCCCATAAAACCTGCGATGAATTTATACTTCAGTGAGGTCTTTTGAGATACACCCCCTACACACACTTTCAGTGTAAACATACAGAGAGGGTACTTCATTCTGTTTTTGATAAAACACAAAAGATTCAAAAATTGGGTAAGGGGAAACTTTCCATTGCACATATAATAAATATGTCAATGAATGAGGACTCCCAAGGGGCATATACACGGGACCATTGGGAAACCTACTTGCCTAGTACCACATACGCTTGTTCAAAAACTACAGAAGGAAGGAAATACATAAAGTAAGCCTCCCTCTGTTCTAATCTTGGTCTGATTACAGCTATTTCTGTGTAGCAGTTAAACATCTTGCCAAAGGGAAGAACTGGCTTGATTGATGCTTCAGAGGGGAATTTATTAACGGTGTCTGCAAGTAATTGTTGAGAAGACAACTGTGCCTGTCCTCATTGTCCTTCTCATGCAGTGGGCTTGCCAAACTGATTTTTTATTTAATTTACATTTGTTAGGGAATACCATGAGGACCTCGGAGGTCAATGCATACCTGAGTCCTGGCTCTGAGGAAGCCTTAAAAACAATACTTATTTTTTTAAAGAAAGGGAAGGAGAGAAGTGTCTGTTAACATTTATTTCAGACAAGACCATTGCCTTTTTCACTGTGAGGGGTGAAAACAATTTAGGTGTCCAGGTATCACAAATGTCTGTCCATTAGACCCCTGCCATCTTCTCATCATCCTTTTTGACTGGGAGATTCTGACATTCGACTAGCAATAATGAAGTCCATCAGGTGACCTCAGTGCCATCTGTGAAAGAGGCTCTCAGTGGAGTGGACAGCAAAGACAGCCTGGGGGGGAAGTGACGTTGACCACTGAACTCTCAGGAAGTACCTACACACAGCTTATATCCTCATCGATCTCTCAATTCACATTGTGATCCTGGCAAACAGCTGGCCATGTAATATTTCTGTACGAAGTTTTCTTCCTCTCACTATGAAAACTCTAGGAATAGACTGGTGTGGTGGCATGGCAGTGGTAAAACAAAGTTCTACCACACACTTTTTACTCTTCAAGGTTAAGGAACTGAAAGATAGGCAATGAGAACTGGCCACCATGAAAATTTCCTGATCCAGGTTCAAAGTTACTTTCTGGCCTTCATTTGCTCCCAGGTGTGCCTCTCTCTTTAACTGTGCTGTCTTTTTGCATTCTTACTGCTCACTCTCTTGATCAGTTAGGTCGACTCTCAAAAATGGTCGGATGCAATGACTTGAAAAGGCATGCATTCAAAGCTTCTTTTATTAAAAATTTCATTAAGGGATTTGCAACCTTCTCCTTTGCTTTCTTTCCAGCTTCTCTCTGAGCTGCAAGTCAGAACAGTCCACCCAGAGGCATTCACTGAAAATTCATTACACATTATCAGTTATTAAGCACACGGACTCTCTGGGAGTCAGGAAATAAACAGCCAAGAATTCTGAGCCACCTGTTTGTACCTTAAATTCACATGTCAAGCAAAGTGTCTTAAATTTAGGACATATTAAAGTCTGCTAAATGTAAGTGATATAATTAAAGGGAAAACTAATCTGTGTTTTCACACAAATGCGTTATCATTAAGGTCCATTTTCTGACTTTTTAGTCAACCATGTAGACCACACACAAAATGAAGAAATTGGGATTTTTTTCAACTGATAAATGACTGTTTCAGTTCTTTCCAGGAGTGTGTATGTTGATTCTGAGTTACTTCTAATACACCCATTAAATGCCAGTTCTATCTGTTTTTGTATTGTTTGAATATATATGCTCATAGAAGCCTTATTAACTGTGTCTTCCTTACATACTTTTTTAGCTTGCTCTTTACAAACTAATAAATGAGAGATAATGTAAAATATCTGGTGCTAATACAAAGAAAGTCTTAAATTCCTGTTGGTTTCTCCCTCCCCCATCTACGTCTCTTCCCCTACTACCCCCTGTATATAATACCAAGCAGAAGATAACCAAACACCATAATGCCAGGCATTTCTCCCCCTCCAGACACCACTTTACCTCATGATTCTCCATACCATGCTATAGAATCATGGTTCTCAGTGTGGTTGCTAATCTAGCAACCTCAGCATCACCTGGGAATTTGTTAGATAGGCAAATTCTTAGACCCCAGCCTAGACCTGCTGAATCAGAAATCTGTGGAGCTCAGCTTTCTGTGTCTTAAGAAGCCCTCCAGATGATTCTCCTGTTTGAGAACGCCTGCTCTAACCAACATGCCCTCCAATATGCCCCACTGGCAGAGTCGGATACTTTCCCACAACACTGCCATGACTTCCACTGGCCTCTGGTTTCCTAGAGCTCCCCTTTGGGGCACCCCATTCAGGCTAGTCCTCTGAAAGTAGGACCCCATATTGCAAAAAGATCCATTTTTCTGTCTCTCCATAAGAATCCCTATCTCCATAGTAACCTTTTCTGATACCATGGAGAAATTAATTAGCTCAAATAAATAAATTTCTAATGGTGGAATTATGATCCTTGCAGCAAACTTAGGGGGAAGTGGAAAGTCTATAAATGACTCCTCAGTACTTTTCAAATCATGTCGTATAATCACTTAATATGGCTACACAGGAGGCTTCAGGGATTGTCTGTGTCTATTAACTTTTTTTTTTTTTTTTTGCAGTACGCGGGCCTCTCACTGTTGTGGCCTCTCCCGTTGCGGAGCACAGGCTCCGGACGCGCAGGCTCAGCGACCATGGCTCACAGGCCCAGCCGCTCCGCGGCATGTGGGATCTTCCCGGACCGGGGCACGAACCCGTATCCCCTGCATCAGCAGGCGGACTCTCAACCACTGTGCCACCAGGGAAGCCCTGTGTCTATTAACTTTTGATGACAGGACACTTACTTAAACTCTGTGAACAGCTTCCTCTTCAACAAAATGGGTCTCGAAATATCTACCCTATGGAGTATTTGGGAGAATTAGTGATTACTTTCAAAAAATCATGTAGGGGCTTCCCTGGTGGCGCAGTGGTTGGGAGTCCGCCTGCCAGTGCAGGGGACACGGGTTCATGCCCCGGTCTGGGAGGTTCCCACATGCCACAGAGCGGCTGGGCCCATGAGCCGTGGCCGCTGAGCCTGCGCGTCCAGAGCCTGTGCTCTGCAACGGGAGGGGCCACAGCAGTGAGAGGCCCGCATACCGCAAAAAAAAAAAAAAAAATCATGTAGTATTGTGCCTAGCACAGAGAAGATACTCCATAAGTAGAAAATCTATTAGCATAATGGAAAGAGGGTGACTTTGAACTCAAGCTGACATGAGCTCCAGTCCCAAACCTGTTGTGACTCTATGGAAATTACACTGCCTCTCTCAGACACAGCTTCCTTCTCTGTTAAGTGCAAATACTATCTATTTCCACTATACCATCTATTGTGCAAAGATGTTTTGAGGCTTAGACAATCCTATATAACCCTATATAAATTATGTGATGCAAAAAAAAGATGCTCATCTTCTCTCCTGCGTATGAGTATGGGATGAGGAAGAAACGTGATGAAGGGTAAGAACCATCTATCTGGAACAAAATTGACCTGCACTTATGACCTGGTTATATTTTACTAGCTGTGTAGACTTTGACATGTTCTTTAATTGCTCTGAGTCCCGGCTTCCATATTTATTGAACATGAATAATGACTCCTACCTTTCAAGGTTGCTATAAGGTTTAAACACAGTGACGAATGTAAGCATAGAGCTTAGAGCATAGCAACTGCCTTAGAGTAGGCCCTCCATATTAGTGGTTGTTGTTACTACTACTACTTCTTATTTTTATTATTATTGCCATCATTATATAAATGGTGGTTACTGCTTGATGTGCCTGATCTATCAAAACCTAGAGATTTTATTTTTGTTTTGTTTGCTGCACCACGCGGCTTGCAGTATCTTAGTTCTCTGACCAGGGACTAAACCCAGGCCCCAGCAATGAAAGCACCCAGTCCTAACCACTGGACCACCAGGGAATTCCCAGATGAACACAGTTTAGAAGTAGAGATTCTGAGCTACCTGAGGGTAGTTTTGCATCCATTTTTTTAAAAAATAAATTTATTTATTTATTTATGGCTGTGTTGGGTCTTTGTTGTTGCATGTGGATTTTCTCTAGTTGTGGTGAGCGGGGGCTACTCTTTGTTGCGGTGCGTGGGCTTCTCATTGCAGTGGCTTCTCTCGTTGCGGAGCATGGACTCCAGGCATGCAGGCTTCAGCAGTTGTGGCAATGTGGGCTCAGTACTTGTGGCTTGAGGGCACTAGAGAGCAGGCTCAGCAGCTGTGGTGCATGGGCTTAGCTGCTCTGTGGCACGTGGGATCCTCCAACCCAGGGCTCAAACCCATGGCCCCTGCATTGGCAGGTAGATTCTTAATGCATCCAGTTTTGTACTGGCCTCCACCATTATTGCTCAATAAATTACTCTGAGTTAAATTGAATCTGGATAACACACAGAGTTGCTTTCTTCAATTTTTTAGTTGTTAGGAGTTAGAAAATTAGATACCAAAACACTACTTCCCAAGAACAAGCCTCGAACACTCATAACCTCTAACACTGTAGCTAAGAGAGGTATGTTTTTTAAAAGTACAAAATTAATGCACAGAAATCTCTTGCATTCCAATACACTAACAATGAAAGACCAGAAAGAGAAATTAAGGGGACAGTCCCATTTACCATCACAGCAAAAAGAATAAAATACCTAGGAATAAACCTACCTAAGGAGGCAAAAGACCTGTACTCAGAAAACTATAAAACACTGATGAAAGAAATCAAAGATGACACAAACAGATGGAGAAATATACCATGTTCTTGGATTGCAAGAATCAATATTGTGAAAATGACTATACTACCCAAAACAATCTACAGATACAGTGCAATTCCTATCAAATTACCAATGGCATTTTTCACAGAATTAGAACAAAAAATTTTACAATTTGTATGGAAACACAAAAGACCCTGAATAGCCAAAGCAATCTTGAGAAAGAAAAACAGAGCTGGAGTAATCAGGCTCCCTGACTTCAGACTATACTACAAAGCTACAGTTATCAAGACAGTATGGTACTGGCACAAAAAACAGAAATATAGGGGGCTTCCCTGGTGGCACAGTGGTTGAGAGTCCGCCTGCTGATGCAGGGGACACGGGTTTGTGCCCCGGTCTGGGAAGATCCCATATGCCGCGGAGAGGCTAGGCCCGTGAGCCATGGCTGCTGAGCCCACGCATCCAGAGCCTGTGCTCTGCAACGGGAGAGGCCACAACAGTGAGAGGCCCGCGTACCGCAAAAAAAAAAAAAAAAAAAAAAAAAAAAACAGAAATATAGATCAATGGTACAGGATAGAAAGCCCAGAGGTAAACCCATGCACCTATGGTCACCTAATCTATGACAAAGGAGGCAAGAATATACAATGTAGAAAAGACAGCCTCTTCAATAAGTGGTGCTGGGAAAACTGGACAGCTACATGTAAAAGAATGAAATTAGAACACTCCCTAACACCATACACAAAAATAAACTCAAAACGGATTAGAGTCTGTCATACAGAGTGAGGTAAGTCAGAAAGAGAAAGACAAATACCATACGCTAACACATATATATGGAATCTAAGGGAAAAAAATGTCATGAAGAACCTAGGGGTAAGATGGGAATAAAGACATAGACCTACTAGAGAATGGACTTGAGGATATGGGGAGGGGGAAGGGTAATCTGTGACAAAGTGAGAGAGTGGCATGGACATATATTCACTACCAAACGTAAAACAGATAGCTAGTGGGAAGCAGCCGCATAGCACAGGGAGATCAATTCGGTGCTTTGTGACCACCTAGAGGGGTGGGATAGGGAGGGTGGGAGGGAGGGAGACGCAAGAGGGAAGAGATATGGGAACATATGTATATGTATAACTGATTCACTTTATTATAAAGCAGAAACTAACACACCATTGTAAAGCAATTATACATCAATAAAGATGTAAAACAAACCAAAACAAAAAAAAAACAGATTAGAGACCTAAATGTAAGGCCGGACACTATAAAACTCTTAGGGGAAAACATAGGAAAAACACTCTTTGACATAAATCACAGCAAGATCTTCTTTGACCCACCTCCTACAGTAACGGAAATAAAAACAAAAATAAACAAATAGGACCTAATTAAACTTAAAAGCTTTTGCACAGCAACAGAAACCATAAACAAGATGAAATGACAAAGCTCAGAATGGGAGAAAATATTTGCAAACGAAGCAATGGACAAAGGATTAATCTTCAAATATACAAACAGCTCATGCAGCTCAATATCAAAAAACCAAACTACCCAAACAAAAAATGGGCAGAAGACCTAAACAGACATTTTTCCAAAGAAGACACATAGATGGCCAAGAGGCACATGAAAAGATGCTCAACATCTCTAATTATTAGAGAAATGCAAATCAAAACTGCAATGAGGTATCACCTCACACCGGTCAGAATGACCATCAAAAAATCTACAAACAATAAATGCTGGAGAGGGTGTGAAGAAAAGGGAACCCTCTTGCACTGTTGGTGGGAATGCAAATTGATACAGCCACTATGCAGTACAGTATGGAGGTTCCTTAAAAAACTAAAAATAGAACTACCATATGACCCAGCAATCCCACTACTGGGCATATACCCTGAGAAAACCATAATTCAAACTGAGACATGTACCACAATGTTCATTGCAGCTCTATTTACAATAGCCAGGACATGGAAACCACCTAAATGTCCATCGACAGATGAACGGATAAAGAAGATGTGGTACATATCTACAATGGAATATTACTCAGCCATGAAAAGGAATGAAATTGGGTCTTTTGCAGAAATGTGGATGGACCTAGAGTCTGTAGTACAGAGTGAAGTAAGTAGGAAAGAGAAAAACAAATATTGTATATTAATGCACATATGTGGACTCTAGAAAAATGGTACAGATGAACCTATTTGCAGGGCAGGAATAGAGATGCAGACATAGAGAATGGACGTGTGGACATGGTGGGTGAAGGTGAGAGTGGGATGAATTGGAAGATTAGGATTGACATACATACACTACCATGTGTGAAATAGAGAACTAGTGGGAACCTGCAGTATAGCACAGGGAACTCAGCTCAGTGCTCTGTGATGACCTAGATGTGTGGGGTGAGGGTTGGGGGTGGGAGGGAGGTCCAAGAGAAAGGGGATATATGTATACATATAGCTGACTCACTTTGTTGCACAGCAGAAACTAACACAACATTTACAATGTTTAACACAACACTGTAAAGCAACTAGAGTCCAATTAATAAATAAATAAACAAAAGAGGGGGTTGATTACTTAATAATTAATAATTCCAAGTGAATAATAAACGCTGAAATCTCTTGCAAGAAAAAGTATGCTGTACATTCCTGGAGAACTGATTTTTATTTATTTTATTGAGATATAATTTACATTAGTTTCAGGTATACAATCTAATGATTTAATATATGTATATATTGCAAAGTATATATTGCACAGTAAAATAAGTCTAGTTAACATCCATCACCACACATAGTTACAAACTGGTTTTTTTTCTTGTGATGAGAACTTTTAAGATCTACTCTCTTAGCAACTTTCAAATATACAGTACAGTATTATTGACTATAAGACACCATGCTGCACATCATATATCCAGGACTCATTTATTTTATAACTGAAAATTTGTGCCTTTTAACCACCTCCACCCATTTTACCCACCCCCCAGCCCCCTATCTTTTCTTTGAAAGTCACAATTTGCTGCAGCCTTCTTCAGGAACTTCCTCTTATCCATCATGACACATAGAGGAACTGAAGGTCAAAGAAGTCTTTGCACCCAAAAGCTCTGGGACAACAGACTAAGTTAACCTACCCTCTTGGCCCTTCCATCTTTTAGAAATAAACCTTTGTTTAAAAATAAATAAGAAAATTTCATAAGCTCCAAACCACAGCCCTGCCTCACTCCACCTCGAACTCACCCAGCCCAAGTGCACAAAATGACTCAATTCAACAAATATTTATTGAGTACCTACTCTCTGCCAGGCACTGTTCTAGGCACTGATTACAACAAGAACAAGTATTGGTTCAAACCTAAATTCTCATACCTGCCAGTCATCTTTCTTCACACCCAGAATATCCTGGGGATTATCATCTGACACACCAAGTCTTTGCCAACTTGGCTCAGGTCATAAATAATCCTCAGGAACTGGCTCTTTAATGTCCTTGTAGCTACCAGGTGACCATGCCAGTGCCATCCATCTGGGATCTGGATTAGTTTTCTGTCCACGGAATTCTTATATTCCTAAGAGAGTAAATGTGACTCCCAGTTCTACCCTAAGGAGTCATGTTTTCTCTCAGGACCCAAAATCAGACTTTTCAGCACTCTGAGTTTTTGTTACAAGGCTCCAGTCTCCAACCAGGACATTCAATGCTGCTGCTGTATCCCCATTTAGTCAGTGTACAGGCCTTTTCCATTAACTCATTCATTCTAGTCTTGGTTCCCAGACTCCATGTCTCCAGTTGCCATGAAAGGTTGATAATGATTCAAGAATTAAAGTCTGAAATGAGGACAGCCCTCAGAGACTATTCTTCCCAAATAAAATTCAAGTCAGGTGTCTAAAGCTCTGTTGTCTTCAGGGATCAGACAGGTAAAGTAAATGTATAAAGCCATTTATGCGTAATACAGTAGGCAGAGATGAGGTCTGTGGTAAAACAGAGAAAGCATACAAATTCCAATTTTAAAAAAAGAAAGCTGGGCAGGCCACCAAATCACAGCTTCTGCAGCCCTTAAGCACAGAATGGCAGCTTCTCAGGCTTTGTAGTTCACACATTTGGCACACTACCTGCACTTAGTAGGTGCTTGAATCAATGACTAGGTGAAAGAACAAAGAAGCGAGTAAATGAATAAACCAAAGTGGGAGAGCTGAAACAGACACTTTAGATTGTACCTTCACAGTATGGGTAAACCTCACTCATCTGAGTTTCTCTGTTCTCAAAACTGTATCTCTGAGACTTCTCCAAACTTATAATAATCCCTAAATTAGTTTGTCTAAAGGATTTCATTTTTTTAGGACTTCATTATAGACAGATACATAGATTATCAATGGAGAGATGATAGATATAAATATTATGCCTTCTTTAAAACAACTCAGAGTGCTTTATAATATATTTTAAAATTCAATATCAACTCCTCTAATGTAGCAATAAACCACATGAAGTGAGGAAAACAGAAAATAAAGGAAAGTAGCAGAGGAAAATATAGAAGCAACCAAAGAGTCATGGGCTCACTTTATGGATAAAGTTTCTGTCCAAACTGTCTTCAGGCATCAAAGTTTCTCCCTTTACTCTTCTCTAGCAGTGGAGATGGAGGAAGATAGTGAAGACAGGGTTGGGACAATAGAAGATAAAAGATAAAAAGGCAATCCAGAAAAGGAGGCATTATTTTGTATTCCATGAGGCCCTATGAATCCAGTCTCTTGAGATGATGGGATGTGACTTCAGGACCTTCCCCCAATCCTGCAGGGACAGGCCAAACTAGTCATGCAAGATGCCAGAATCCAGTGTTCTCACGACCCTGTCCTATCCCTCAGCTGCACCTCACCCTTCTCTTCTTGCTCAGTTTTTCCAGTCTTCTCTGCTAACTTACTGTTCCTGATCCTGGGCTCCAGTGGACCAGGGTGACCAGCTCCTGAACAACTGTCTTTTCTCCCTAGTTTACATTTCCATATTGATGGCCCTGAGTTCCCAGTAATTTGTTAATGGTCTGATTCCAGGACCATATTAGTTTCCTATGGTTGTTATATATATATAAAAAAAAAAAAATTAGCATAAACATGGTGGCCTGAAATGCCAGAAATGTATTTTCTTACAGTTCTGGAGGCCAGAAGTGTAAAATCAGTATCACTTGCCCCAAATCAAGATGTTGGTAGGGCCGCACTCCCTCTGGATGTTCTAGGGCAAGATCCATTTCTTGCCTCTTCTAGCTTCTAGTGGCTGCTAGCATTCCTTGGCTTGTGAGTATATCACTCCAATCTCTGCCTCTGTGGTCACATTGCCTCCTTCTCTTCTGTCTGTATAGTCTCCCTCTGCCTCTCTCTCATAAAGACACATGTGATGGCATTTAGGGCCCACACAATTATTCAGGATAATCTCATATCAAGATCCTTAACTTTATCACATCTGCAAAGATTCTTTTTCCAAATAAACATTTATAGTACACAGAGATTAGGAGGTGGCTATCTTTTGGGGAGAGGGAGGCATTTTTTTTAGCCTATTATAAGAACTTTCTCATGTAATGTGGTTCCATGAGCAGCCCAAACCCCAAACCAAAGTATTGTTCCCTAGCAAGTTAGAGTGTTATTCTATTTGAATGCCTACAGCTAAATGCCACAATGATCTCGGGCAGAAAAATATATTAACCTAAGAAGTCTCCCAATTATAAAGGTCTGTCATGTTTCATGCCTGCTTCTCCTTTGCGTGGTTTTTCACATATGTTCAAATAAACAGTAGTATGTATTCTTTTCCTCATTGAAATAATCCAATATACTTTTCCCCATTCCCCT
Source organism: Mesoplodon mirus (assembly GCF_964341445.2). Lineage (NCBI taxonomy): Eukaryota > Metazoa > Chordata > Mammalia > Artiodactyla > Ziphiidae > Mesoplodon > Mesoplodon mirus. The sequence goes on along the minus strand of NC_138976.1, from coordinate 88,857,414 downwards.
TTTCCTCTCTGGAATCCAAAAGGGGGCTGGTGAGAAATTAACAGAGTCTATGGGCTCATTCCTAAATCTGCCATTGCCATCCCTCCTAAAGTAAGGCTCTATGACTCATAATAGCAGATCTGATGTACATGCCTGCCACCTCTTTCATTCCAAAGATTTAAACAGGGCAGAACTCGGGCCCAGATGGAGTCATATCTCTCTTAAGAAAGTAAACTCCTCTCAGCTTTTCTAGAGATGAAAACAGTGGCTTCTCCACCTTCCATCCTGAGAAAGCCCTCGTGGGGAGACCCATACTGTGCTCATGTTTGTTCAGGTGGCTTGATATTCGCCACAAGACATTCTTTCCCAAGCAGCCTCAAAGGACAACCTCCTGCTTCTGTAAAATATGTGGATTGAGTTTCTTTGAATGAAAAGGCATAGCATATTCAACCTACTTAAAGGAACTCATAAGCCTTCCACTGTGGGAAGCGTTACACGAACCAGCCAAAGGATGCCACCCAAGCATAACCAGGAAAGTGGCTTCTCACTTGAATCCAAATATGATTTTGGTTCTTTTGGCGGTGGGTTTATGTTCTTTCAACTACAGCATTTGGGACAGATGAAGCTTCTTTTGCCAAGAAACAAAGAACATGCTCTGTACCCTTTATCAGTTCTCATATGAGTTTTGCAATTCTCCTCATACTGTGCTAAGAAAGAAAATAAAAATTATCCCTGGCTTTGTAAAAATCTGTTGCTTTTGGGAAATGTTCTTTTCTGACCAGTATGAAAATCTAGTCTCTGACTAAAACCGAGGAAAATTAAAGTGATATGTTTTTCTAATCCTAAGGTTTTTAAAACAACAAGACATTCTTGCAGTAGAAATTGTTAAATTTGTTCAAAATCCAAAAATAGTCTTAGAAAAACCTAGGACCCTTTACAGATGTACTGTGACCCATACATCAAAGAAGGGCTAATGAAGGACTAAAATGCCCAAATCCTTTAAGTAACAGAATGGCATTTTATTTACCTAGAGAATACCTTTTATTTTTATTTTTTCAGGGAGGGTAGGGAAGGGAGTGTTTCAGGCCAAGACGATGTTGGAGATTGAGCCCAGCAAGCAGCAAGCTCTAAATGAGGCTGAGCATGGATGTGGTTAGCTATCTGCCATAGAGACCCCATCATCAAAAGAACAAAGGTGTCCCCTACGAATTGAGGGAAAAAATTGTTCTTTCTGCTGGTTCCAAACTTGTTTCTGCATCACAACCATCAAAATGAATAATCAATAACTCCATCAATACTTGTTAGGCCACTGGAGGAACTACTGGAGAAAAAATTCTGGTTTTCAAGAGTTGATCAGAACTTGAAACTTCTTTCTTTGCTCTCTTTGGCTCTGACAAGATTGGAGCTCTGCTTTCCTGGCTGATGGCTTTAATTTTGACCTCAGCTAAGCCTCTTTCAAATACTGTCTTTATTGTCTTCAGAGCACCCATTTTCCTTACATTTGAAAATTGTGTGTATGTTTGCATATGTATGTATTTTTTTTTCTGGTTTTTTTTTTGGTTTTTTTTTTTTTTTTGCGGTATGCGGGCCTCTCACTGTTGTGGCCTCCCCCATTGCGGAGCACAGGCTCCGGACGCCCAGGCTCAGCGGCCATGGCTCACGGGCTCAGCGGCCATGGCTCACGGGCCCAGCCGCTCCACGGGCCCAGCTGCTCCACGGGACGTGGGATCCTCCCGCACCGGGGCACGAACCCGCGTCCCCTGCATCGGCAGGCGGACTCTCAACCACTGCACCACCAGGGAAGCCCCGCATATGTATGTATTTTACTTCAGTTATTTGCCTTTGGGATACTGAGCTAAGAGGAAGAGATGATCATGTGACAGTCAAGGAAAGTCTGCTGCCATTCTTTGTTTCTCAATCTCCTGATACTCAATAATTTGCTATTTATGTTCTACCAAAACAGAACTCTTGTAGCACTCTGCACACATACTATATCCTCCTTATGACCTCAATTTTCCCCAACTCTATCTCCTTACCATTGAAAAAAATCATTCACCATTCAGCTTAGATACTACATCTTTTAGAAAAACTTACCTAATCCTAGCCCACACTCACTGACACAGGCAGGTTGGATGCCTCTCCTCTGTGCTACCATGGAAATATCTGTACCACTCTGACACCAAACTTACTACGCTATGTTGTAAATGCATGTTGACTTGTTTGGCTTTCCCATTAAAGAGCATCATATCCCCAGTGTCTGGCAGAGAGTCGATACTCAGTAAGTGCTCCTTAAACTGCACTGTATTTAAAATATTTTTTTCTTTCCCATTCTTAAGAATTTATGGACCCTAAAAATTTAAAGATGATGTTCAACAATAGCATGTCTTTGTAGTCCAGTTTGTAAAAGAATTTCTCTTTTCCTAGACTAAGCTAGAGCTATGGGGAAAGAAATGTTCATCTTCAGTTATACAGAGGGCTGTTCCTATAGCTAAAATGACCTGAATGTTGATTTCTACACACTGTGCCTCTGGCACTTCTGAAAGAAACATTGTTCTTAAAGCGACTAAAGGGATTTAGGGTTTCACTGAACCATGATGCAGGCTTCCTCGGCTAGACTGTTGAATGTTTGCCTGCCACCAGAGTTCCGCCTCCAGAATAAAGCAAGATTAAAAGAAAATTAACTCATAATTGCTTCCCCAACAGATTTTGTTGTCCACATGGGATTACACACAGGTTTCCCACAGCTGTAATCAATGGTCTCGAACTCCCCATCCTAGGCTGATGAGCACAAATAAAGAATCCAAATACCTTTTCTCCTAAGAGCTAATCCTTTTCAATGAGATGTTCACAGACCTACATTATTAATGTAGAAGGGAGGGAGGGAGGGAGAGAAGGAGAGAGAGGGAGAGAGGGAGGGAGGGAGGGAGGGAGGGAGAGAGAGAGAGAGAGAGAGAGAGAAGGAAGGGAGGGAGGGAGGGAGGGAGTAAGGAAGGGGAATTAATTCTCAAGGAACTCAAGGTTGCATGACTGAAAAGGGAACTCAAGATTTTCATGCTTAAATGTTCATAACTGAAGGTCCTGCTGGATGTAGAATGTGTGCACGTCGCTTATTCCAATGGACATCTTAGGTAAAGGAGATCATCTGGCTTTATATTTAATAAAATGATCTTTCAGGGTACTAAAGATAAGACATGAGAAGCTATCACTGAGCTTTCAAAAGCCTACAATGGCCTGATTTTAAATCAAATGAAAAATTTCATTTCAGATCAAATCAGTAAAAATCTGGATACAGGCCAGAATAAAAAATGTAGCAAAACTCAAACATATGAGCAGAAGTAATTAATCATGAAGTTGAGGTCCAGAAAGAATAGTGCAAAGTCATTTGCCTCTGCCTATAGCCTCCAGTCCAACTCCCTTTAACCCCCTCTGAGGTAAATGTGTATGCCAGTGGTTCCTAGGCATGAACCACAAACCTCTGGGTAGCAGGGCTCAGAGTTATTAAGAGAGGTCAAAGAATCCACATGAGCAGCAAATGTTAGCTGAGTCTGACTAAATAGTATGTCTCACACAAATACAAAATACCATTTTAAAACTGTATTTAGATACTGATTTCAAAGCATTATTGATTTCATAGCAGTTCTCCCTGCTCAGGTGGTTTCTCGAACAACAGACACTAAAGGCAACGTTACACTCAGGGTTGGGGGCTGGGGACAATGATATGTGAATATTTTTTTAAATTAACTTTTTATAAAAGAATAACATCCATACATGTGAATACTTTTGACATTAAAACATTAGAAATTACTGTTCTACACATTTTTATCAACAATCCAGAAAACATTTGCACATTCTACATATTCAGTTGATTCCAGTGCTTCTTAATCCTCATAGGCTGGAAGAACCTCAAAGAGTCTAATCTAAATCCTTCCTGCTACAATTTTACCTTAGCTTAGTTTACTGTTCCTTTCTGAAGTTACAAGATGATTACTATAGCTCTTCATATAGCCAATGACAATTAAGTTCTTTTCCAGGTACCCCTTCTTGAGACTAAATAACTCAAATATTCCCACACAGAGTTCTATCTCAACATTTACATTGCTATTCGCTAGAACAGCACTGTCCAATAGACTTTTTCCAATGATGGAAATGTTCTATATCTCTGTTGTCCAATATAGTAGCAACTAGCCACATGTGACAACTGATCACTTAAAATTTAGCCAGTGAGACTGAGGAACTGAATTTTTTAATTTTAATTCATTTATATTCAAATTTAAATAAACAATAGGGCCAGTGGCTAGCATACTGGCTGATGCAGCTCTGGACAGCATTCATTTCCTAATCATATAATTTCATTATAGTAACCCCCAAATGCAGAAAATAGCCCAATAAAGACCTAACTGATTCCAAAAGCTGGGTTATTTGATTTTACACATAGCACCATGGTGCCAATGGGAGCAATGACATGGAAGCATATTAGCTTTACAGACAAAGATGAATAAAATATAAGCATTACCCTAGCCTAATATAAAAAGGCCTGGATAAATGAGTGCAGCGCCAGAAAAAGTTATCTATGTTCTTGGAAAGTAATACAGCCAGAGGCCTCAGAAGTTCACCTTTATAGGCAAAGACCTCCATTAATTGTATCTTAAATGTCTTGATTTGGTTAACAATCAGCTTTGTTGCCCAGCATCAGTATGGGATGTTTGATACTTAGCTCCTTTTTCTTAAAATACTTGCTCAAAAATAGTAAAGAATTTATCTTCTTGATATTGAGATTCTTTTTCATTCTTTAAGTGAGTTAGTCTGAACGGATCCCCACTGAGTTGCCCAAAGACTGACCACTGTGGAGTTTCATTCAGCTAATAAATATTCTTATGTTGACACTGAATCATTGAAAATCTCATTGCCAACTAGATATGAACCCACTTAATGGTAACCTAATTTAAACCGTGTTTTTTCAGGAATTAAGACACAGAGACAAATCTGTAGTTTATATTAATAGAATTTGCTTAGCACTGTTCCAGGTGCTGGAAGAACACTACAAGATGATGCGCAACCCAGTCCCCAATCTAAAATAGCTTAAACACACCATATTTCACACTAATAATCAGGGAGATAAAGGGTTCCCTTTTATTTCTCTTTTTCATTGTCCAATTACGCTACATTCCTTTTCATACTGATGCATCTTGTGAAATCTCTGGAATGGTAAGTGAGTTTGACTGTATAATAATAATACCTGAACTTCTTAGTATTTCTGGTTCCCTAAAATTCTGTTGTTAAAACCTACTATGATTTAATAACTATAAATTATTTCCAGCCCCCAAAAAGCATTATTATTCTCCTATATTAAATAAACTACCTTGAAACACTTAAGAATACCCCCTTTATCAACTTTATGGAAGAAATAGAACACTATGGCTTGGTGCTCAAACTCCTATTCATATTCTCTAAACTCTATTCTCACCTTTTTGTTTCTTGTAATCAATAAAACACAGTGGAAATACCATTAAAATTTTATTGCATTGAATAATAATTCTAAAATGTTCTACTTTGGGGACATAAATTTTGTAGACTAATAATAACTAATATTTGCTTAGCACTTTATAGTTCGCAAAATATCACTTGGTCTTCATATGATCCCAAGTGCTCTCATTGTCAATTTTCATATTACAAAACTACAGTTTAGCAGCGAAGCAGCTTCTCTAAGAAAACATGTGTAAATTATGATCTAGAGCAATACTCTGCATGCTGTGTCCAGTGGATCTTGGTTTACTATAAAATAGTAAACAATGAATACCATATATGCTTCTTGTAAACTCAAATAGCAAGACCATATTTAAAGTTTAGATAAGTTCTGTACTTTTTTTAAAAAATCTGTTTAACTTTTTTAACCCAAACATTTCCCAAACTTATGTATCCATAGAGGGTTTTTTTTTAAATACCATTTATTTTTCTACCAAATACCCTTTGAAAAAAATATTGAGCTAAGAAAATGTCCTAAAAATATAAAAAATGATAGAAAATTAGGTGACTGAACAAACTTCTCAACCCCCAAATACTTGGGATAGAACTCCCCATGTAACACCAGTCTTTAAATATTCTCCTCCCTAAATGCCCTCTTCTCTAAATATCTTCAGTTACTGTGTCTGTGTTGTACCTGTGGGCAGGGTATAAGGCTAAAACTGTGGTTCCATTAATGCTTAACCAAGAAACATAACAAATATGTGTTTGTTCCTAAAGGTGAAGGCCAAGAAGCTAAAATGGGGTTATAATTATGTAAGTAATGTCTACCACCTTGCATACTGGTCTGGCAGAGCCTTTCCTTTAGTCTGCATTTCCAAAGCTCCAGGCATTTTTTCAGCCTAGAGGCTGAACTTCTCTCATGTCCCTAGGGATTTCTCACATGGAAAGCCTCTGCTTCAAGCAGAACCAACAGACATCTCACTTTTTCCAGGGCCTCAGCCTGATATTTTCCCTACCCTTTGATTAACTTCCAAAATTGGTCCAATTAGTATAGTTGTCATAAAAGATACAAACGCAATAATCTCAAGATGTGCCACTTCCTAAATCAGCAATATGAAACAAAAAGTAACAGGGGCCACCAAATGTCACATCCTTTCAAGAGAAGCTTTTAAGAAAAGCAAGGTGAAGGGCAGCTGGGATAATCTGGAAGCTTGCCCAGAATGCCTATGCTTAAGAACAGGCATATCCTAAAGGGAATGACCATCACCACCAATTAAAGAAGCACTCCAGCCTGGCCCTCACCCACTTCATCTCAACTTCAGCCTTTTTCCCTTCGTGAGTAGAACTGTATCACAGTGGAAATAAAACCTTTGAATCTGCCAGAAACAGTTCATCACGGCTATCTCTGCAATCAGCAAGAGACTACCTGAATCTTGCTTTCAGTTTGTAGTCCTAGCACCTTAGCTTGATTGGGCCTGACTTTGCCCTTGCTGCCCTCTCTTTCTGACAGGCCCATCCTACCCTGGCCCTGAGTTTCCCAGCTTTTAGAAACTTTATTCACTGTTTGAGGCCTGGCTCAGTCCCCAGTCAGAATTAGTCTTTCCCTCCTCTGTCTCCCTCCCCTGTATCTACAAGCCCCATCCTTCTCTGGAAAGCAGAATAAAGGGCTGGGCCAGTTGGGTGGTGGCCCAAAACAATAATCTATAAAAGGGGCTTTCAATGGAATAAAATGGCACCATAGTAAAACATAAATTGATCTTGCTCATCAAAGCTGATGGTACACTTGAACAGAAAAGAAAAAATCCTGGCTGGTTATAATCCTCTCTCTGCTAAAAAATGTTTTAAAAAATATTTTTAAAATATGGGTTTTAAGGACATCAAATTATTAGATTTCCCCAAATTTTCCAACTGGCATAGTCTGGGCCTGTTTTGTTACAGTCCAACCACAATGTAATTAGCTGCATATCTGCCTGTGTCATTTTTATATGGGCATTCCCCAGAATTTAAGCACAATGCTTTGTACATGTTAGGTATTAAATAAAAATGTAAGATGGAATGAACTGGTAGTCTTTCTTACTCCCAACTGTAGGCTACAGCCTAACAGAAATGGAAGAGAAGGCTGGAAATTTCCTCCATTACACCAAGCTATTTAATTACCTTAACTCTTCCAAGAAGGTTTGAAAAAGTCAAAAAGCAAACTGCGAGAGATAAACCAGTTCCCTTTGTAAGGACAACTTGTGCCTGCCTAAGAGACACTGCTATGTGGGAGAAGGAAGTAGAAAGAGGTTATTTAGCAGAGCTGATGAAATGCACAGCTTTCCTATTCCTCCCATGTTGATTATTGACTAAATGGTCTCTTTATTTGTTTTATAATTTTCTAAACCATTACACACACTCATACCCAATGCCAATACAAATAATTTCATTTATCCACTTTTGAGATTTGCCACCAGACTCTTTACCTCCATTAATGCAGGGAAACTTAAGGTGAATAGCCAACATAGTAAATTGGCCTAGAAGTAAAATCATCCATCTGGTTATTTCCCCCACCTTTCTTACTCTGTTGCCACCGCAGTATACCATAAACATACACACATATACACACACACACACACACACACACAACCCCTCCCAGATGAAACCATTACATGACATAAATTCATCTCTATTACACGGAAAATTCATTTCCACCTCTTAGGTTTCTTATGATATATTCTTTGAACTTAGCCAGACCATTCTATCTCAGCTCCACCGTTTAGCAACCATGTGTGTGACCTTTGGCAAGTCACACAACCTCTCTGAGATGCAATTATTATTCCAGAAAATGGAATTAAGGATGCTCATCTCTCAGACTTCCTGGGAGGGTTGAGCTGGATGATATATATAGATAAAGACACAGAAATACCCAATACAGTTGCAAACACACAGTGAACATTCAACATAAGTGTCCCTTACTTATTGATTAAATTTTCTTCTGAAAAGTTGGGCCACAACCCAGTGAATTTCTAAGATAAACTGCTGTAAATCTGAGATTGTTTGTGTGAGCTCAATCCTAACCCACAGCATTCCCAAAGTCCCTGCTAGCCTCTGCTGAACCTCTGTGAAAATTAGGACCTCCGCCATCCCTCAGCCTTCTATCCTGACCCCCATCCCCACTGCACATAGCCCTATTAGCCAACAACTTGTGGAATGGAGTAAGGCCTGGATTTCATCTTTCAGTCGACAACCCCTTGCCAGGTTCCTCTGTGCAAAGCACAACCTGCATTATCATACAAGGGAAGCCTGAGTGTTTCTGTACTCCAAATCTAAGCCTTCCCAAACCTTTGTAAACTTATCTCCACTGAATAGTAAGGTAGTTCTTCAAATCCTACCTCCAAGAAAGAATTGTTTAGGTATCACTGTTATCATTAACAAGAACTCAGAAAATATCTCCTCAGCCTTTGGGCACAAAAAGGGGAAAGAACTGGACCTCACAGTGGCGCTTAGTTTTGACCACTGGCATAGGAATTATGCTCTGACTTAGCAGTTTCCCAGGAACGCTGAGGCAAAGACTCCTGAGGGTTTACGGCATAGGATGGATAGTGCATGCCCAGACCACGTGGCCCACAGTAAATCAGGACCCAGAATCTGAACAGCACCAACTATAAGCAAGAAAGACATCCATTCTACCCAGTTCTGCCTCTGCACATACTATGAGGTGATCCTGGGCTGAAATTTCCTCATCTATAGAATGGAATTAATCCCTGCCCTATTCCTTTATCCCCCCAAGTTTCTGAAGTTCAAGTGGGATGGTATTTGTGAGCTTTAAGTCAAAAGCCCAATATAAGAAAATTTATTATTGATTTTTGCCTCCCAAAATTCTTCAGAATCACAGTAATAAACAAGCTGCTTAACCAAAGTAAAAGAAGCAAGCAAACAAAACACTGTAACTATTATTAAAATATTTAAGTGTCAATACCCTAATCAAGCATGACCTTGTCTGGAGATCCATCCCTGACTCTCCACACCATGTCATTCCTCCTTCTGACAAAACATACTTGTCTCTACTGGTGTTGCCTCTGCATCTTGTGGCTACTTCTTTGTTGCACATAACACAGGGAATTATAGTTATCTGCTTGTCTGTCACCCCGTCAGACTGTGAGCTCACTGAGGTCTGCAGCTATGTCTGTAACCCAACCCTGACCTAGCTGTGCCTGGCACATAAATCCTACTGTAGGTATCTTGAGCAGAATGGGAAGCTTCCTGACCTGCACTCTCTGTTCTCAGCTTTGTACCTCACCAGTGCCATGATCTTGGACAAATCCCTTTTTTTCTATGAAATAGGAATATCAGACTAACTCAAGTTTGTCAACTGCTGCCCCACAGGCCCAATCTAGCCCCCAGACATGGTTTTTAGCCTGCATAGTTTTGGCATCTATAGTGTTAAAAAGAAACTTCAATTATGAACATTTAGATATCAGAAAGTATCGCACGAAATTAGAATTTTCAGCTTCTCCTTAAAAATGAGAAGATCTCACAGCACTGGGCTGTCGCTCCCTAGAGCAACAACTGGTGGAACTGGCTGGTGGCTTGCTAAAACAGGCTAGGAGCTGTCCAGGCCACCACAGTCCCTATTACTTACTGCTTACTCTTGGCCCAGTCACTCATTTAAATTACTTGTCTCAGTCCTTACATTCATTTGATTAGAGTTTTGTAAATGCATGTTAGCTCTTATAACACCATTCTAGGTCTCTAGGAATCCTCTCCCAACCAGATACACACACACACACACACACACACACACACACGACCATCTCTTACCATGGGAGCAAGAAGCTCTGAGGCCTTCTGCTGCTATCATACTACTCACCATCCTCACTTTAAGCTGATTCCCTTGGCAATTAATGAATGAAAGGAAGAGACATCAAATAGAGGAAAAAATAGGAAGGTAGAGGAAGAGAGGGAAGTTTTAGCTACAAATAGTGATACCAGAGGTATTATGATATCATGTGAGGAAAATTAGATAGTTTTACAGTGCCAGATTTTCCATACAGCAAAGCAATCATTTTGTCTATGATCCTGGAAACACACATAATAGCTGATGTGAAAAATGGGAGGTTAATCATCAGAAATTATTGTGGCTTTGGGTGTCATTCCCATTGGGGTTCTCTCCCTCCTGCTCCCCATGGCCCTCTTGCAAGAAACTGCAACTGGCAATTTGAAATTTACACACCTTCACAGATGGGTTGCCCCCATCTGTAGCATATCCATAACCTCCCAAGGCAAAGCTGCCATTACTTACAGTATAATCAGCGGCACAGCAGGTGCAGAGAGGGGGAGAGAGCTAGGTACCTGTTACTAAGAAGCCTGATGAGTCCAACATACTGCTTGTCTCCAACAAGTACTACCCCAGGAAATTGAAAATGGCACATCTCAACGTGCATGGCATATGTCTGCTATGCCCATGTGGTGTCTGACTGGACAGATCAACAACCCAGCCTGCATTTTCTCTCCAGCTTCCTTTATACTCTGGCTAGATCAGTTAGACAACAGAGCCCAGCAAAAACTCTGCCTTCACAATCTTCAGTCAGCTACTTACAGAAATATCCACATCCTTAAAACCCCAGGTTTTCCCCCTTCCCAAAAGCTTCAAGTTGGTAACTAAAAAAATATATTTTTATTAAACACGCTGCATACTAGTATTCTTATCCCACGCCATGGTCTTTTGATACTAATCCATCAGCTAATGAAGAACAGAAAAGTCTTGTTTTATAAATATTTTTTATTAGAATCTGTACTTTGGGGGTGGGAGATTTTAGTAAGGAACTCAATAACAAGCACAATCAAATTGCCAACTGCTCCAACTCTCTCCCAAAATATTCAAAGCAATCTAAGTATAATTTTCAGTCATTTTCTCCATCTCATGAACGTTGTTCTCAAAGGTGATGGGTCTGGGAAGATAAGATGGAGTACAGCAAATCCATTAACCACATCTGAAAAACACTCAAAGTAGAGTCAGAGTGTACACACTAATGACAATTATCCACACCTTTTTCTTCTATATGGAGAATAAGGTTCATCCACATCCAGAGTGTGGGATAATATGTACATGCTTAGAATTCAAGAAACCTGAATTCTAGTCCTGGCTTCACTAGCTAGAATTGTGACCCTCTGTAAATCTTTTAACATCTCCAGATTACCTCAACTGCAAAATAAAACATGAAATAACCTCTAAAGTACTGCTTCTCAAATTTTAAAATGCACATGAATAACTTGAAGATCTTGTTAAAAATGCATATTCTAAGTCATTAGGTTTAGAGTGGACCTGACATTCTGCAATCTTAACAAGTTCTCAGATGATGTTGGTAACTGTTGGTGCAGGGACCACACTCTAAGAACAAGATGCTAAAGCACTAATTCTCAAATTTAGCTGCACATTGGATTACCCAGGGAGTTTAAAAAATATATCAATACCTGGTGCCATCCCGAGGGTCTGATTTAATGACTACTTAAAAGCTGTGTTTGAGTATGGGGAGTTTTTAAAGCTCCCCAGGTGATTATAATGTACAGCAAAGTTTGAGAACCTCTGCTCTATTCCTTAAAAGTCTAAAATGATGACTTTTATTTTTCAATCACATTACATTTGTATAATGAAATTCCTCATGTCTATTATCTCATGACAACTCAGAGAGATAAGCAGGGCAAAAGCTATTAACTCTGATTTACAAAAGAGATAACCACCCAAGAATCAGGTGACTTGCCTAATGGCATACAACTCACGTCAGACCTTCTGCTACCAGAACACAGAGTTCCTGAGACCCAACCTGTGTTTTATCCAGAGTGCTTTGTACTGACTCATACAAACCAATAATGACAAGCAAAGAGAAGAAAAAAGATGGTAGCTTTTCTGCCCAAAATTCCACTCAGAATGATACAAATCGCAATGTAACAGAGAAATGCATGCAACTAGGAAAACAATTAAATGTATAACTGGTGAAGGAGCTACCTGGCTGCTCTGGATGCAGATAAGGTTGATAAGGTTATGTCAGCAGGACCAGCCATTAGGCAACAAGTGAGCACAGCAAGATGGATTAACTCGGTACTCAGAATATGACAAAATGTACTGGGGAAGTGCCATAACTGTTCCCGGGCAAGAGACCAGAAAGTCTGCCATTTGATAAAACTAATAATTCATTAGAACTTGTCGAGATAGCCATCCTGCTTCTACACATTTGCAAAACCTACACAGAAACAAAGCAAACTTAAGAGTTCTGGCATTGGGACTAAAGGTAAATGCGAACATTAATATAAAAAAAAAAAAGTAAGTAGGGGGTGGAAAGGAAGGAAGTGATATTTTTTAATTGCTTACTATGGACCAGTCATTTTTACAAATTATCTGGCCTTATTATAACTTGTGAGGTAAGCTTTGTTACTCCATTTTACAAATGAGAAAGGTGAGTTACAGAGTTTGCCTTTTACACCAAGTTACACCTCAATGTCAGAGCTGGGTTTAAGCCTAGATCTGTCTGATTCCAACCTCCTCCTCGTGTCCTTTCCACTATTCCACACCGATTCCTATAACCAAACTAAACATTTTCAGGTAAACAACCATTCTTCCCCAAATCTTCATCTTGTCTATGTAGCAGGGACATAATGCTATTATACACAGCTCTTTGTTCCTGTTGATCCAAAGGAGAATGGAAACACTATTTATGGTTAGATAACTTGGCAAAAAACAAAAACAAAAACAAAAACTTTCACTGACCTTCTGGCATTTTGGTTTTGCAAAGGTGAAGCCCCAAATTCTTTTCAACAGAGGTTGCAAGATGGCAGCCTTAAGTCCGATTTGGCCTGCAGACATGTTTAACTGAAATATACACCACTGACCCTCCTACTGTTTTTAAGATTCTGGAATTTAAAAAATTAAAAAGCAATGGCACTTTAATAAGTAATTATCACACAGAAATGTAGATTTCTGGTGTCTCTCAAAAATGCTGGAAGAGTTGGGAACTGGCATCAGGCTCTCTCCTGGATAATCAAATGAAGTTGGGTCACCAAGCCCTCCATAGATGAAGTATGTGCTCTCCATTCACCATAGTCCTATCTTTCTCTATTTATTTGTCAGATGACAACTGTCATCACAGTTAAGATGAATACTTCTTATACCTTATTCTATCAAAGGTTGAATAATAAGAGGTACACTGAGAGGTCCACCCATATATTTCAAGAAAAATTGAGGACAGCATACTTTTTCTTTATATCTAGCCCACTTCACCCATGTATATTTAACAGATTCCAAAGATCCTGAGTTTGTAAATCCTGCTTCTCAAGAATAGGTGGGTTGAGAAAACCAGATGCTAAACATTTCTACCTAATAATGCAAGAGGCTTTCTTAAAGGAAGTCTAATTATAACTGTACTACAAAGAGTTAGATGAAAGGTTTGTATTCACCTGTGGAACAGAGATGAAGGGAGGGTGACAGCAGCTTGGAGAAGCTTGCCACAAGCTCCCCAAATGTGACCTGAGAAAATCAGAACAGAGCTTAGGGCAGCAAGCATCTCCCAGAATGGGATTTGAAGAATATGCACATGTTCCTCTGGAATTCCCAGATTTGTGGGGGATGAAAGCCTGAAAACAAGCATTCCTGTGGTTATGATGGCTGTGATGGTGAGGAGGTGTACTACTAGAATTTCAATGCAAAAGGGAAATGTGGCCCTGACACCTGGAGAACCTGGGAACACTGGTTTAATAATGAAGAGAGTATACATTGAAACCTGTTCGGTTCCACATAGTTCTTATTTCTATGGAATGCCTCCAATCCTGTCTATGTTTAGAAAAAAGCTAATAATAATAAATTTTAAAATGATTAAAATAATGACTAGTGTTAGATGTGTGACATGTAGCTGTGCTTTCTTGACAGGTGTTAAGGTTTTTCCAGGCACATAAACAAAATACTCAAAAATTGAAAGGGAAATCTGTGTTTATGGAATAAAAGTGTGCCTGGATCTCCAAGTAAACATTTGAACTTGTACAGGTTGTATGATTCGTTTATGTTTGGCCCCTATATATCCAGAACACAGATGCTTCATATGTAACAAGAGCTACCTAATTGTGCATTTAAAATGAAAAAGGTTTTTAAAATTATCATGTGGCAGATATCTTAGAACTACGTTAGTTGTTCACAAAACAACAGTCAGAAGAATTTTGACTTTCTAGAAAGACAAGTCATGGGATTTCTGAGATATCCCCAACAACTCCCAATTACCACTAAAAGAGATGTGGGTGCTGGGAGATAAGCAAAGTTCTTCATCAGCTAAGAAATTAGCATTTGTGCTGTGCACTTCTTTGTCTCATGCAATCCTCAATAATCCTATAATATGAATATTATTCCATTTACAAATTATTACATGATAAAGACTTTTGTGGCCTTCCTGTATTTGAAAACATAAATGTTGTATTTTCAATGCCATGAGCAAACATAGACAAATGATACGAAAGGCAGAAAACAGCTCATGACCATTGCTAAAGAAATCAAAAGATCTGTGCCTCATATGTGTTTGCTCTTTTAGAACATTCATACTGGCCAAAGCAATAACTATTGATAAAGAGCTTCAAAGTCATCCTTTGGCACAAAGGATCAACAATAACATCTGTGTAAATGTAATAGCACAACATAAACACTCAAAGCCACAGAAAAGAAAATAATGCTGTTTGGTTTGGTTTCATTCAGGGGAGCTTATTACATATTTTTCGAACAAGCCATTCTCTCTATAAAACTCAGCTAGCAAATCTGCCTTGCCGATTATCATTGTGAGGACGATGTAGCAAACAGATGGAGGGTTTCATACAATTTGTTGAACTAAATTTAACAGGTTTGGCTGTGAGTGTAACTTATTTTTATATTCTATTTGTGCTACGTTTGTAATAGATGCACACACATGAATAAAAACAGAAAATCTGTACACACAGTACAGCTGGTTTGATAATGTTTTCATTATAGCATCACATACTTCTAATTAGAAGGCTTTATATTTGGCAACCAAGAATTCTGGCTGCAGAACTGCTTATGTGGCACTCACATGACAAAAAAGTCTTCATCAATACTGTAGAAATTCTTCCTAACCTACGGCACCATATGTGAACTGGAATAGGAACAGATTCGTTCAATTAATAATGGGCTACTAAATGAAAGAACAATTTAAAAGTACACCACAAAATTTAGTAGGTGGAATTCATTTGGCCCAGAGGCCCAAATAGGAATATATCTATCTATAACAGATGAAACGTGGAGCACTATGTCAAAAATACGAGTAGGGAAAATTGAGCACCATTAAATGTTAAATGATAGCAAGAATCCTCAAACTTCAACTCAACTTTACAACATGAACTATACTGTTAAGGAGGCTTTCATTTTATCAACACAAGGAACCTACTGGAACATAATTGAGAAACCATTTAAGCAATATACTCCTAAAGTTGGTTATTAACTCCAGTAGCCCTGTGACCATATTTCTTATTCATTGAAATAGCAGGACAGAAGCTATAAAAGTAATATATGTGATAGTAACTAGAAGTGAAGAGTGCTGGTCATGAGGAACCTCTGCTCTATGCTGAAATTGTGCATTCATATACAGACACACACACTCTCTCTCTCTCTCTCTCTCTCTCTCTCTCACATACACACCAAAAAAAGATTAAAGTAAGGAAAAAATGGCAAGGTGCAGCTCCACATTCAGAATCTTAGATTCTCCAGGGATACAAAAATATAATGTGTAGGTGTCTGATTATAGAAAAAGTCTTTTAAATTTCTTTGAATTAAATGGTCCTTTATTTAAGTGGGTTTTACCCTCTAGTAAACTGCAACGTATTTGAATTTGCACTTCTGATGTTGGAAGGAACATCTATAATTAGGAAACAGGACCTGAGCTCTCCTTGCCTTCAGTTAAAGGCCCTGCTCTCCTTGTCAAAGCTTTCCAGCCCCTCCTCCTCTTATGCTTGTCAGAGCAAAGGGAGGTGAAAGAGTCAGTGATTTTAATTTCACTAGCCTTTCCCCAGGTGCAAGGCTTAGCAAGATTTTTATTTAAAAGAGATATGACACCATCTCATTCATCTGGCAGGTTTTCTTAAGCTATTTCTGCTTGAATAGTAATAGTTTCTAAACAAAGTTGAAGAAATGATATAGATCAGATAGATATGAACCACCTAACGACTGTGTTCCCCAAAGCTGATCAGAGCTTAGATTTTTAACAGTTTCTGAAGTAAACCAGAATCTGTAACAAAGCAAAGAAAGTGATTTTACAAAATAGCTATAGTTGTGGTTATGATATATGGACAGGAGATAGAGAGAAAACAAAATATAGCCTGAAAATAAAACAAAATAAAAATTTACTTGACAAAGTCATCATCACAGTTATAACAAAAACAGTATATTCCACTGAGCGTATGTCTATCTCTGTACAGTAAGAATTTACCCTTCAGTCAATCAATAGTTGACATTCTCTCTTTATGGAGTGTAAAACACCTTTGTTGATTTAGTGTGTTTAAAGACCAAGATTTTTTTACTGGAGTCATCAAGTTCAATCACCTTATTAACCCTCAATGACATTTTTGTTTAGGTTTTCTCTATGTAGCATTACAAATATTTTATATTTTTAAGTCTCTTCTAAAAAAATTCCCTCCTAGCAACTACTGTTCTTCCAATCAGTACCAAAAATAAAACACCATCACTGTCCATATTCTTCATCTTTCCTGGCATCTTCTGGATTCGATATTTCTTCCCACTTCTTAGTAGTAAGAATCCTTATGAGGGATTTTCTTTCTTTTTATAAATTCCCTGAATATCTTTAATTGGTCAGTTTTCTAAAATATTCTTTATTGCCTTCAGTCTCTGATTCTGTCTTTTGACCTTAAAGTCTTTAGGTGGTTTTTTTTTCCCCTAATTCGTGCCTAGCTCTATATTAGGCAGGGCAGGCTAATAAAAGAGGTAGAATCCATCATCCCTATCTTTTAAAAGCTTACTACTGGTGACTCAAAATATTTGGAAGCCTTTGAAAATTTTATTTCCAGCTGAAGACACAAGACACCCAAGAAATGACAGCAAAAGGTTTCTCATCAACTTCATATGTAGTATAGATTGAACATGTTACAGAAATTCCTAGAAGGAAAACACAAACTTCTTCTGAGATCCATATTTCCAAACACCACTTACATAAACCATAGGTCAGTCAAATTCAGCATGCTTAAAATCAGTAATCTCATTTCTACCACCTCCTATCATTGTTCTAGTTTTCTATATCTTGGTAGTAATCATTCTAATTTTAATTCACCAATTCAGTTTCCTACAAGTTGTCCTTAAGGCTGTCACTCTCATTCTCTACATCGAATCTCAGGGATGATTGATTCCTGTTTCTAAATACATCTCAATTCTGTCCCCATTGCCTCCCTTCTGTTCCCACGATGATTATCTTAGTGACAGAAACCTCTCATCTCACTTGGGACCATTGCTTCCATTCCCTAACTCATTCACCTTCCTGCCCATTCACTACCAGAGAAATCTCTCTAAAATATACATCTCAACAGAAAACGGCCCACTGAGGGTTCCTTGCAATTTAAGGGAGAAAATGTAAGTCTCCTTTTTCAGCCCCTAGGACCTGTCATAGTGTGACCGCAGCCTTCCTTTCCAGCCTTGCCTAGCCTCCATTCAAGTGTACCCTACATTCCAGTCTCATGGAACTTTTCATCATTCCCTGCACACCTCATCCTTCTTCACAACTCCAAGCCTCTACCCCTTCTGTTCCCTTTGTTAATAATGCCCTTCCCTCGCTTGCCTTGAACCCCTGTACCCCCATCAGGACCCAGTTCTAGTGGGTACCTTTTCACAAATCATCCCAGGTAGAATCAGTCTCCCCTTGCTCATCTCCCAAATCACTGTTCATGTCTCTATTATGGTGTTTTTCACATATATTTGAATAATTTACTTATATACCTATCTCTTGAACTTCTCAAATATATAAATTTTGACCATTCATCTTTAAGTCACTAGTATCTACCACTATGTCTGGCATAGGAGCTAAACAAGTGTCAAAAGAGTTAATGAATGCATTACAGATGGCTCTTACAGACGATGTGGGACTTCCAAGCTCTGCCTGAAGAAATGAAATACTTGGCCTGTTAAAGAGTCCACAGATACTCAGACTTCATCAGAATAAACCCCATTACAAGAAATGATTCATTCTAGATGTTTCTATGTACCAGCCTAAAATATCAGTGCTTTGCTGGGTTGATTATAAATAATTTTCTTTCTCTAAATTCAGTCTGTGTAATAACCAGTCTTTAGAACTGTGAGTATCTAATGGATAAGAAGATAAATGAATTCTTTACAGATAATTGGGTCTGTTATCAAGTAGAAATTATCCTTTAAATATCCCATCTATCCCCATCAACTGCAGAAAGGAGCCACTGGAGTTACCCAACTCCTATCACAAAGCAAACTAATACAATACTTAGGAGGTCCGAGGAACTTGGAAAGACAAGACGGAAGACAGGTGACTACATGGACTATTTCTCATTTTCCTATGAATTCAAAGAATATGCTTTTACTCATTAATTTACTTCTGAGCAATTGAGCACCATCTCTATTCCACTTAAGCTCTTTCAGACACACAATTTGGGAGAGAGGGGTTAGAGAGACAATATTTCATAATCAAGATAAAGCAATGAATATTTTGGAGTGGCCATGGGCATTTGTTGTAAAGATATATATAACTGGAGTCATTAATCTTATGCAAGGCAACAAATGTTTGATTTTAGTGTTTGTTCCCTGGGGAAAAGGTTTGCTCTTGGCCATTGAATTTCCACCCCTAAAATAAGTTTTGGGACTTGGGCAGGATTTGTTATCTTTCCCATCTAAAATCTCCAATTTCACCTAGATCAGTGGTTCTCAGGACCTCTGGCGGTCCCTGAGACTATGAGAGAGTTGGTCAAGTCAAAACCACTTTCATATAAATAAGGAAATGTGTGTACACTGGAGTTTTCCAGAGTAATATCACAACAGATTGAATGCAGAAGCAGATATGAGAATCCAGCTGTCATTGTGCCAGACATTAGAGGTTTGTAAAAATGTAAAATAATTTCACTTTCTCACTAAATATTTTTGGTTTTGAAAATAGTTATTTTTCATAAAAATGTTATTTATTATAGTTTGTAATAGGTTTATTTTTGTTTTTTTAAAATGAATTAATGAGTAAATTCTCTCACTTTAATTTCTAATTTCTAATATGGTAAATACTGATAGATATAACCCACATAAACAAAAGCTCTTTTGGGGTCCTCAATAATTTTTAAGAATGTTAAATCATCTTGAAATTTTTTTTTAAAATGAGAACTGCTGGTTTAGATAAAACTTTGGGCTAAACAGGGGTAAATTATTTTTTTAATAATTTTTTAAAATTTACCCAAGACAAACTATGCAAATTATTCTTGAAACACTTATCCCCAACAGAGCTTCTTAAAAGACTTGGTCTCAGGATCTGACTCTTCCATTAACTGCTTGGTAACTTCTATGATATCAGTTAGTTGTTTGTGTCAAGTTTTTTCATCTGCAAAGTAAGGATGATAATAACAATAGCTAATACCTACTGAATGTTACTAACAGGTATTGTTCGAAGTGAGTCATATTAATAACTCAATCGTCATAGCAAGGGAACCCCCCCTATACTGTTGGTGGGAATGTAAATTGGTACAGCCACTACGGAGAACAGTATGGGGGTTCCTTAAAAAACTAAAAATAGAGCTACCATATGATCCAGCAATCCCACTCCTGGGCATATCTCCCAGAGAAAACCATAATTCGAAAAGATACATGTACCCCAATGTTCACTGCAGCACTATTAGCCAGGACATGGAGGCAACCTAAATGTCCATCTACAAAGGAATGGATAAAGATGTGGTACATATATACAACAGAATATTACTCAGCCATAAAAAAGAACAAAACAATGTTGTTGGGGTGACATGAATGGACCTAGAAATTGTCAGACTGAGTGAAGTAAGTCAGACAGAGAAAGACAAATATCATATGATATCACTTATATGTGGAATCTAAAAAAATGGTACAAATGAACCTATTTACAAAACAGAAATAGAATCATGGATGTAGAAAACAAATTTTTAGTTACCAAGGAGGAAAGAGGAGGAGGGATAAATTGGGAGATTGGTATTGAAATATACACACTACTATATAAAAAACAGATAACTAGTTAAGAACCTACTGTATAGCACAAGGAACTCAACTCAATACTCTGTTATGACCTATATGGGAATAGAATCTTTAAAAAGTGGATATATGTATACATATAACTGATTCACTTTGCTGTATAGCAGAAACTAACACAACACTGTAAATCAACTATAAATAAAATAAAAATAAAATTTGATTTTAAAAAATCTTCATAGCAGGCCTATGAAAAAAGTAGTTATTATTCCCATTTGACAGAGAAGAAAATGGAAACAGAGAAAGATTAAGTAACTTGCCCAAGGTCATACACCTAAAAAGTACTAGATCTGGGATTTGAACACCTACAACATGGGTTCATCATATGTAACTATTAGGTCCATTTAGCTCTATGTAATATGACAGTTTCCCAAACACTGAAAGCCATATACACTGAATGCTGGTCTTCAGGTTTTCATCTTTGGCTTTGTAAACTCTGCTTCCCCACCTTCTTTGTCTTTTTCCCCACCTTCTTTGTCTGTTAGTTTGACCGAAGTCCCTTTTTCTAAGTTCTTTCTCTAACGTTATTTTCCAAATATGAGCCATTGGGTATATACAAATAAGCTCATCTCATTACTCCAGATGTTTATGTTAAGTTTCCCAACTTGTAAAAATTCCAAATGAAACAAATAAAACATGTCCATGGGCTGAATGTGCCTCACAGGCTATGAGTGTGCAAACTCTAATATAATGGAACCAATTCAATTGCACTTCATGAGACATTATAGTATCACAACTCATGTGACATTAAATCAAAAATGTTGAGGAAGTTATGCAATTAAAAAAACAGTAACAATACTATTACTACTACTTCACAGAATGGGGCTTCTTGAACGGACAGGAACTATCCAGAGAACATATTACTTGAAATATTGACTCAGAAAACCCATGGAAAAGCTAGCTGTTTGGTGCCTTAATTTGTGGCATAATAAAGCATATCCAAAGTTTAAAAAAAAAAAGTACAAGAAGAAAACTGCAGAAGGAAGGGAAAGCAGAGCATGTTAATCCCCAACTCAAAATACTCCAGTAGCTTCCAAATATAGTTAGAATAAAATCCAAACTCCCAATCACAATCTTCAAGACTGTGCAGGGTCTTCCCTCACATCACTCTTACTACTAATCTCTGCACTCTGGCCAGGCAGGCTTCCTTCCTTTTTCTTCAACATATTAAATCCTACTTCAGTGTCTTTGGATTATGGTTCCCTTTGCCTTGGAAATCTCTTCTTCCAAATCCTCAGCTTAAGGTCAATTCCTTGAAAAGGCTTTCCCTGAATACTCTTATGTAATTAGTCCTGCCAGTCTTAGTCCCCACATTATAATACCCACTTCATTTTTTTAGGACTTGCATATACTAGCTATAAAGTATCTTTATTTACTGGTTTACTTGTTTATTTTCTATCTTCTCCCACTAAACAGTATATAAACAGCAGAAAACTTGTCTTCTATCCCAAACAATACTTGACATCTAAAAAGCACTTAATAAATGTTTTTGAATGAATGTTGAATAAATAAAGGACTCTGAACTATGTGCTGGTTGTGCAAAATTGTTGAGGCATGGGTTCAAATATGTATGGAGCCATTGCAGAAAAATATCCTTCAACCCGCTGGGGATAATTTCTTTCTCCTTATTGCTCAGAGGAAGGTGGGGTACTGCAGCCAAGTTTCCCTAGAATGTTTGAATAATTAGCTAGAGAGATGAGATACTGAGAGAAAATAATAGATACTCTGAACTCAGTTGAGAGCCTCTAGATGCATTACTGATTATGCATGCATTCAGCCTCTTGCTGTTTGTACATCAGCACTTGCATCAAGGAATCAACTCTGGGTAGGTCTACCTAAAACCATCTGAACAGAAATCATTTATTCCAGCAATTAAAAATAAATATGGTCGTGAGATTACTGCAAAACAGGAATATTTACTTAGTACAGTACTTGAGTTCCATTAAACTGTATTCTCAAGATGACCCTTAGATATAAAACATTAGAAAATTTGGGGGCATATTTTATTAGGAATTGATGTTTCTCTTGCATGTCATTGCACAGTAGATAATTTGAACAAAAATATGTTGGCTACAGAAACAGTGAACTAATAGCAGCTTTTGATCTGGGAAATCTGCCAATCTTGATAGCAAACAAACGTGCATAGTATTTTAAGGAAGTTCTTATCTCTCTGTATTTAACTTCTTTATTAAGAACTTTCCCACACAATCTGAAGAGAGATCTGAACAAGGAAGTAAGATAGTGCCTTCTCCACTCTTAAACTCACAAACAGACCTCCTACCCTGCATGACATCCTCTGAAAGTAAATGTTTCGAAAATAACTCTACAGGGTGTTAGTCCTAGAGCTTACTCTTTTTCTAGAGTGTACTTCTTGAAAACACTGTATGACCTTGGATTGGCCCCTACAAGTGGAGATCTACTACCATCAATCTATGGAACCCATTCCATGAAAGCTCATCTGTAAACACTCCTTTTTTTTTATTGGAATATAACTGCTTTACAATGCTGTGTTAGTTTCTGCTGTACAACAAAGTGAATCACCTATATGTATATATATATCCCCTCCCCCTTGGAACTCCCTCCCACCACCCCGCCATCCCATTTACATCATAACAGAGCACCAAGCTGAGCTCCCTGTGCTATACCGCAGGTTCCCACTAGCAATCTATTTTACACATGGTAGTATATTTAGGTCAAACCTAATCTCCCAATTCATCCCACCCTCCCCTTCCCCCCACCATGTCTCCACATCCATTCTCTACATCTGCATTTCTATTCCTACCCTGCAAATAAGTTCATCTGTACCATTTTCCTAGATTCCACATATATGCGTTAATATATATATATTTTTCTGACTTATTTCACTCTCTATGACAGACTGTAGGTCCATCCACATCTCTACAAATGACCCAATTTCATTCGTTTTTATGGCTGAACAATATTCCATTGTAGATATGTACCACATCTTCTTTATCCATTCATCTGTTGATGGACATTTAGGGTGTTTTCATGTCCTGGCGATTGTATATAGTGCTGCAATGAACATTGGGGTACATGTGTCTTTCTGAGTTATGGTTTTCTCAGGGTATATAACCAGTACTGGGATTGCTGGGTCATACAGTAGTTCTATTTTTAGTTTTTTAAGGAACCTCCATACTGTTCTCCATAGTGGCTGTATCAATTTACATTCCCACCAATAGTGCAAGAGGGTTCCCTTTTCTCCACACCCTCTCCAGCATTTATTGCCTGTAGATTTTTTGATGATGGCCATTCTGACTGGTGTGAGGTGATACCTCACTGTGGTTCTGATTTACATTTCTCTAATAATTAGTGATGTTGAGCATCTTTTCACGTGTCTCTTGGCCATCTATATGTCATCTTTGGAGAAATGTCTGTTTAGGTCTTCTGCCCATTTATTGACTGCATTGTTTGTTTTTTTATACTGAGTTGCCTAACCTGCTTGTAAATTTTGGAGATTAATCCTTTGTCAGTTGCTTCATTTGCAAATATTTTCTTCCATTCTGAGTTGTCTTTTCGTTTTGTTTACGGTTTCCTTTGCTGTGCAAAAGTTTTTACATAGTTTTGGAAGTCCTAGCCATGGCAATCAGAGAAGAAAAAGAAATAAAATTAATACAAATTGGAAAAGTAGAAGTAAAACTGTCACTGTTTGCAGATGACATGATATTATACATAGAAAATCTTTAAGATGCCACCAGAAAACTACTAGAGCTAATCAATGAATTTGGTAAAGCTGCAGGATACAAAATTAATGCACAGAAATCTCTTGTATTCCTATACACTAACAACGAAAGATCAGAAAGAGAAATTAAGGAAACAATCCCATTTACAATCACAGTAAAAAGAATAAAATACCTAGGAATAAACCTACCTAAGGAGGCAAAAGACCTGTACTCAGAAAACTATAAAACATTGATGAAAGAAATCAAAGATGACACAAACAGATGGAGAGATATACCATGTTCTCGGATTGGAAGAATCAATATTGTGAAAATGACTACACTACCCAAAGCAATCTACAGAGTCAATGCAATCCCTACCAAATTACCAATGGCATTTTTCACAGAAATAGAACAAAAAATTTTACAATTTGTATGGAAACACAAAAGACCCTGAATAGCCAAAGGAATCTTGAGAAAGAAAAACAGAGCTGGAGTAATCAGGCTCCCTGACTTCAGACTATACTACAAAGCTACAGTTATCAAGACAGTATGGTACCAGCACAAAAACAGAAATATAGATCAATGGAACAGGATAGAAAGCCCAGAGATAAACCCATGCACCTATGGTCACCTAATCTATGACAAAGGAGGCAAGAATATACAATGGATAAAAGACAGTCTCTTCAATAAGTGGTGCTGGGAAAACTGGACAGCTACATGTAAAAGAATGAAATTAGAATACTACCTAACACCACACACAAAAATAAACTCAAAACAGATTAGAGACTTAAATGTAAGGCTGGACAGTATAAAACTCTTAGAGGAAAACATAGGAAAAACACTCTTTGACATAAATCACAGCAAGATCTTTTTTGACTCACCTCCTAGAGTAATGGAAATAAAAACAAAAATAAACAAATGGGACCTAATTAAACTTAAAAGCTTTTGCACAGCAAAGGAAACCATCTGTTACCTCTAAATGACAAAATCCAGAAACCCTTATTTCATCCGCATCCTTGTGCTCATAACCAACTCCTTCTCTTCTTTAAACTTCTGAGATCCAGCACATTCTAACTGACCCTCATTCACTGACCCTCATTCTAACTCTTCACTGACCCTCCAGAGCTCATTTTTTGCTTCCACATCTGGTTTTTAACCTTGTAACCATTTTTATTAGTGGAATGTGGCAAACAAATAAAAAGAACAGGAAATGATCATTCCTTTATGTCATTTATACTTCAGTGTGGTGCCGTGAAGTTTATATAGCACAGTTACATTCATTAATTGATTTTATCCTACCTTCATAGTAACTAGACAGTTGCATACTTTTATTAGTCAGAGTTCTCCAGAGAAATAGAACCAATACAGTGTGTGTCTGTGTATGAGAGAGACTGATTGATTGACTGATTGATTGATTGATTTTAAGGAACTGGCTCACCCAATTATGGAGATTGGCAAGTCCAAAATCTACAGGGGAGGCCAGTAGGCTGGAGAGCCAGAAGAGACTTGATTTTGCAGTCTCAGGTCTGAAGGCAATCTGGAGTCACAATTCGTTCTTCTTTGGGGGACCTCAATCTTTTCTCTTAAGGCTTTCAACTGACTGGATGGAGCCTATCCATACTATGGAGGGTAATCTGCTTTACTCAGTCTACTGATTTTAAACAGTAATCACATCTAAGATAGACCTTCACAGCAACATCTAGAATGGTGTTCCACCAAAAACTGGGTACCATGGCCTAACCAAGTTGACACATAGAATTAACCATCACAATATTATTCACTATTGTTCAATGTTAAAAAGAAAAGACATGAAAGAAATTTATTACTAATTAATATTATTAAGTTTTATTATTCCAATTTTACAGATAAGGAAATAAGCTTTTGTAAGACTTATTCAGCCACAATTACCAGCTACCATGTTAGTGCTCACACTAGAAACCAGATCTCTTTACTCTTCATCACATGCACATTCCAATAATCACATTGCCTCTAACATTATTGCAGTAGGTTTC
This sequence comes from Mesoplodon mirus, assembly GCF_964341445.2. Taxonomy (NCBI): domain Eukaryota; kingdom Metazoa; phylum Chordata; class Mammalia; order Artiodactyla; family Ziphiidae; genus Mesoplodon; species Mesoplodon mirus. Next base: position 88,831,030 of record NC_138976.1, on the reverse strand, counting down.
AATTTTGTGGGAGTAAGATTTATATTTCCTCCAATAAGAGACCCAGAATCCACACAATATTTAACTCTCACTTCATGGCCAAAACTCCACACCTGCCCAATATCAAGAGCATAGAACTCCCTTTGAGGATGTGAGTACTGACACATAATGTGAGCTAAAACATCAAGTTTGGAATGTCACTCTAGAGAGTGCATCAGAATTCATAAAAGCTACTTTACCTCTCAACATGAATTTCCAAATTCCAGAAGTATTTCTCAGCACACAGAGACATAAAACTTTATATCAAAAATAAACCTTGATGTGAAAGACAATGTCAAAAGGATGAGGAGACAAGCTACAGACTGGGAGAAATATTTACAAAAGTGATATCTGATAAAGGACTGTTATCCAAAGTATGCAAACAACTCTAAAAACTCAACAATAAGAAAACAAACAACCTGATTAAAAAATGAACCAAACACCTTACAGTCACCTCACCAAAGAAGATATACAGATGGCAAATAGGCATATGAAAAGATGCCCAACATCATATGTCATTGGACAAATGCTAACTAAAACAACAGTGAGATACACTACACACCTATTAGAATGGCCAAAACCCAGAACACTGAAAATACCAAGTGGGAAGCATGTGGAGAAACAGAAACCCTTAGTGGAAATGCAAAATGGTACAGCCACTACGGAAGATAGTTTGGCAGTTTCTTATAAAAATAAACATATTCTTACCATACCATCCAGCAATCATACTCTTTGGTATTTACCCAAAGGAGTTGAAAATTTATGTCCACACAAAAATCTTCACTTGGATGATTATAGCACCTTATTCTAACTTCCAAAACTTGGAAGCAACCAAGGTGTCCTTCAGCAGGTGAATGGATAATTAAACTATGGTACATTCAAACAATGGAATATTATTCAGTGCTGAAAAGAAACAGGTTATTAAGTCATGAAAAGACATGGAAGAACCTTAAATGCATATTACTAAATGAAAGAAGCCAATCTCAAAAGGCTACATACTGTATGACTTGAACTATATGACATTCTGGAAAAAAACAAAACTACAGTAAAAACACCAGTGGTTGGCAGGGATTAGGGGGAAAAGATAGATGAATAGGTGAAACACAGAGGACTTTTAGGGCAGTGAAACACTTTTTTATGATACTATAATGGGGGATACATGTCATTAGACATATGTCCAAACCAACAGAATGTACAACGCAAAGTGTGAACCCTAATGTGAAGTATTTACCTTGGGTGATAATGTTGTGTCAATGCAGGTTCTTCAACTGTAAAAGGTACCACTGTGGCGCAGGATGTTGATAGTGGAGGATGCTGTAAATGCGTGGGGGCAGGGAGTATATGAAAACTCTATGTAGTTTCTGCTCAGTTTTTCTCTGAATCCAAAACTGCTCTAAAAAGGTTAACTCTATTTTTTATTTAAAACAATGAACCTTGGGTTCTGAGAATACAGTGTGAATAAAGGTACAGACCATGAGAGACTACAAGTTAGAAAAGGTGTGTAAAGCAATACCTTTGAATAGTGAATTACAGGGGTTATACCAGAAAGCTTGCTGCTGTAAATTAGCATAACTGGGTTCTAATCCAGCTCTGTCACTCACTAGGTGGTGTGACCTAGGAAAAGTCCCTCAACCTTTAGGCAACTTGTCTAAATAGCTAATTAGGGGCCTGACCAGAACCACAGCTTTAGTTGTCTATTTATAACTAAATGTCTACATGATATTTCCACTCAGATGTTGAAACAGTTCTTCAAATGTGGCATGTGCAGAATGCAACACATGATCTTCTCCCTCCCTGTCAAACTTGGCCCTCATCCAGTGTTACCCACCCAAGTGAAATGGCACCATCATCCATCTATCTGCTCAAACCCTGAAATTATCCTTGACACCTTTCTCTCTCTCCCACTTTGACACCATTTAACAAATCATCAGGTCTTGTTGATTTTACCTTCTAAATAACTAGCACATTCATCCCCTTCTCTTCATTTCCAGTGTTGCCACCCCAGTCCAAACTATCATAACTCATCTGGACTATTCTGCTCACATCCTTTCTGGCCCCTATCCAATACAGCCAATCTGAAAAATCTTTTTAAATGTAAATACAATCACGTCATTCCTCCCATAGTCAAATATCACTTCCTAATAGACTCTTCCCCAACCTCCAAGACCATGATAAATACTCATGGCACTGTCTATACCTAATAGTTCCTGTGCAATTTTAAATTTATTTATGTGATTATTTTATTAATACCCAAATAGAATCCATATATGTTCTTTGACCACCATAATACCCCTAGCATATAAAGATTCAATAGAAGGATTCAATGTATACTCTTGAATGAATATATGTAAAATTAATAGAATGAAATACTTTAGACTTACAAAAATATTATTAATCCTGCATCTTGATCCCCACCAAAAATGATCTAATATTGCTGAAAATTAAAGTCCAAATGGTTTCTAAGGTCCCTTCCTGTTTATCTAATCTGTATTTCTAAAAGGCTACCAAAAACAAAGAAAACATCTCCTCACCTTGCACTTGGAAAAGTGACACAGGGAAAGTCTATGTGAAAACTCTCAGGAGGAATCTAAGGGACACTTTGGCTAATGCTAAAGACACAGAGCTACATGTATTTACCGGAGAGAAAGGAAAAGAAAGTGAGGACATGCAAATCATATCCCCTGGAGAATTCAAAGACAATCCAATAAAATATGAGCTGGGTTTGAGAGTAAACCAGGCAAATCTACCCACTGAGGAAAGGAGTGACTTTCTAGGGTTTTGAACAGGGAAGAACAAGAAATAGAACATTCCAAAAGAATTACACTGAGAACGAGAAGACAGGCCACTGCTTCAAGAAAGTCTAAATGAAGGGTTCCCCATATTTAGAGCCATTAAGAACTAGATTGGCAGACTTTCATGGAATCAAAAATTTGGCAGGATGGGAGAAGAAGGATTTGCCAGATTAATATACCAACCACCGACTAGAAATCTGTCTATGTTAATTAAGCATATTTATATACATGTATGGTAAGAGCTCCTGTCCCATATATCAGATAATCCCAGGACAGCTGGAAGAGGGAACTATAATAGGCCTGCCATATTCCATAATATAGTGACATCTGGATAGTATATTAGTACACCAATATGAGTATTTCATTCCTATCTCAGTAGATGCTAAACTGTAAACAACATCTTTGTTCTTAAGAGCTTTTAGCTGAAAAGTCCTGAAAGTATAGCAAATACAGATGTTACCATACAAAGAGGATTCCTTCCTCAATTAAAGAAGAATGGATATTCCTCCTGAGCAGAGTATATAAAGCTAAGATTCTTCTGTTTCGAAAAGTAAAGTATGGAGAAAACTTCTGGGCAAAATATCCAACTGAGATTACACGTTTCCTCCTCCTCCTTCTCGAGAACCTATCAAAATTATGTTGAAGGAATAACAGAGGTATAAATCTATAATAGAGAAAATAACATGTTCAGGGGAGTGAATTTCAACAGATTTCTAAGATAGAGAAATAAAAGACTGTCACTAAGTGAAACAGAAAGGAGAAAGCTGCAGACTAGAAATATTTGTGGAGGGAACTTCAGTGGTGGAGTTCAAGCAGTCGAATCCTGGAGTTATTGTGAAATAACAAATCAGTAGGTGAGTGAATGTAACTTGAAAGTGGACTGAAAACATTTGGTTAATAAAAGGTTTTATATATGAATGGTCAACCCCTCACTCTTCTCTTACAGCTTCATACAGGGCAATAAGCTTCCCACCTACTCACATGAGACCTAAGCCTGCTGGCTGACAAGTATTCCCTGTAGCGGACCCACCTATTTCCTCATTCTAATATATGAACTGAAATCAGAAGTCATTTGGAGAAACTACGTGAAAAAGAAAGGCCAAAGTAAAACAGAAAAACTTAATCTGGAGACTTCCCTGGTGGTCCAGTGTCTAGGACCCCGACACTCCCAAAGCAGGGGGCCCAGGTTCCATCCCTACTCAGGGAACTAGATCCCACAAGCCGCAACTAAGAGTTCACATGCCGCAACTAAAGATCCCACATGCCGCAACTAAAAGATCCCACATGCTGCAGCTAAACATCCCACGTGCTGCAATGAAGATCCTGCACGTGGCAATGAAGATCCTGCATACCGCAACTAATACCCAGTTCAGCCAAATAAATAAATAAATATATATATATATATTTTTTTTTTAAAAACTGAACTGATTAAAAAAATTTTTTTAATCTGTCATAGATATATTCAGAAATGTTCAAGAAAACATGATCTATGAAAGAACACAATGCAAAGAAAAAAAGAAAAATCAGAAAAAACACTCTTAAAAATTAAAAGTATTATTAAAAATATTAAAAATTCAATCAGATATTTAAAAGATAAAGCTGAGGAAATCTTTCAGAATGTGGAGCAAAAGAGAGAGAGATTTAACAGATCTCTCTGAGAGAATCAGAGAGATTCAATTTAAGAGGTCGAACATCTGACTAATAGGAATTCCAGAGAGAACAGAAAAAAACAAAGGGAAGATTATTGTCAAAATAGTAATAAATGAAACCTTCCCAGTGCTGGAGATATAAAATTTATATTTAAAATTTAAAGGGATCTCATGGATATTAACAGAAGATCCATGCTTAAACACATTTTCATGAAATTTCAGAACAAAAAGAAGAGAGAAATCTAATATTTGATAAGGAAAAGGAAAGAGGGAAAAAACAAAATACAGAACCTACAAAGGAACAAGAGAGTCATGCTGCCACCAGATTTCTCATTAGAAGTAACGGAAGCTAGAAGACAGTTGTGCAAGATTTTCAAAATACTGAAGGAAAATATTTTGATCCTGGAAAACTACATCCTGACACATTTTCAGGTAAATGTAAAAGGAAAATAAATCCATTTTCTGACACTTAAGGCCTCAGAAAATTTACTTGTATTCTGCAGAAGTTGCTTGAAGATATCCCCTAGCAAAACAAGAGTGAAAACCAAGGAAGAAGATATAGATATAAAGAGCAAACAAAACCCAAAAATACATGAAAAGAAATCCCAGGGTCACAGCTTACAAAGCAACCTGTGCAAATTATAACCAGAATACTTTGGATTCAGGAATATCTTCAAGAAAAAAAAAATGGAATGGATTATAAGCATTCGAAAAAGTAAATAAAAATCTGCAAACTATTATAGACATAGTAAAGTAAGCATGTGTTTCTTAAGGGGGAGATGGCAATCATAAGCCCCAGAAAAAAACATACAAAAAAGAAAAAGCCTAGTATAAAAAAAATTAAAACATAATATAATAATTGAGCAAATGATGGAGTCTAAGAAAGAGGTCTCTTTTTTATCAATTTTATTTTTCATGTTGAGTAATGACAATGGAATTATAGAGAATGAAATGTAATCATAGCACATATTGGCTCTCTAGTGAATAACATTTATATAATAGAGAGCAATATGTGTAATTGTCAAGAGAATTGCGATAGAATGTGAAAATGGCCACAATTATCCATGTTTCTCTGTAAGCACACCACTGTAATTAACTTTCCAGCAACTCCCAACAATAGATGGAGTCTATTTCCTTTCCCCTTGAATTTGGTCTGATTGTGTAACTCCTTTTGCCAAAAGAATGCAGCAGAAGTGACAGTGTGCCATTACCAAGCTTAGGCCTTGCCTTCCTCTGTCTCTCTCTCTTCCTCCCTCTCTCTCTCCTTCTCTCTCTCTCTCATTCTTGCTCTCTCTCAGAACTCCACCAGCTGTCATGTGAACAAGACCAGACTAGCCTGCTGGGTGATGAAACACACATGGCCTAGCCCCACTGGCCCCAACCTACATCCATCGAACTTCTAGAAGCAGGGCTACCTTACTGCCCACAGATACTGGAGTGAACCAGCCAAATGCCAAAGAACTGTCCAGTTAAGGGCACCACAAACTTCTGGCCCACAGAATCATAAGGTAAAGAAATGGCTGCTGTCTTAAGTCACTGAAATTTTGGTGTGGTTTGGTACATGGCAAAAGCTAATTCAAAGAGAAATGCACTCCAACTCAAGAGTACACTGATGCAAATCCTGGCTCCACCACTTTTAGCTATGTGACTTTGAGCAAGTTAGTTAAATTCCCAATGCCTCAGTTTCCATATCTGTAAAGTATGAGTAAAATACATTATCTACCTCATAATGTTGTTTGAGAATTAATATATGTAACTATATATGTAAAGAAATTTGAGTTATTATATGTAAAGCAATTTAGAATGGTGCCATTGTAAGCACTCAATTAATATTAGTTATTATAGTTTTTTTTATTTTAATGGTGTGTATTAATTTTCAACATCTAGAATTACCCACAAAGTATACATGATTTAATAATAGCTATAGAATGGAGTGAAAATGTTAGTGGTCTTATGAAAATGGAGCTATCAGCAGCTGGGAGATAGAAAGAGGAAAGAACAGGTGGAAGGACAGGTAGGGGGTTAATATATTCATCATATAAAGCAAGGAGTCAAGAGATACTGTCTAAAATTAACAAATGAAGAACTAAAACAAAAATAAATAAATAGAGGTTACATGAAAATGTGTGACTTTACACAGGTAACAAAATGAAAAGCTAAATAATGATATAATTACTAAAAATTAAGAAAATGTGGAAAAATAAAGGTGGGAGATGGAGTAAGGGAGCTCAGTCATCATACATCATCTATTATCTGTCATAGCAAGAAGAATACAGATTAAATGATGAAAACTCAAGAATTTATGGTCAATGCATATCTACTTAGAAATGTAAAATGAAAAACACAGGTTGCTTCTGCAGGAGACTGGGACTGGAAAATGTGGAACAAAAAAAATTATTCTGTCCTATTAGTTTTCTTAACTATGTACACATAGTTTTGATAATTTTTCTTTTTCATAACAGCAAGGTACCAAGAAGATTCCCCAAACCATCTGTACTTCCCAATTTTAGGTGAAAAAAATGTTTTTTAAAAATGAAATTTGGTAAACTTTTACAATAAAAACCCAAAAGTATGAAAACTTCATGAAATCAACTTAAGAAATACCAGTATTAGTAAACAACTTAAGTCTTTGCTTACTAAGAATTCATAAAGTTAAAATTTTGGATCCTAAGTGGAGTGCATTTCATGCCAAAAAAATAAAAAAGGGGAAAATCTTCTCCTCTACCTCATGCTTGTATTACCTCCCCCTCATTTCCTGGAACCTGTGTGATCTCTCTCCTCTCATTGGCCCCTCCTACATCCCATGGATGCCTTTGTCCTCACCCCCAGCTCTTCCTCTATGCTATAGTGAAAAGAGTATCAACTTGGAATAAGATGTCTGAATTAAGTTCCAGTTCTGCTACTTCTGCTCTATGTGGCTATGGTCAGGCTACTTCTTCTAATGGAAGAGCAATGCCTTCCTCACTGGCTATCTTTCAGAATTAAATAAAATAGTATATTTGGAATAAATATATAAGAGAAGCACTACCTTGCACACAATGATTATTCAATATATAGTCATTCCGATTGGGGAAGAACAATGAAGAGGGTGCAGTAACACAAACAGAACAAAAATTGTTGAAACTCCAGCTACTACCCTTTCCCTTACCTTCTGTGATCCTAAGCCCTTTTAAGTCAGGAACTGAGGGAGATTCTGGAACTCTTCTTGCTGTAGTCACCAGCACCAACAGACACTGGCATCTGCAAATCCTCTCCAAAGATGATTCATGGACAGCTTTATCTCTGCAACAAAGTTCATGCACAGAGATGAAAAAGGATGACCTTTTTCCAAAATATTTTTTAAATTATTCATAGGAATGGTTAAAAGTACTCAGAGACATAACATTCACCCTAAAAAAACAGTTCATGGGTAGAAATCCACTTTAATTCTAGTATAGTAAAAGAAATGGGCAACAATCCCATATGCAAGAGCAGATAAAACACTACCTGCCCAGCCTATTTGGAATGGTGGTTGACTACCTAATCAGAGATCCTCAGGGGTCCCTGGGAATTGTGGTTACAAAAATCTCTATTTTTATCCTTTTATGTGGGAAAAAATTCACAAATTTAGAATCACTAAAGTACCAGGAAGAAATATCACATACATAATAATAGCCTGGTGTTATAATTTGGACACTTCTAAGGCCCACTTTCAGGGCTGCTATGTAGAACCAGAAGTAGTAAAGATGATTTTGAGGGATCATGCTGTAGGGTCTTATAGAAGTTCCACACTCAAAATGAAGTCAATAAGCAAACACTCTGAAAATCATTCCTCAGTAGTCTGTTTTTTCCAAAGATTCTATCATGGACTAACCACCAGACTCTGTCATACAACTCTGTCATACAACTTATTCCTCCATAAACCATTTAAATTTTCAAATAAGGTTACCAATCATAATTTACCTTGTTTTCCCTAGCCACATATTTTTATTTTCTTTTATCTCATACTAAAGCAGTGACAAGAAACTTCCACTAAAAGGCTATCATTTTATTTTCACTTTTCAGTCTTTAGGGAAAAAAACACGATATAAGCTATCTTTCATAGAAAAGCACAGTATTATCACTTGCCATTAAAGAAACAATCTGTTATTATTCAGGATCAAATGATGCATATGGCAAGAAATAATTGCAGAATTGTCATGTTTTCTCTCAAAAAGACCAAGTACAGGTAGGTAAAGAAAAACTAAGCATACTATTTTGGCAAACACACATGCCTAAAGTAAGCTTCTCTTCCACATAACAGGACAGCCAATTTTAAACTCTTCAAGCTCCATGTGTCAAAACACGTAAAAAATAATAATAAAAAGAAAAATCACTGGGAACCCAAAAAGTTATAATGAGTGAAATATACACGTATTATCATTTTGTCAGAATTACTTGAATATTTGCACTCAAATGTAAATGAGACAGGCAGGAGTTCCAGAATAGTGAAGTAAGGCACTCAGGAGACCCACTCTTCAACAATTTAACTAGTAAAAATTATAAAAAGCAATTACATAAAGGCTCTGGAAATTGTCCTAAGGGCATAAAGCAAATGGAGAAATATTCATTCAAAAAAATATATTAAGTCTTCGTAAGAACTGCAAGAGTCTATGGGGTTTGAGCCACGACTCACTCCATTTATGCACTCACCCCACCCCCCCACCTCCAGGTACAAGAGGTCAGGCATGTGCTGCCAAGAAGACAGAGACTCTCTCCCCCAGCTCCTAGTCTGAGGTCAGGTTACAAGAGGTCAGGCATGTGCTGCCAAGAAGACAGAGACTCTCTCTCCCAGCTCCTAGACTGAGGCTATAGTTTCATGCCAAGCAGGCTGCTGGTATTTCTCATGCCCCTCAGCCCTGTGCTGCAGAAGTTCTTTTCCAGGTGGCACAGCCGAGACCAGGTCATTCTTCCAACCAGCCCCCACTCTTATGGTAGAAGCTCTATTCTAGGCAGGCCAAGGATACTGGGGCAACAACTGTCCCACACCAGTTCACTCATATGATGGAGATTCCATTCAATAATACCGAGGGTTGCCACCCCTCCTCACTTGTAGAGGGGGTAAAGGGAAGGGGTCACTTTGGAGAAGCAAGTCCCTGGTCCTAGCTCCAGTGCAATAGCTCTGGGGTTCTGGCCAGGTGGAAAGGCAGGCCATAAGGTCAAAGTGCTCTGCTTGAAGGGACTGACTTCATTTGGACAAAGTGTGTCTCCATGCCTAGGGTGTGGTATTTTACAATAAAACTTTATTTACAAAAACAGGTGGTACTAAAATTAAAACCCGATGTTCAAATACAAACTTGTACACGAATGCGCTATTCATAATAGCCAGAAGGTGGAAACAATGTCCAAGTGTCCATCAACTGATGAATGGATAAATAAAATTATCCATACAATAGAATATTATTCAGCAACAAAAAGAAATGAAGTGCTGATACATGCTACAACATAGATGAACCTGGAAAACATCAGAAAAAGCCATTTATTGTATAACTCCATTTATACGAAAAGTCCAGAATAAGCCAATCTCTGGAAACAGAGAGTATATTAATGGTTTCTTAAGGATGGTAGGAGAAGGTATGAGTGAATGGCAAGTGACTGTTAATGAGTACAGGATTTCTTTAAGGGAATAGGAAAATACTCTAAAATTAGATTCTGGTGAGTATTGCATAACATTGTGAATATATTAAAAAACAGTGAATTGTACACTTTGGGTAAATTTCATGGTATATGAATTATATCTCAGTGAATATGCTTTTAAAATAAAAGAATTTATACTGACCCTAGGTCATACTTTTACAAATTTTTTTTTTTTTTTTTTGCGGTGCACGGGCTTCTCACTGTTGTGGCTTTTCCCGTTGTGGAGCACAGGCTCTGGACGCGCAGGCTCAGCAGCCATGGCTCATGGGCCCAGCCGCTCCGCAGCATGTGGGATCTTCCTGGACCGGGGCACGAACCCATGTCCCCTGCATCGGCAGGTGGACTCTCAACCATTGTGCCACCAGGGAAGCCCTATCACTACTTTTAAAAGTATAATTGATAAACCTGTTTACTAGAGTTTTTGAAAGTACAGATTCGAGAAAAATAAAATGTGAATGGGGCAGAATGGGGAAAGGTTAGAGCACGAGGTGGATTTTCTTCCTAAAAAAAGCCTGCAAGACCCCACCCATCCTCACTCCCACTGCTACTGTGGTCTTGGCTGCTCTTGGGCCCCACTTTCAGCCTGATCAAACCTATAAAGAATGGAACTGTACAAAGGAATACCGACCATCTCTGTGGACCCCCGACTATCCAGTACACTTAGGTCTTTGTGTCCTGAAACGGTGACGTCTCCCAACATCCCAGGAGCCCTTTGCCTGCCCCCAGAGGGTCATCTATTTTCTGTAAAATGCTTAGGCATGCTATTTTCCACAGATCAGGTGGGTGTGGTTTCCCCAAGATGACTCCACCATAAGAAATATAAAGGCACCACATGAAAACCAAACCAGTTAATTTATGATTATTGACTATCACATGCATTTTGAAGCATTTATTTACATAATATTTTTTTACATTGGACACAAAATTTCTACATATAATGTTAAATACATGTACACTGTTTTGAACTTCACATATTTTATTTTCTTTGAGTCTGCACAGGGGCAGACTTTAAAAGAATCTCCTTCCAAAATCTGTATTTGTCATGAACAATAAGTTGCTCTTGCAGAAGTCTGATTACTCGACACATCAAGTAATGAATCTGAAAAAAATTAGTGTTCATTGTGTTTAAAAACAAAATATATGAATAAATTAAATGTATTAATATTTTAGGATCTATTAAGGTCTGCTAGAATGATGAATATTTCTCTAGGAATAATTTGTTCAAATATATTTCACCAAGGAATATTTCGATATTCCAGTCCTGTATTTAACTAAGTATTTCTATGACTGTATCTTTTAATCACTTGAATTTACATCACCCGAAACACAGTTTGGCAAGGGCCCTCTGATAACAAGTAGATTTTCATGCACTGGGGTTAGTCTTATAAACAGGAAGCCACATTTTATCATGAGCTAAAATCTCTGAATATAGGAAGACTGGGTTTTGGTTTCCTGTGTCAAGCTCTCAGTGTTTGAATGACTTCCAAACTTCACTATATGTGTTTTTTCATTCCTCTTAAAGAGGTCATATGTTTGAAGAGAAAGGAGAAGACTTGGAAATACCTGTTAACAAAAACTTTTAAAGTAGGCATGCCAAGGGAGGGAAAAAATGAAGTCCTATCTAGATCCAATCAGCTTTGCTTAATCCAGTTATAGTTAAATGAAATATCAATGGGAAATTCAAGGTAAGCAAACTAGACAAAGTTCTGCAGGAGGTAGCTCTGATGACTTGAGAAGAATGACATCTGATCCCTCTAAAGAAAACACACTTCTCATGGCTGCCAGCATACTACCAAGGAAGAGAGGGGAATAAACTAATGCATAAATATTACTATTCCTAGAGGATGTCCTTCAAGAAAGGAAGGCTTTGTCTTGGCTGTGTTTATATAAATCTTTGGAATATTTGACCAAAAACAATTCACATAAATGGAAGTCACAGCCAATGAAGGAGAAATCAGTTCAGTGTGTCCAAACACAAACTCCAGGCAACCAGAGAAAAAATATCATGTTCTCAGGACTTCCCTGGTGGCGCAGTGGTTAAGAATCTGCCTGCCGATGCTGGGGACATGGGTTCAATCCCTGGTCCGGGAAGATCCCACATGCCACGGAGCAACTAACCCCATGCGCCACAACTACTAAGGCTGCGCTCTAGAGCCCCCATGCCACAACTACTGAAGCCCGCATGCCACAACTACTGAAGCCCACATGCCACAACTACTGAAGCCCGTGTGCCTAGAGCCTGTGCTCTGCAACAAGAGAAGCCACCACAATGAGAAGCCCACGCACCACAACGAAGAGTAGCCCCCACTCGCCGCAACTAGAGAAAGCCTGCACGCAGCAATGAGGACCCAATGCAGCCAAAAATAAATAAATAAAATAAATAAATTTATTAAAAAATAATCATGTACTCTTGGAGCTTCCATGGTAAATAAATAATGAAGATGACATTGCTAAGACTGTAAAACAGTGGTCAGACTGCCAATGTGACTTACTTAATAGGCTAACTAAATCAGAACCCAAGAATGTGTTGGAAAAGAGCTGATATGAGATGGGTTAGTACAGATTTGTTTGTGAAACAAATCAAGCACTCCCAGTGAGTGGAATTAAATACTCTAAACTGGATAAAGTTCATGAAGCTATGGAGTGTACTGACGCCATCAGTTTTTTATTAATAGTTCCTTCCAAAAGAAAAGAATTTAGATAGATGATAAATACAATGGCCCTAACTCATGTCAGTGGGAAAAGAGCAAAATAATCTCTTTTTCCCCAAACCCCAGTTATGTGAAGATCTTAGATATGTGGTTTGCCTCAATAAACATTCTCAAGAATTACAGAATATTTCTTGGAGCACACATAACTTATCTCCTATACAGAAAATCAAAAGTTGACTATAATGCAAGTCCACTATACAGCGATATTCCCAAATACCTGTGATTATGCAAAGCATGTGTCTCTAAGAAACAGTAGATAAAGAGATAAAAGAACATCAAAATAATCTGAATTTGGTATCATTCTATGGTCAACCATTCTTTAAAATCAACCCTCTCCCACTCTCTATCTTTTGTATTTTTTCTCTCTCTCTGCCTCTTCTCCAAAATGCTTAGACAAATATCAATGAGGCCAGGCCTAAGGATCAATCCAGAAAAAAAAAAAAAGACCTCGTGCTGTAATCCTCATTCTCTCATTCCCTAGGCTTCCATCTCAAATACATACTTCCTCAGCCTCTTCCAGCCAAAAACAAAAGAAACAAACAAAAAGGAAAATTTCCTACTAATTGGCCCATCCAAATAGTCTCCTGGCAGGCTGCCCCACCAGTTCATTAGACATTCCCTAGACATATCTGAATCCCTACTTAGATCAATGTAAAGACCCCAGCTACACAACAAAACTTAAGATGAAGCAAATCACATGAGAGACCATGTGGTCTCAGATTTAAGTCCAAATGTGAAGCAGCTGTAGGTTGAAGGGTGGGTATGGAACAACTCTATGAAGAGCTATCCATACTAGAAGGATTCCCTGGCTGGGGATATAAATGGTGACTCCTGACCAAGAGACAATGAGAGGACATTTGTTAGGGACATTGTAACACCAGTAGCTATAAGGAGGCATAGGTCTTCTCCTTGTTGACGAAGGATATTGAACCCTAGGAAGAAAAGCATGTGGCCCTTTCTCCATCTGTCAATCTGTCATCACAAACCAGAGAAAATTGTGACAGAACCTGAAAATGGTATGGGAAAGGAAATAAGGCAGCAGAAAATGCAAAAGCATGTTGGTCACCAAAATTACTATTCTCATCATATTATGTTTTTAGAACTCTTTTGGAAACAAAGTAAGTAGTAAACACAGGCCTGAAGGGATGAACTATGTGTAACCACATAGTCTTGTGGAACTGAAATGTCTTTTAGAATTTTGGTTATATCATTTTAAAACAGAGAGAAAGAGTCCTACTTTTAGACCTTTACAGACCATGCTTAATAAGCTTAACTGATTGAAGTCCAACAGGGGCTTTGATAGAACAAGAAAAAATGGTTTCTTTCCTCCCACCAAAGGAAGCAAGGAAAATCTTTCTCCCACTGCTATGTGTTCTGTCTATCTGAAAGTTCTCATATAAAGGGCTTAGACACCCTTGGTATTCCAGGATTAAGCTCTGGAGAACAATTGGAAGACCTGGCAGAACCCAGAAATGGTAAGTTTCAAGAGAAATAAGTAAGATTCTCCTTTGTAAAAAAAAAAAAAAAAAAAAGAACATCATGTGACTGCTCTCTAAAGCCCTGTTCTTGTTGGAGCACCATCAGATGAAGGAAGCAAGTAAGTCAATCAGTTCCCTGTTTAAACCTCTTCAAATTGCATTTCTGTCATTTGCAACCTAAAGAGATCTGATAAATACACTGCACAAGAAAGCAGAAGTTAAGAATCATGAAAAATGGAATGGGTGCCCAGAAAGTAAACCAACCAACCAGCTGAGATTAATTTTATGACACTGTAACATGATTGCAAATTCATTTCAGAAAATTAGTAAACACGAACACAAGAATGATAAATCATTAATTCAGGGTCATATAAGGCTTTGTGCTCTGGCATCTAAGGTGAATTTACGACCCAGAAATCCTGAAGCCATTTTTCCTAGCCATTATGTATTAACAATGAGTCCTGATTCAAGAAGGAAAAAAAAAAGAGGAAGCTGATTATGGACATTACTCCCTTGACATGAAATATTTGAAACAGCCCACTGGTCCCTATTTTTAGATTAAAAACCAATCACTGGAAAAAGCCCATAACCAGCACAGTAATGAGCACATGGCCATTTATTTATAGTTAGCTCTAGCTGATTCATGAGCTGCAACTCAATGTCTGGTATGTGTAATGTGACTCCTGGACTTTATCAACTTATTTATGTGTGGCCGAGACTTCTCTCACAGAGCATGTATATATGCAAACACACTGCCTTATGTGTGGGTATAGAGGAAGGAGAAAGAAATATATGTTCACTAGTGTACAACCTGACTACAATTTATGAATCTGTCCACTCACATTTGGCTTTTCCATAACTTACTTAGACCATCCATGCTGAGTTTACAGCAAGCTGAATGCAAAACTAGCAGTGCGGGCAAGGTGGTAATGAGAGCCTAAGAGAGACACATGCATTTCCATATATATTAATAGTTTATATAAGGAGAAAAACTGAAGGATAAAAGAGGCATCAAATACTGCCAGAATGACAGATGAAATGCTGAAATTATAGTCCTTTGAAGGAGGTTCTGGGTAAACTAACTACACAGCACATGGTAAGAAACGTGTGGCAACAGTTGTGGTGGAATTTGTCTTGATTAATGCCCCCCAGT
Source organism: Mesoplodon mirus (assembly GCF_964341445.2). Lineage (NCBI taxonomy): Eukaryota > Metazoa > Chordata > Mammalia > Artiodactyla > Ziphiidae > Mesoplodon > Mesoplodon mirus. Next base: position 88,815,574 of record NC_138976.1, on the reverse strand, counting down.
GAAAAGATAAATCTTGCTAAGGAAGTTCTGGAGGTTCAATGAAAGGAAGCCAAATATCCATGCTGCCATTTGAGTTCAAAAAGAGAGGTAAGCCTAATACTAACCTTGCATTTGCATATACAAATCTTCCCTCTAATGCCTGAAGGAAACCTGCATTATGTATCCACCTTCTTTTCATGTTCTTTATGAATGACTGTTCTGTGTGTTGCCCATTCCATTCTTGAAGCTAAAGCTTACAAATGTATGTGTTTTATAAAATGTTTGATGTCTATTAGTTCTTATAATGTTTATTACTATAATCAAAAGTCATTTTTCTACAAAATTATTTTTAGAAGATAAGAGAGGGAGAGAAAAAGTGGTTCTAGAATCATGTCAATGGATTGAAAGAATATCTAGAAGCCAGTAAAAGCTGGTATTTGCTGTAAACAACTGAAAATATTACATTTAACACTTTTATTAAAGAATGTATATGATAACAACTAGAACTCCATCATAATTAGACACTGTAACCAAGAGGTAAAGGATCAATACTCCACTTTGAGGCCAAGTCTCCTAAAAGTGAGTTAGGCTGGGAAACCTGCAAATTCATTGGGCAAGATTCCTCTACTCAGGAATATTAAAAACATGATCTCCTTTCTTAGGCCTCATCACAGTCAGTAAAATACGGATGGTACTAAATATCTTTCATTTGTATAAGGATTTACAGTATAAAAAATCCATTCTCATTAACTATTATGTTTGATCCTCACTCTTGATCTCATTTTACAAAAAACTAAAGTCGAGTTGTTTGTCCACAACTATACATCTTATAAATGTGGGAGCTAAGGTTAAAATTCATCTTTCACACAGAATATTATTTAAAAGTGGAGCAGAAGGAAGATGAAATGCCTGCTATATGTTATACAGTATTCTAGTGGTTTCTCATTAGCTCATGTAATTATCTTAATTACTCTATAAAACAGGAATTATTATTCCCATTCAAAGGTAACAAAACTGATGCTCTGAGTATTATAAAACTCACCCAAAGCCCCATAGGTATTTAAGTGCTGAGAAGGGATGAAAACCTAGTTGTGTCTGATATCAAAAACTACGTTTCTCCCATAACAGACAAACTCATATCTCTAAGGCATGTACAACTTTTATGCAATGACAGACATGAACAGAATTAAGGAGAATAATTTGCTTTCTTTTCATATAATTACTCCATCATCCGGTACTTATTAAGCTAATTAACACAGCCTCTCTGCACATGGCCCCTGGCTGCCATCTTGGATTGCAGTATCGTTCGCCCCACTTCTGCACACAGCCCGCCTGAGCTGAGGTGTTGGTGGCAGCCATTCTGCACTAGGAACTCCAATCGGAAGAGCCTGGTGCGAGGCCTATGCACATGGCCACCTGTGAGCAAGTGAAACCCAAATAAGCGCAAAGAGGAAAGAAAAGCCATCTCAGAGCTGTGACTATTTTCAAGGCTACTGTTTTTCTCTGTGGAACACTGCTTTTGGGGCAAAACAAGGAAGAAGCAGGTGATTCTAATGTGCAGCACAGACAGACAGCCACTGCAGGTCTGCTTCTCCAACTGTGAAGGCACTCCAGTCATGTGGCTGACAGGGTCTTGGTGCTCTGGCTGGGTGTCAGGCCTGAGCCTCTGAGGTGGGAGAGCCGAGTTCAGGACACTGGACCAGCAGAGACCTCCTGCCCCACGTAATATCAATCAGTGAGAGTTCTCCCAGAGACCTCCATCTCAACGCTAAGACCCAGGTGCACCCAATGGCCAGCAAGCTCCAGTGCTGGATGCCCCATGCCAAACAACTAGTAAGACAGGAACACAACCCCACCCCTTAGCAGAGAGGCTGCCTAGAATCACACTAAGTTCATACACACTCCAAAACACACCACCAGACATGGCCCTGCCCACCAGAAAGACAAGAACCAGCCTCATCCACCAGAACACAGGCACCAGTCGCCTCCACCAGGAAGCCTACGCAAGCCACTGAACCAAACTTACCCACTGGGGGCAAACAGCAAAAACAACGGGAACTATGAACCTACAGCCTGCATAAAGGAGACCCCAAACACAGTACGTTAGGCAAAATGAGAAGACAGAGAAATACGGCGCAGATAAAGGAGCAAGGAAAAAACCCACCAGACCAAACAAATGAAAAGTAAATAGGGAGTATACCCGAAAAAGAATTCAGAGTAATGATAGTAAAGATGATCCAAAATCTTGGAAATAGAATGGAGAAAATACAAGAAGCATTTAACAAGGACCTAGAAGAACTAAAGAACACACAAACAATAATGAACAACACAATAAGTGAAATTAAAAATTCTCTAAAAGGAATCAATAGCAGAGTAACTGAGGGAAAAGAATAAGTGACAAGGAAGATAAAGAGTGAAAATTACTAGCACAGAGCAGATTAAAGAAAAAAGAATGAAAAGAATTATGGGCCGTCTCAGAGACCTCTGAGACAACATTAAATGCACCAACATTCAAATTACAGGGGTCCCAGAAGAAGAAAAGAAAAAGAAAGGGACTGAGAAAATATTTGAAGAGATTATAGTTGAAAACTTCCCTAATATGGGAAAGGAAATAGTCAATCAAGTCCAGGAAGCGAGAAGAGTCCCATTCAGGATAAATCCAAGGAGAAACACGCCAAGAAACGTATTAAACACTCTATGAAAAATTAAATACAAGATTGAAACCAAGATGGCACAGTAGAAGAACGTGCTCTCACTCACTCTTGAGAGAACACCAGAATAACAGTGTCCAGTCCTAGCTGCTGGACAGTCATCGACAGGAAGACTGGAACTCACCAAAAAAGATACCCCACATCCAAAGACAAAGAAGAAACCACAATGAGACGGTAGTAGGGGCACAATCACAGTAAAATCAAATCCTATAACTGGTGGGTGGGTGACTCACAGACTGGAGAACACTTATGCCACAGAAGTCCACCCACTAGAGTGAAAGTTCTGAGCCCCACATCAGGCTTCCCAACCTGGGGGTCTGGCAACGGGAGGAGGAATTCCTAGAGAATCAGACTTTGAAGTAAACTGGGATTTGATTGCAGGACTTCAACAGAACTGGTGGAAACAGAGACTCCACTCTTGGAGAGCACACACAAAGTAGTTTGCGCATCAGAACCAGGGCAAGGAGCAGTGACCCAAGGTGAGACAGAACCAGACCTACCTGCTAGTGTTGGGGGATCTCCTGCAGAGGCAGGGGGTAGCTGTGGCTCACCATGGGGACAAGGACACTGGCAGCAGAAGTTCTGGGAAGTACTCCTTGGCATGAGCCCTCCCAAAGTCCACCATTAGCCCCACCAAAGAGCCCAGGTAGGCTCCAGTGTTGGGTTGCCTCAGGCCAAACAACCAACAGGGAGGGAACCCAGCCCCTCCCATCAGCAGTCAAGGAGATTAAAGTTTTACTGAGCTCTGCCCACCAGAGCAACAGTCAGTTCAAACCACCACCAGTCCCTCCCATCAGAAAACTTGCACAAGCCTCTTAGATACCCTCATCCACCAGAGGGCAGACAGCAGAAGCAAGAAGAACTACAATCCTGCAGCCTGTGGAACAAAGACCACATTCACAGAAACATAGACAAGATGAAAAGGCAGAGGGCTATATACCAGATGAAGGAACAAGATAAAACCCCAGAAAAACAACTAAATGAAGTAGAGATAGGCAACCTTCCAGAAAAGGAATTCAGAATAGTGATAGTGAAGATGATCCAGGACCTTGGAAAAAGAATGGAGGCAAAGATAGAGAAGATGCAAGAAATGCTTAACAAAGATATAGAAGAACTAAAGAACAAACAAACAGAGATGAACAATACAATAACTGAAATGAAAACTACACTAGAAGGAATCAATAGCAGAATAACTGAGGCAGAAGAACGGATAAGTGACCTGGAAGACAGAATGGTGGAATTCACTGCTGCGGAACAGAATAAAGAAAAAAGAATGAAAAGAAATGAAGACAGCCTAAGAGAACTCTGGGACAACATTAAACGCAACAACATTTGCATTATAGTGGTACCAGAAGGAGAAGAGAGAGAGAAAGGACCCGAGAAAATATTTGAAGAGATTATAGTCGAAAATTTCCCTAACATGGGAAAGGAAATAGCCACCCAAGTCAAGGAAGCACAAAGAGTCCCAACTGGTTAAGCCCAAAGAGAAACATGCCAAGACACATAGTAATCAAATTGGCAAAAATCATAAAGATCACAGCAGAAATAAATGAAATAGAAACAAAGAAAACAATAGCTAAGATCAATGAAACTAAAAAATGGTTCTTTGAGAAGATAAACAATATTGATAAACCATTAGCCAGGCTCATCAAGAAAAAGAGGGAGAGGACTCAAATCAATAAAGTCCAAAATGAAAAAGGAGAAGTTACAACAGACACCACAGAAATACAAAGCATCCTAAGAGACTACTACAAGCAACTCTATGCCAATAAAAATGAACAACCTTGAAGAAATGGACAATTTCTTAGAAGGGTATAACCTTCCAAGACTGAACCAGAAAGAAAGGGAAAATATGAACAGACCAATCACAAGTAATGAAATTGAAACTATGATTAAAAATCTTCCAACAAAAAGAAGTCCAGGGGGCCTCCCTGGTGGCGCAGTGGTTGAGAGTCCGCCTGCCGATGCAGGGGATGCGGGTTCGTGCCCCGGTCTGGGAGGATCCCATATGCCGCGGAGCGGCTGGGCCCGTGAGCCATGGCCGCTGGGCCTGCGCGTCCGGAGCCTGTGCTCCGCAACGGGAGAGGCCACAACAGTGAGAGGCCCGCATACCGCAAAAAGAAAAAAAAAAAAAAAAAAAAAGAAGTCCAGGACCAGATGGCTTCACAGGAGAATTCTATCCAACATTTAGAGAAGACCTAACACCCATCCTTCTCAAAGTCTTCCAAAAAATTGCAGAGTAAGGAACACTCCCAAACACATTCTGTGAGGCCACAATCACGCTGATACCAAAACTACACAGAGACACAAAAAAAAGAAATTTGCAAAAAAAAGAAAATTAGAGATCAATATCACTGATGAATACAGATGCAAAAATCCTCAACAAAATACTAGCAAACAGAATCCAACAACACATTAAAAGCATCATACACCATGATCAAGTGGAATTTACCTCAGGGATGCAAGGATTCTTCAATATACACGAATCAATCAATGTGATACACCATATTAACAAATTGAAGAATAAAAACCATATGATCATCTCAATAGATGCAGAAAAATCTTTCAACATAATTCAACACCCATTTATGATAAAAACTCTCCAGAAAGTGGGCATAGAGGGGACCTACTTCGACATAATAAAGGTCATATATGACAAACCCACAGCAAACATCATTCTCAATGGTGAAAAACTGAGAGCATTTCCTCTAAGATCAGGAACAAGACAAGGATGTCCACCCTCGCCACTATCATTCAACATAGTTTTGGAAGTCCTAGCCACAGCAATCAGAGAAGAAAAAGAAATAAAATGAATACAAATTGGAAAAGAAGAGGTAAAACTGTCACTCTTTGCAGATGACATGGTACTATACATAGAGAATCCTAAAGATGCCACCAGAAAACTACTGGAGCTAATCAATGAATTTGGTAAAGTTGCAGGATACAAAATTTATGCACAGAAATATTTTGCATTCCTATACTATAATGATGAAAAATCTGAAAGAGAAATAAAGGAAACACTCCCATTTACCATTGCAACAAAAAAATAAAATACTTAGGAATAAATCTACCTAGGGAGAAAAAAGACCTCTATGCAGAAAACTATAAGACACTGATGAAAGAAATTAAAGATGATACCAATAGTTGGAGAGATATACCATGTTCTGGGATTGGAAGAATCAATATTGTAAAAATGACTATACTACCCAAAGCAATCTACAGATTCAATGCAATCCCTATCAAATTACCAATGGCATTTTGTGTGTGTGTGTGTGGAATGCGGGCCTCTCACTGTTGTGGCCTCTCCCGTTGCTGAGCACAGGCTCCGAACGCGCAGGCTCAGCGGCCATGGCTCAAGGGCCCAGCCGCTCCACGGCATGTGGGATCCTCCCAGACCAGGGCTCGAACCTGCATCCCCTGCATTCACAGGCAGATTCTTAACCACTGCGCCACCAGGGAAGCCCACCAATGGCATTTTTTACGGAACTAGAACAAAAAAATCTTAAAATTTCTATGGAGACACAAACGACCCCAAATAGCCAAAGCAAACTTAAGGGAAAAAAGTGGAGGTGGAGGAATCAGACTCCCTGACTTCAGACTATACTATAAAGCTACAGTAATCAAGACAATATGGTACTGGCACAAAAACAGAAACGTAGATCAATGGAACAAGATAGAAAGCCCAGAGATAAACCCACACACCTATGGTCAACTGATCTATGACAAAGGAGGGAAGGATACAGTGGAGAAAAGACACTCTCTTCAATAAGTGGTGATGGAAAAACTGGACAGCTACATGTAAAAGAATGAAATTAGAACACTCCCTAACACCATACACAAAAATAAACTCAAAATGGATTAGAGACCTAAATGTAAGACTGGACACTATAAAACTCTTAGAGGAAAACATAGGAAGAACACTCTTTGACATAAATCACAGCAAGATCTTTTTTAATCCACCTCCTACAGTAATGGAAATAAAAACAAAAATAAACAAATGGGACCTAATGAAACTTCAAAGCTTTTGCACAGCAAAGGAAACCATAAACAATACGAAAAGGCAACCCTCAGAATGGAAGAAAATATTTGCAAACGAATCAACGGATAAGGGATTAATCTCCAAAATATATAAACAGCTCATGCAGCTCAATATTAAAAAAACAAACAACCCAATCGAAAAATGGGCAGAAGACCTAAATAGACATTTCTCCAAAGAAGACACACAGATGGCCAAGAAGCACATGAAAACCTGCTCAAAATCACTAATTATTAGAGAAATGCAAATCAAAACTACAATGAGATATCACCTCACACCAGTTAGAATGGGCATCACCAGAAAACCTACAAACAACAAATGCTGGAGAGGGTGTGGAGAAAAGGGAACCCTCTTGCACTGCTGGTGGGAATGTAAATTGATACAGACACTATGGAGAACAGTATGGAGGTTCCTTAAAAAACTAAAAAGAGAATTACCATATGACCCAGCAATCCCACTACTGGGCATATACCCAGAGAAAACCATAATTCAAAAAGACACGTGCACCCCAATGTTCATTGCAGCACTATTTACAATAGCCAGGTCATGGAAGCAACCTAAATGCCCATCAACAGACGAATGTATAAAGGAAATGTGGTACATATCTACAATGGAATATTACTCAGCCATAAAAACGAACGAAATTGGGTCATTTGTTGAGATGTGGATGGATCTAGAGACTGTCATACAGAGCGAAGTAAGTCAGAAAGACAAAAACAAATATCGTATATTAACGCATATATGTGGAACCTAGAAAAATGGTACAGATGAACCAGTTTGCAGGGCAGAAATTGAGACACAGATGTAGAGGACAAACGTATGGACACTGAGAGGGGAAAGTGGCGGGGTGGTGGGGGTGGTGGTGTGATGAATTTGGTGATTGGGATTGACATGTATACACTGATGTGTATAAAACTGATGACTAATAAGAACCTGTTGTATTAAAAAAAATTAAATATAGAGGAAAAATATTAAAAGGAGCAAGGAAAACCAACAAATAGCATACAAGAGAATCCCCATAAGGATAACAGCTGATCTTTCAGCAGAAACTCTGGAAGCCAGAAGGGAGTGTCAGGACATATTTAAAGTGATGAAAGGGAGAGTGACCTTCAAGATGGCAGAGGACTAAGACGTGGAGATCACCTTCCTCCCCACAAATACAGCAAAAATACATCTACATGTGGAACAACTCCTACAGAACACCTACTGAACGCTGGCAGAAGACCTTAGACTTCCCAAAAGGCAACAAACTACCCATGTACCTGACTGTGTGGCTGACAGTGTCTTCATGCTCTGGCCGGGTGTCAGGCCTGTGCCTCTGAGGTGCAAGAGCCGAGTTCAGGACACTGGTCCACCAGAGACTTCCCGGATCCATGTAATATCAAAGGGTGAAAGCTCTCCCAGAGATCTCCATCTCAACGCTAAGACCCAGCTCCACTCAACGACCAGCAAGCTACAGTGCTGGACACCAAACAACTAGTAAGACAGGAACACAACCCCACCCATAAGGAGAGAGGCTACCTAAAATCATATTAAGTTCACACACACCACAAAACACACCACCGGACATGGTCCTGCCTACCAGAAAGACAAGATCCAGCCTCATCCACCAGAATACAAGCACCAGTCCCCTCCACCAGGAAGCCTACACAACCCATTGAACCAACCTTAGCCGATGGGGGCAGACACCAAAAACAATGGGAACTACGAACCTGCAGCCTGCAAAAGGAGACCCCAAACACTGTAAGTGAAGCAAAATGAGAAGACAGAGAAACACACAGCAGATGAAGGAGCAAGGTAAAAACCTACCAGAGCAAATAAAGAGGAAATAGGCAGTCTACCTGGAAAAGAATTCAGAGTAATGATAATAAAGATGATCTAAAATCTTGGAAATAGAATGGAGAAAATACAAGAAATGTTTAACGAGGACCTGAAAGAATTAAAGAGCAAACAAACAATGATGAACAACACAATAAATGAAATTAAAAATTCTCCAGAAGGAATGAACAGCAGAATAACTGAGGCAGAAGAATGGATAAGTGACCTGGAAGATAAAATAGTGGAAATAACTACCACAGAGCAAAATAAAGAAAAAAGAATGAAAAGAATTGAGGAAAGTCTCAGAGATCTCTGGGACAACATTAAACACACCAACATTCAAACTATAGGGGTCACTGAAGAAGAGGAGAAAAAGAAAGGGACTGAGAAAATATGTGAAGACATTATAATTGAAAACTTCCCTAATATTGAAAAGGAAATAGTCAATCAAGCCCAGGAAGCATAGATTGTCCCATACGGGATAAATCCAACGAGCAACACACCAAGACACATATTAATCAAACTATCAAAAATTAAATAAAAGAAAAAATAATAAAAGCAGCAAAGGAAAAACAACAAATGAAATACAAGGGAATCCACATAAGGTTAACAGCTGATCTTTCAGCAGAAACTCTAGAGTCCAGAAGGGAGTCGCAGGACATATTTAAAGTGAGGAAAGGGAAAAACATACAACCAAGATTACGCTACCCAGCAAGGATCTCATTCAGAATCAATGGAGAAATTAAAACCTTTACAGACAGACAAAAGTTAAGAGAATTCAGCACCACCAAACCAGCTTTACAACATATGCTAAAGGAACTTCTCTAGACAGGAAACACAAAAGAAGGAAAAGACCTACAATAACAAAACCAAAACAATTAAGAAAATTGTAACAGGAACATTTTGATAATTACCTTAAATTTAAATGGATTAAATGCTCCAACCAAAAGACATAGACTGGCTGAACGGATACAAAAACAAGAGCCGTATATATGCTGTCTACAAGAGACCTACTTCAGACCTAGGCACACATACAGACTGAAAGTGAGGGGATGGAAAAAGATATTCCATGCAAATGGAAATCAAAACAAAGCTGGAGTAGCAATTCTCATATCAGACAAAATAGACTCTAAAGACTACTACAAGAGATAAAGAAGGACACTACATAATGATCAAGGGATCAGTCCAAGAAGAAGATAACAATTCTAAATATTTATGCACCCAACATGCAAGCACCTCAATACATAAGGCAAATGCTAACAGCCATAAAAGGGGAAATCGACAGTAACACAATAATAGTAGGGACTTTAACACCCCACTTTCACCAATGGACAGATCAACAAAAATGAAAATAAAGAAGGAAACACAGCTTTAAATGTCACATTAAACAAGATGGACTTAACTGATATTTATAGGTCATTCAATCAAAAACAACGGAATACACTTTCTTCTCAAATGCTCATGGAACATTCTCCAGGATAGATCATATCTTGGGTCACAAATCAAGCCTTGTTAAGTTTAAGAAAATTAAAATCACATCAAGTATCTTTTCTGACCATAATGCTATGAGACTAGGTATCAATTACAGGAAAAAATTTGGAAAAAATACAAACACATGGAGGCTAAACAATACACGACTAAATAACCAAGAGATCACTGAAGAAATCAAAGAGGAAACCAAAAAATACCTAGAAATAAATGACAATGAAAACACGACAACCCAAAACCTATGGGAGGCAGCAAAAGCAGTTCCAACAGGGAAGTTTATAGCTTACCTCAAGAAACAAGAAAAATCTCAAATAAACAACCCAGCCGTACACCTAAAGCAATTAGAGAAAGAAGAACAAAAAAAACCCAAAGTTAGCAGAAGGAAAGAAATCATAAAGATCAGATCAGAAATAAATGAAAAAGAAATGAAGAAAACAATAGCAAAGATCAATAAAACTAAAAGGTGGTCCTTTGAGAAGATAAACAAAATTGATAAACCATTCGCCAGACTCATCAAGAAAAAAAGGGAGAAGACTCAACTAGAAATGAAAAAGGAGAAGTAACAACTGACACTGCAAAAATACAAAGGATAATGAGAGATTACTACAAGCAATGATATGCCAATAAAATGGACAACCTGGAAGAAATGGATCAATTCTTAGAAAAGCACAAACCATTGGAGACTGAACCAGGAAGAAATAGATAATATAAACAGACCAATCACAAGCACTGAAATTGAGACTGTGATTAACAACCCTCCAACAAACAAAAGCCCAGGACCAGGTGGCTTCCCAGGCAACTTCTATCAAACATTTAGAGAAGAACTTAAACCTATCCTTCTCAAACTCTTCCAAAACACAGCAGAGGGAGGAACACTCCCAAACTCATTCTACGAGGCCAATATCACCCTGATACCAAAACCGCACAAAGAAAGAAAACTACAGGCCAATATCACTGATGAACATAGATGCAAAAATCCTCAACAAAATACTAGCAAACATAATCCAACAGCACGTTAAAAGGATCATACACCATGATCAAGTGGGGTTATTCCCAGCAATGCAAGATGTTTTTTAAAAAAAAAGCTAATTTAGTGCTTAGCATTGTACTCAGAATTGTGGAAGGAATGAAGCAGCAGAAAACAGGCTTCTTTTTCCCAAGGAGATTTCAAAACAACTTTAAAATGCTAAAAATATGTGTACTATTATACAATAACATTAAGGAGTATTTAACGCAAACAAAACAGGAGAAAAGTATTAGTAAAATAAATAAATCTATCACTCTACTTCACTGAGATTGGGGAAGGAGGAAAAAAACCAAAAATATTATATGAGCTGGCAGATATTCTACATCAGTGGTGTTTAATGAAGGAAGGATAATGTTGATCTATGATGTGGTTTACTACAGGCTAACATTTAACCCCAAATCTGAGGCAGGTACTAGTTGAACTTTGGATTAGTTGTCCATACCCCTCCTTGTGTTTTCTTTCACATTGTAACTGAAAAGGAAAGGGTCAGGTAGCCAACAGTGGGTGGTAGATGAAAAGGCACTATCTCTAGTACTGGAGTTTACTAGAGCAAATGTCTAGTAAATGTCACATCATCACTAAACATCATTACATTTCTCACCCCATTTTTTTTTATTCTTCCCTAAAACATATGTACTGAGAACCTACCACATGCCAGGCATCAGACTAGGTGCAATGTTTACAGTGGTGATCAAGATTGCAATGGCCCAGGGCAAGACCATTCCAGAGCAATGCTCAGACTTCTCTGGAGTGAACCTGTAAAATCTGAGAGGGAAAACTCAGAATTGGGAATCGAAAGACCTGAGCTTAGTCCCTGATTCAGTATGTGCATGGCCTTGGATGACATATACATGACTCTGAGGCTCAACATCCTCATCATTCATCTATAATGAAATAAAATTATATCTTTTCACATGTTCTGCACAAGGAAGAATAAAGAAAGCATATGAAAACAACTGTAAACACCAAAAGCCCACACAAGTGTAATGAATTATTACTTTTATGTTATGTGCCCAGTCTCACAATTTTGGCTCCTTTCTCACAGGAAAGTCATATATATGTGCCACTTCTACTCAAAAATATATGCTCCTGCCTGAGCTAGAGCTCAGCTACCTCTGAATACGAGTAGCAGCTGCCTTCTAGTTGTTCACTCCTCTTCCATTACCCTCATCCACCTCACTCCATAGCAGTTGGACTGCCGTTACTACTTTCTCTCTTTGTGCATAGTTTTCTTTTGTATTTCAAAAATTCATACCTTCCCACAAGATCCCAACTCAGGTGACCTCATAAACAGTAGCCATGATAACCTCAAACCAAAACGTTTCAGGATTATTATTTGTACTATATAGTCAGTTCCCATAGTACCATAGCCATATCTTAGCTATTTGGCATGAATACCTGTGTCATAACCCCACCCTAGAACCAGCTAGGAACTTGGTGAAGTAGCCTAGCAGTATGCCACACAAGCAGCAAGACTGGAATGAATTTACTGCTTCTGGCTGAAAGAGGGATAGCCAGGCACTCTCAAGATACCATCCAGTGAAAGCCAACCCAAAGCACTATTCCCTAAGAGGTGTTCTAACTTGTTTCCCAGTTTTCTGTCTAGAATCAATTTACCCATCCCATTCCTATTCTCTTTTATTGGCCTGAAATAAATTTCCATGGCTAATGCAACCCACTCAAATCCCTTCTCTCTACTGAGCATCTTCAAGATTGTATCTCCCTTTCCTCTTTGCAAGAATTAAAGCTGACAGATCTTTAAAAATGCTCTAGATTAGCCTCATTCCTTCTTGGATTTTATGTTCAATGGTCAGTCCCCTTCTCTGGGGTTCCATTTTTACCCTCATTTTGTCCCATATTCTTCCTATCTCTAGTGCTGCCTTCTCCTGGCTCATGGCCTCTTCTCTCCCAGCAAGCCAAGCCACATGACTACAGTGTTTCCAACCTTTTGCCTGAAGCCAGCAATGACAGTTGCAGAGTAGGAGGAGGTGTGACTCACTCCTTTGAGAATTGGTTGCCACACATGTCAAAGCCCCAACACATTTTCATGCAACATTTTCATGCAAGACACAAGTATAAGCTCTAGGACTCAGCCAACTCAAGTTATTTTTCCTGAAATGTGATGCCAACTAACATCTGCCACATTTGATTATCCTGATTTGCTTAAGGAAGTTTCTCCAGGGTTAAGATCTTTATCTAGGGTGATATAATTTCACCTCGATGTCTAAAGGCTAAAGTATAAAACAAAGAATCACTATCTTGAAGTGCTCCTCACACATTGTCATAGTGATAAGATGATCAGAGATCTGACACTCTTAAAACCTGGGGTAAGTCCCAGATCTACTGCATGACAACTGCGGGACCATAGGTGATCCCCTTAATTTTTCTAGCCTCACTCGAAAGGCAGGAGAGACTTTCCTAGTTGATTACTAAGACACTCACAGCTCTAATATTCTTTTCCAAGTTTTCTACCAAAGATAACTGTGCAGTTTAACAAATGAATATGTATAAGATTAATTTCATTTTAAGGCCCAATTTGCCCTTCCTCCTAATAAATTACAGAAAAAATTTCCTTTTTCAGTCTTTAAAATATATAAAATTGAGTAATTCTCCATGGACTGTCAACTCATTGAACCAACAATTATTTATTAAGTGACAGTATCAGGAACAAGACACAGGAGAAACAAAACAAACACGGTCTCTACCTTCATAATATGTACAGTCTAGTAGGAAAACAGGCCCCTAGAGTTAAACAACTAACTAAACAAAACAGGACCTCTCTCATTTATCAATGTGTCTTCAGAGCCCTGCAGAAATGCCTGGTACTAAATATACAACAGTAACTGTTTGTGATGGGAGACTGACTGAATGAATACATGAATGAATGTAAGAAATCTACATGACAGAAACTCCAGAGTTTGTTCCAGATGCAAAAATAAATGTAAGGCAAAACCTAATGATCTAATTCTTCACTGCCATTAATATCCCAGTAAGAAATAGCATTAGGTACACAAACACTTGTTGAGAATTGACTTAACATGATCATTGTAAAATTAGCCTTCGGACAAGGAAAGAAAAAGATGTCATAGGAAATGATGTCCGGGTGAATAAGAACATCCTGAGAGCAAAGAGACTAGGGACCTAAATGTGTACATGAGTGAGCATGAATGAGTAGCAGAGGAGGGAGTAAATGAATCTTCACTTACACTGGTTATACCACTCACAAGATTCAAGCTCCCAGTGGTGTGGTACTGTAGGAGAGTATAAGCTCAACTGTTTTACACAAATACAATCTATAAGTTATAGCCCATGGGGCTCTAGCAAACTACAAAGGTGTAAGACTAGTGTCCTAGTTTTTACAAAAACATGGACAAAAAAAATGGTGGACAAATGTTTATCTATGTTTACTGAATTCATGAATACATTGGACATGCTACTTTGAAATTTGCTTCCAAACTCAAAGTTGTTTGAGGTGATTTCTAAAGTACATGTTGCATAACATTTGTAGCACATAATGCTAAGACCCCTTTTGGCACATTCTTATGGTATACTGTCCAAAAAACAGGCAAAGTCATTTTTAATAGCTCTTAGTATAAATCACACACAGTCAGTATAAATCAAAAATATTTTATAAATGAGCTTAATTGGTTATAATTTTTGCAGGAACTTGCTCATCTGCACAGCGACATAGAAAATCTTCTTAGGTCTTGAGTTTACTGAAAAAATGAGATGATTATTAAACCAGGAAAGAAATTTGATTTTCTTTATGAAAAGGTACATTTTCCAATACACTTTCAAATTATATGCTCTTGAGAAAATTCTAAGAATTTTATATCTATGGCTCTTTACTTAAATTATCATCACAAGTTTTAATCTCACTGTACCTATGGTACTACTAGGTGCTAAGGTATTCATGGAAAGTGAATATTACTCAGAACTAGACCTCAAAGCATTTATACTCTGTAGATTTTACTGGCTTATACTAGCCATTTGAATTCTCAGTACAGCGGGTAATTAAAAAACCAACAAATTGTAGCATAAAAGTATATTTAACTAAAGAGCAATGATTTCCAAGAAGGCAGCTCTCAGAGGATGGCTGGAAAAGCTTGACATTTGGCTTATGATAAGGTAATTGGGTATTATCCTGATACTTTAATTAGAAAAGAAATGCATTTGATGTTCTCCTTCAAGACTGAGTTCCAGGATTAGGAAGCAAGATGGCGGAGTAGAAGGACATACTCTCACTCCCTCTTGCAAGAACACCAGAATCACAACTAGCTGCTGGACAATCATCGACAAAAAGACACCAGAATTCACCAAAAAAGATACGCCACATCCAAAGACAAAGGAGAAGCCACAATGAGATGGTAGGAGGGGTGCAAACACAGTAAAATCAAATCCCATAACTGGTGGGTAGGTGACTCAAAGACTGCAGAACACTTATACCACAGAAGTCCACCCACTGGAGGGAAGGTTCTGAGCCCCACGTCAGGCTTCCCAACCTGGGGGTGCGGCAACGGCAGGAGGCATTCCTAAAGAATCACACTTTGAAGGCTACTGGGATTTGATTGCAGGACTTCGACAGGACTGCAGGAAACAGAGACTCCAATCTTGGAGGGCACACACAAAGTAGTGTGCGCATCGGGACCCAGGGGAAGGAGCAATGACCCCAGGGGAGACTGAACCAGACCTACCTTCTAGTGTTGGAGGGTCTCCTGCAGAGGCGGGGGGTGGCTGTGGCTCACTGTGGGGACAAGGACACTGGCAGCAGAAGTTCTGGGAAGTACTCCTGGGCGTGAGCCCTCCCAGAGTCTGCCATTAGCCCCACAAAACAGCCCAGGTAGGCTCCAGTGTTCAGTTGCCTAAGGCCAAACAAACAACAGGGAGGGAAGCCAGCCATACCCATCAGCAGACAAGCGGATTAAACTTTTACTGAGCTCTGCCCACCAGAGCAACAGTCAGCTCTAACCACCACCAGTCCCTCCCATCAGAAAACTTGCACAAGCCTCTTAGAGAGCCTCATCCACCAGAGGGCAGACAGCAGAAGCAAGAAGAACTACAATCCTGCAGCCTGTGGAACAAAAACCACATTCAGAGAAAGACAGACAAGATGAAAATGCAGAGGGTTATGTACCAGATGAAAGAACAAGATAAAACCCAAGAAAAAGAACTAAATGAAGTGGAGATAGGCAACCTTACAGAAAAAGAATTCAGAATAATGATAGTGAAGATGATCAAGGACCTCAGAAAAAGAATGGAGGCAAAGATTGAGAAGATGCAAGAAATGTTTAACAAAGATATAGAAGAACTAAAGAACAAACAAACAGAGATGAACAATACAATAACTGAAATGAAAACTACACTAGAAGGAATCAATAGCAGAATAACTGAGGCAGAAGAACGGATAAGTGACATGGAAGACAGAATGGTGGAATTCACTGCTGCGGAACAGAATAAAGAAAAAAGAATGAAAAGAAATGAAGACAGCCTAAGAGACCTCTGGGACAACATTAAACGCAACAACATTCACATTATAGGGGTCCCAGAAGGAGAAGAGAGAGAGAAAGGACTCGAGAAAATATTTGAAGAGATTATAGTCAAAAACTTCCCTAACATGGGAAAGGAAATAGCCACCCAAGTCCAGGAAGCACAGAGAGTCCCATACAGGATAAACCCAAGGAGAAAAATGCCAAGACACATAGCAATCCAATTGGCAAAAATTAAAGACACAGAAAAATTACTGACAGCAGCAAGGGAAAAATGACAAATAACATACAAGGGAACTCCCATAAGGTTAACAGCTGATTTCTCAGCAGAAACCCAAAAGCCAGAAGGGAGTGGCATGATACATTTAAAGTGATGAAAGGGAAGAACCTACAACAAAGATTACTCTACCCAGCACGATCTTATTCAGATTTGATGGAGAAGTCCAAAGCTTTACAGACAAGCAAAAGCTAAGAGAATTCAGCACCACCAAACCAGCTCTACAACAAACGCTAAAGGAACTTCTCTAAGTGGCAAACACAAGAGAAAAGGACAAACCCAAACAATTAAGCAAATGGTCATAGGAACATACATATCGATAATTACCTTAAACGTGAATGGATTAAATGCTCCAACCAAAATACACAGGCTTGATGAATGGATACAAAAACAAGACCCATCTATATGCTGTCTACAAGAGACCCACTTCAGACCTGGGGACACATACAGACTGAAAGTGAGAGGATGGAAAAAGATATTCCATGCAAATGGAAATCAAAAGAAAGCTGGAGTAGCTACACTCATATCAGATAAAATAGACTTTAAAATAAAGAATGTGACAACAGACAAGGAAGGACACTACATAATGATCAAGGGATCAATCCAAGAAGAAGATATAACAGTTATAAATATATATGCACCCAACATAGGAGCACTTCAATACATAAGGCAACTGCTATCAGCTATAAAAGAGGAAATCGACAGTAACACAGTAATACTGGGGAACTTTAACACCTCACTTACACCAATGGACAGATAATCCAAAATGAAAACAAATAAGGAAACAGAAACTTTAAACGACATAATAGACCAAATAGATTTAATTGATATTTATAGGACATTCCATGCAAAAACAGCAGATTACACTTTCTTCTCAAGTGAGCACGGAACATTCTACAGGATAGATCACATCTTGAGTCATAAATTAAGCCACAGTAATTTTAAGAAAATTGAAATTATACCAAGCATCTTTTCACAATGCTATGAGTTAGAAATGAAATACAGGGAAAAAAACATAAAAAACACAAACACATGGAGGCTAAACAATACGTTACTAAATAACTAAGAGATCACTGAAGAAATCAAAGAGGAAATCAAAAAATACCTGGAGACAAATGACAATGAAAACACGACAATCCAAAACCTATGGGATGCAGCAAAAGCAGTTCTAAGAGGGAAGTTTATAGCTACACAAGCCTACCTCAAGAAACAAGAAAAATCTCAAATAAACAATCTAACCTTACACCTAGAGGAACTAGACAAAGAAGAACAGACAAAACCTAAAGTTGGCAGAAGGAAAGAAATCATAAAGATCAGAGCACAAATAAATGAAATAGAAACAAAGAAAACAATAGCAAAGATCAATAAAACTAAAAGCTGGTTCTTTGAGAAGATAAATAAAATTGCTAAACCATTAGCCAGACTTACCAAGAAAAAGAGGGAGAGGACTCAAATCAATAAAATTAGAAATGAAAAAGGAGAAGTTACAACAGACACCGCAGAAATACAAAGCATCCTAAGAAACTACTACAAGCAACTCTATGCCAAAAAAATGGATGACCTGGAAGAAATGGACAAATTCTTAGAAAGGTATAACCTTCCAAGATTGAATCAGGAAGAAATAGAAAATATGAACAGACCAATCACAAGTAACGAAATTGAAACTGTGATTAAAAATCTTCCAACAAACAAAAGTCCAGGACCTGATGGCTTCACAGGCGAATTCTATCAAACATTTAGAGAAGAGCTAACACCCATCCTTCTCAAACTCTTCCAAAAAATTGCAGTGGAAGGAACACTCCCAAACTCTTTCCATGAGGCCACCATCACCCTGATACCAAAAGCAGACAAAGGTACTACAAGAAAAGAAAATTACAGACCAATATCACTGATGAATACAGATGCAAAAATCCTCAGCAAAATGCTAGCAAACAGAATCCAACAACACATTAAAAGGATCATACACCATGATCAAGTGGGATTAATCCCAGGGATGCAAGGATTCTTCAACATACATAAATCAATCAATGTGATATACCATATTAATAAATTGAAGAATAAAAACCATATGATCATCTCAATAGATGCAGAAAAAGCTTTTGACAAAATTCAACACCCATTTCTAGTAAAAACTCTCCAGAAAGTGGGCATAGAGGGAACCTACCTCAACATAATAAAGGCCATATATGACAAACCCACAGCAAACATCATTCTCAATGGTGAAAAACTGAAAGCATTTCCTCTAAGATCAGGAACAAGACAAGGTTGTCCACTCTCACCACTACTATCCAACATAGTTTTGGAAGTCGTACCCACGGCAATCAGAGAAGAAAAAGAAATAAAAAGAATACAAATTAGAAAAGAAGAAGTAAAACTGCCACTGTTTGCAGATGACATGATATGATACATAGAGAATTCTAAAGATGCCACCAGAAAACTACTAGAGCTAATCAATGAATTTGGTAAAGTTGCAGGATACAAAATTAATGCACAGAAATCTCTTGCATTCCTGTACACTAATGATGAAAAATCTGAAAGAGAAATAAAGGAAACACTCCCATTTACCACTGCAAATAAAATACCTAGAAATAAACCTACCTAAGGAGACAAAAGACCTGTATGCAGAAAACTATAAGACACTGATGAAAGAAATTAAAGATGATACCAAAAGATGGAGAGATGTACTATGTTCTGGGATTGGAAGAATCAATACTGTAAAAATGACTATACTACCCAAAGCAATCTACAGATTCAATGCAATCCCTATCAAATTACCAATGGCATTTTTTACAGAACTAGAACAAAAAATCTTAAAATTTGTATGGAGACACAAAAGACCCCGAATAGCCAAAGCAGTCTTGAGGGAAAAAAAACGGAGCTGGAGGAATCAGACTCCCTGGCTTCAGACTATACTACAAAGCTACAGTAATCAAGACAATACGGTACTGGCACAAAAACTGAAACATAGATCAATGGAACAAGATAGAAAGCCCAGAGATAAACCCACGCACCTATGGTCAACTAATCTATGACAAAGGAGGGAAGGATATACAATGGAGAAAAGACACTCTCTTCAATAAGTGGTGATGGAAAAACTGGACAGCTACATGTAAAAGAATGAAATTAGAACACTCCCTAACACCATACACAAAAATAAACTCAAAATGGATTAGAGACCTAAATGTAAGACTGGACACTATAAAACTCTTAGAGGAAAACATAGGAAGAACACTCTTTGACATAAATCACAGCAAGATCTTTTTTGATCCACCTCCTACAGTAATGGAAATAAAAACAAAAATAAACAAATGGGACCTAATGAAACTTCAAAGCTTTTGCACAGCAAAGGAAACCATAAACAAGACGAAAAGACAACCCTAAGAATGGGAAAAAATATTCACAAACGAATCAATGGATAAGGGATTAATCTCCAAAATATATAAACAGCTCATGCAGCTCAATATTAAAGAAACAAACAACCCAATCCAAAAATGGGCAGAAGACCTAAATAGACATCTCTCCAAAGAAGACATACAGGTGGCCAAGAAGCACATGAGAACCTGCTCAACATCACTAATTATTAGAGAAATGCAAATCATAACTACAATGAGGTATCACCTCACACCAGTTAGAATGGGCATCATCAGAAAATCTACAAACAACAAATGCTGGAGAGGGTGTGGAGAAAAGGGAACCCTCTTGCACTGTTGGTGGGAATTTAAATTGATACAGCCACTATGGAGAACAGTATGGAGGTTCCTTAAAAAACTAAAAAGAGAATTACCATATGACCCAGCAATCCCACTACTGGGCATACACCCAGAGAAAACCATAATTCAAAAAGACACGTGCACCCCAATGTTCATTGCAGCACTATTTAGAATAGTCAGGTCATGGAAGCAACCTAAATGCTCATCGACAGATGAACGGCTAAAGAAGATGTGGTACATATATACAATAGAGTATTACTCAGCCATAAAAACGAACTAAATTGGGTCATTTGTTGAGACGTGGATGGATCTAGGGACTGTCATACAGAGTGAAGTAAGTCAGAAGGAGAAAAACAAATATCATATATTAACGCATATATATGGAACCCAGAAAAATGGTACAGATGAACCAGTTTGCAGGGCAGAAACTGAGACACAGATGTAGAGAACAAACGTATGGACACCAAGGAGGAAAGCGGCGCAGGGGTGGGTGGGGTGGTGTGATGAACTGGGCGATTGGGATTGACATATATACATGGATGTGTATAAATTTGATGACTAATAAGGACCTGCTGTGTAAAATAATAAATTAAATTTAAAAATTAAAAAAAAAACGACTGAGTTCCAGCTGAAATATCTGCCACTATAACTGCTACCATAACCATCGCCATGGCTTTTCCAGTTACAAATATTTATCAAGCACAGTTTATATGAACAGTATGGATTGGTGAAAATAGCATGGGTTTCAGAAATGTGTAGATATAATAATTAGGACTTACTATGGGCCAGGAACTGTTCTAAGTGCTTTACCTATATTAACACATATAATACTCTCAACAGCCTGTGAAGTAAGGTAATTTGATTCAAGAAGTGCACACCTTTCCCTCATTTAATAGATAAGAAAACTGAGGTTCAGCGAGGTTAAGTAGTTGCCCAAAAATCAAAGGTGATAGTAGAAATGGGATTTGGACCCACTTCTACTGTGTCTGATCAAAAATCAATCCTCTTAACCACTGAACTAGGCTACCTTAATACTCATATTTGATTTTTTTAAAAACCCATAATCCACTTCTAATTCCTTTGTCCTTTCTTTAAAAAAAGAAAAATAGTGGAAAGAATCATAGAATCCTTTATAAGAGCAAGAACTAAATCTTGAGAGACACATAAGAATTCAACAGTGAGACTGGGGGTGGGGAGATTTTCCAAGCTGAGGGAATAATATTTTTGAGGGTCTAGAGGCATAAAACAACAGGGCATGATTAAGATATTATAAACAATTAAGAATGGATGGACTGCAATGAACAATTGGGAAATGGAATTTTTAAATATATTTAGGAATAAATTTAATAAGTGTAAAACTTATATACTAAAAATTCTAAAACAGTGCTGAAAGATAGTAAAAAAAATTCTAGGTAAATGGAGAAAATATCCCATGTTCATGAATAGGAAGACTCAACATTGTTAAGATGGTAATACTCCCCAAATTGTTTTACAGGTTCAGTGCAATCCTCATCAGAATCCCAGCTGACTTCTTTGTAAGTTGACAAGCTGATTCTAAAATTCATATGGAATTTCACGGTACCCAGGATAGCCAAAATAATCTTAAATAAAAAGAACAAAGTAGGATTTGTGCTTCCTGATTTCAAAACTTACTACAAAGCAACAGTAAATAAGACATTTTGGTACTGGCATAAGAATAAACATATGTATCAATGGAAAAGAACTGAGAGTTCAGAAATGAACCCTTACATTTATGGTCTACTGATCTTCAGCAACAGTGTCAAGAGCATTCAATGGGGAAAGAATAGTCTTTACAAACAAAGGGTGTGGAACAACTGGATAACCACACACAAAAGGATGAAACTGAACCCTTACTTTACATCATATCAAAAAATTAACTCAAAATGGATCGAAGACCTAAATGTAGGAGCTAAAACTATAAAACTCTTAGAAGAAAACATGGGGGTAAAATCTTTATGGCCTTGAATTTGGCAAAGGATTCTTAGATATGACACCAAAAGCATGAGCAATAAAAGAAAAAAAATAGACTGGACTCCATCAAAATCAAAAACAATTATGCTTTAAAGCACACCATCAGGAAAATGAAAAAGCGACCCACAGAAAGAGAGAAAATATATTCTATTCTCATTATTCGCAGTAATTATGTTCTTTAAAGTCACCACAATTACTAAATTGGCATATACTGAACCATTGCCCCTAAGGAAAATACAGGATTAGGTTACTGTGAGCCTCTGGTCACAACATTTTTGTCAACCAATCAACATATAACCTTGTTTTACGTCTGTTATTGCTTAAAGATACCTTATTTAATACATACGGTATTGTTGATTCACTAATGTTGAACTCATGACCAACAGGACTATAACTTATGCCTGAATGAGGCTCACCTAACATATGTATTTTCTCCATAAGGCACATCACAGCCTTCTTGTGCTTAGGGACACTAGACAGCATTTCAGCACTATGCTTGGGAGAATTTTAACAGCAAACTGACCAATGAAAAGCACTTTACAAAAGAACATTCTATCCTACCGAGAGAGTGCTAGTTTTCAATCCTTAGCATAACCACATGAAACCCCTTTATAACACATTTCCCCCTCCGTGTCCACTTCAGTGAATTTTTTCACTGGTGGTGTTCTCTGTCTGACAAACAGACTCATTTTTGTTTTTTAAAGTCCTTTTGATCTTTATTTTATTATTTGGCAACCCTTACCCACACTCTTGGGCTCCCATTCCTCTCATTTCTTATCACATTTGCCTCTCTTCTTGCACCTTCATTCTTTCCTTCCTTCTAATTTATAATCCACTCCTAGAATTCCCAAACAAGGGATCTCAGGACTGCTATCATCACAAACCATAGTTCTCTTTCTTTTGCTCAACACCTTCACCTACTGAGCTCTATTCACATCCATCCCAGTGTCTGGAATGTCTTCCTACCTCCCATTGGCATCTTCACCTGTTGAAATCCAGCCAGTACTTAGAAGCCCACTTTGAATTGCCTGGGAAAGTACTGCCTCACAAAGAAGCCCTCCCGGGACTTCCCTGGTGGCACAGTGGTTAAGAATCCACCTGTCAATGCAGGGGACACAGGTTCGAGACCTGGTCTGGGAAGATCCCACATGCCACAGAGCAACTAAGCCCCTGCACCACAACTACTGAGCCTGCGCTGTAGAGACCACGAGCCACAACTACTGAGCCCACGTGCCACAACCACTGAAGCCTGCACACCTAGAGCCCGTGCTCCACAACAAGAGAAGCCACCACAATGAGAAGCCCATGCACCACAACAAAGAGTAGCCCCTGCTTGCTGCAATTAGAGAGAGCCCGCGTGCAGCAATGAAGACCCAATGCAGCCAAAAATAAATAAATAAATAAATAAATTTTATTTTAAAAAAATACAGTGTAAGAAGCCCTCCCAATAACCTTGGTTCTCTGAACTCCTAAAATCTTTGCTTGTAATTTTCTCATGTCATTTGTTACTTTCCATCAGGGGCTTCAGCTATTCATAGTATTCAATTAATATTCATATAAGACAGAAAGCTCTTTGAAATTCAGAATATTTATGAGCAAAAGATAAGTTCTCCATAGCCATCCCAGAGTAAACTTCAGTTACATTTATTTGGCCTTTGAGCTCTTCTACTTTTTGCATTTTATATATATAGCACTTCATATTTAAAAACATTTTTCAATGTAATTTCTCATTTAGTCCTCAGAAGAATTCTGAAAGATATTTTTATTTGTTCTATTTTACAGGAACTTAGAGTTAAGGGGCCTGATGAATGTCATACAATGATAACTAGTTGATCCAGTTTGCAAACCCCACTCACTACTTTCTGCTGATGGAGTAATCAATAAAAACTGGGGGCATTCTATGGGATACCTTACTAAGTGGCGGCAAAGCCATGCACTCAGTATTTCTTCCTCATTGTGCTACAGAATTTGACAATATTAAAGTCTTTAGCACCCCGGATTTCCCTATTAACAAACCACCTAGTAATATCCTACACTCTGGTTGGTTGAAATCAGCTCACATTTCCTCAAGTTGACATTTATTTTTTTTTTTTTTACTCAAAGAAAGGGAGGTTTATTATTAGGATGCAAAGATAGCTCATGGAAACTAGGACCAGGAAACAGAACCAGGCCCCGAGAAGGAACTTCCAGATTAGGGACAATTATGAACCATCTCTTGGGATCTGGATCTCTCAGTTCAAATTCTCAAAAGTGAAGATCTGACTAAGTCGACATTTAATATCTACATAATTCTAGTGAGTTGTCTAGTCTATTGATGAATTCATCTCAAAGTCACAGGATGCTGAAAACTAACAAAGAAGAGACAGAGGCAATCTCCAAAAACAAACATCTCTATTTCATGGGCAAAGGTCATACAGACAGGCTGATAATTCCTTGATAATATCCCATCTGATAATGATGGGAAGAGACAAAGTAGGAAGACATGGCAAAACACTATAATGACAGAACAGATTTTTCCTCTAATTTATGAAAACCTATTCAAAATGTGTCATTCTGAGCATCTTGAAAACACATATGGCCTCATTTCTATGAGTCCAGCCTGGAATCATGGAATCAACAAATCAACTCTGCGATTCTTAACCCAGATAGGCCTTCATCTTCTTATAAACTGCTCTAAGATTCTAAAGGAACACAAGTTCCCATAAATAGGGTCCTGGTAAGAACAATACCTCCCATTTAAGAAATTCTGTTCTTCTCAGCTATACTTTAAGTTTCCTGTGGTTGGGGACTACTTTGTAAATCTTCTAATATCTCTCCTTAGCATCTCACTGCCTTGAGCAGACAATGCCTAGTGAATGTTCCTTGCCTTGAATTAGATTAATTCAAACAGAAAAGTTGACAAAGAAGACAATTCTAGGGCCTCCCTGGTGGCGCAGTGGTTGAGAGTCCGCCTGCCGATGCAGGGGATACGGGTTCGTGCCCCGGTCTGGGAGGATCCCATATGCCGCGGAGCGGCTGGGCCCGTGAGCCATGGCCGCTGAGCCTGTGCGTCCAGAGCCTGTGCTCCGCAACGGGGGAGGCCACAACAGTGAGAGGCCCGCGTACACCAAAAAAAAAAAAAAAAAAAAAAAAAAAAGACAATTCTACATTCAGCATAGATATGACAATGTACTTACCAAGAAGTTAGGTCTAAACAGTGCTCTGTATTAAAGAGGGAAGATTTGATTCTTGTTCTGATCCCTTCACCTATTCCTGTGTATTTGCAGGTAGCAGATTAACAGAAATCCCTTTCACATATGAGAAAACTGATGCACATGATTTAATTTCAAAAACTTTCATACAGAAAAATATTTAACAGCTTATCAGAATATTAGTTATCCTAAACATGGTACATTTAGACTACTTGCTTAATTTGTGACAAATAATTTTTAAGTAAGAATTATTCATACATACTTTTAAAAAAGAAATGTTATGATTTCCTTCTGGGATTTTTAAAAATTATTTAATTTACTAAACAATAAAATGCCCTAATGGTTTAAGCCAAACACTCTTCTTTGGCTCCCAAATGTTTTCAGAAATAACTTTTTCCTCGTTAATTTCTAAATCTTGGCTACATTTCCCACTAATTTCAAACATATGTCATATACGAAATACGTTATTTTTCCAAGCCTAATTTTGGCAGGAGGGGATTTTTGGAACTGGCGTAGAAAGATTCGGGGACAAACAAACAGGACAGCTTGAAGCTGCCACAACTCCATAATGACTTTATGTTTTTCATCTATCTCCAGATCCACAAAGGCAAGGGCAATTATGAGGGGTGAGTGGGCTCTGATAAAATTTCAACATGAGGTAAAACATACCTTGAAGCTTTATATCTTACACTATAACTTGCTTTCCAAAAAGAATCACTCACTCATAGTAATAACTTCTGTAGGATATAAGATGTGAAGTGAACCTAAGACCCTGATAACTAGAGTAACACAATCCTGATATTATCACTCTGGTTCCCTGAGACTTACAGTCAAAAGGAATAAACAGGTAAAGCAATGTAAAAAGTTCTTCTTAACCTTCAAAAGATTCACTAAACTGATATCATTTGGAAAGCAACAGACATTTCCTATTGCATAACATCTATTTACTCTAAAACTGATTTTGTGAAGAACTACTAAGTACTCAATAGATAAAAAGAATGTGAATTCATCAGAACTATCTAGATCAGTACTTAAGGACTAAGACATACCCTAAGGCACAAATGTTTTTTCCCTTATAAACAATGATTCTTCCATACACCAGGTAAGTAGGAAGAAAGCTAGTGTAATAAAAAGAAACCTTGTCTGGAGGCATGAAACAGGGTCCTAGTCCCAATTCCACCCTGTTCTAAAAGAGTTGATTGAGTGCAACGGCCATAATTATTCACCCCTCCCTATATCTACAACATTTTAAATGTTACTTTGTATTTCATCAATAGACAGAGTCTATTTTGTCAACCCTTGTGACTTGCTTAGCTAATAAACTGCAAAGGAAGAGACATCTTTGCCAGGTCCAAGCCAAGGCCTCCAGAGATACGGAACACTTTCTGTGCTCTGCTCCCCCACACCCGCTTCATCACAAGAACATGCCTGAGCTAGTCTGCTGGAGGATGAGACACATGGAACAGAGGTAAACCAGTGCAGTGACCCAGGTGAGGCCCTAGACACATGAGCGAGCAGGGCCAAGATGAGCAAAGTCAAACAGCCAATTCACAGCTGACCGTAGACATGTGAGTGAGCCTCACCAGGCCCAGTTCAAATCAGCAGGAAACACCAG
Source organism: Mesoplodon mirus (assembly GCF_964341445.2). NCBI lineage: Eukaryota > Metazoa > Chordata > Mammalia > Artiodactyla > Ziphiidae > Mesoplodon > Mesoplodon mirus. The sequence continues at coordinate 88,788,244 of NC_138976.1, read as the reverse complement.
CTGAGTTACAGACAGCTATTCTAAGCTTCTGGTTGCCGTTCTAAGATTCTAAATTTGAATTTTTTTTAAATGTAGCAATATCTAACTGGTACCTCTAGCCTACTCAAGGGACCCCCTTGCTAAACTGACAGAATAGTGCAGCTAATTAATAGCAAGTATCTTTGAGAAATCTATCTATGTAAATCACTACTAATAAATCTAAGTTTTAGGAAAGTGTTAAAGTAAAAGTCTACAAATGGTTTGCTGCTTATAAAGACCTGCATGTTCTCTATCAGAATTAAGTATTAAATTTAGGCCCAAATGTGAAAACTGGCTCAGTTACAGATCAGCACATGGCATGTATTCAAATACCAAGAGGAGGTTGATTCAAAGATTTGAAACGGTTTAAAAATTCAAACAATAAAATTATTTTTGTATGTCATTGATTTTTAAATGAAGAGATTATTTTAGCAACTTAATTGTTCAATTCAATTTTTTAAAACTTGCTTTCACTTAGACTTATTGTACTTTTAAATTTCCCTTAAGACTTAGTCTGGGAGATTTTAGTTTTAAATGGCATCTAGCTGGCTGCTGCTCCCTTCTCCAAAAATATCTAAAAGGACCCAGAAAAAAAGATTAAAAACAGCAACACTAAAAACTGACTATTGCCTAAATTTGGAGGGAATTTCCTTTAACTATTAAACCAATGGAGCTTAAATGAGCAAAGCAGGCAATGACTGATCCATGCATCGCTCTGAAAACAAGGATGACCCACCTAAAGGGTGAAGAATTTTCTTTCTCACGCACTCTCTGACCCTCTGGCTTGGAGAGGCATGCTTATATCCAACCAGAAAAAAATGATTAACTACATCTCAACTGAGTGAAAAGAGATATGATAAAACCATAATACTGTTTCCACTTTCCCTCCTCGGACTCCCCAACGTCTTTTTATATCCTGCAACACCCAAAAAATATGAAGACAGAGAAGGCAAAGAGTACGTGAGGATCAGAAGTCACACATTATATCTAGGTGGTGTGACCCACCTAGTTTTATCTGGAAGGGAGAAGAGACTAGAAGAACTACTTCTAGTACTACTACTTTTAAAAGTTTCATTTAGGGGCTTCCCTGGTGGCTCAGTGGTTGAGAGTCCGCCTGCCGATGCAGGGGACACGGGTTCGTGCCCCGGTCTGGGAAGATCCCACATGCCGCAGAGCGGCTGGGCCCGTGAGCCATGGCCGCTGAGCCTGCGCGTCCGGAGCCTGTGCTCTGCAACGGGAGAGGCCACAACAGTGAGAGGCCCATGTACCGCAAAAAAAAAAAAAAAAAAAAAAAAAAGTTTCATTTAGAAGACTAATATATACTTTATTAACTCAGATTGCCAGAGAATCAGACTTGGGGCTAAGAGGTGATACTATCATGATTTAGTTAGAACCAATTTGGTAAATGCCTACCATCTAGACACTAGAATTTACACCAGAACTAAGTATATCTAGCCACCATGTAGTTAAATATGAGTCAGTTAACTCCCAAGTCAACAATAAGAAAATCTATCTTTACATATACTGTATTAACAGATACTAGATTAGATATTATATATCAAGAAGAAATTTTTAAAAAGAAAATAATTATTGAAATAAAGCCAGTAGACTTCCACTTCAGGGAATGTGGAGTAGACGTACTTTTCCCTATTTCTCCGGCTAATAGGTACAAGTAAAATATCCAGGATACGTTTTATACAAAACAAATATAAAAGCACTCGGAAAGAGAAGAGAAAACAAGACAGACCAGCTAGGGACCTCAGGATTGAAGGAAAGACCTGATGGTGAGTGAGCTTCCTTGGTTCTCCTATTGCCTCATATATCCCAAATTTGGAGCTGAAGAATCTGAAAGCCAGAGAATGCCGAAAGAAATCCATACCAAGACAAAACATAGTTAAACTTCTGAAAACTAAAGACAAAACAAAAATCTTCAAAGCAGCTGGGAAATGATACAGCTATAGGAGGGCAACAATTCAAATGACAGTGGTTTTCTTATCAGAAATCATGGAGACCACAAGGAAGTGGCACATGTTTTCAAGAATCAAAATAACAGAGTTTTGAAATCAGAATTCTATATTCAGTGAAAATATCTTTCAGGAATGAAGGGAAAATCAATATATTCTCAAAGGAAAGAAAACTAAAAGAATTTGTTGCCAACAGATACACCCTTTAAAAATGGCTAAAAGACATTATCTAAATGAAATCAAATGATTAAAGTAGAAATCATGAAACATCAGGAGTGTCTTCTTGAAAATAGACAGTAAGTAAAAATATTGATAAATAGAATTGACTCTCCTTCTCCTCTTGAGTCTCCTAAAGTATGTTTGATGGTTGAAACAAAATTGTAACACTATCTGATGTGGTTTTAAATGTATGTCTCAGAAATATTTAGGCCAACTTTATTATAAAAGGTGAAGGGCAAAAGGAGGTAAAGGGACATAAGGTTTCTACACTTCATGAAAATCGGTTGAATAACCACATCACTAGAATGATAATTATGTCTAGGTAATGTAATAGCTAGAACAACCATTCAAAAGCTATGTAAAAAGATATACTCAAAACCACTATAAATATCATGTTCACAGCACCAAAAAACAAAACAAAAACACCATAAATAAATCAAAATTAAATTCTCAAAATATTTTAAGTAACCTACAGGAAGACAGGAAAAAGAAAAAGGAGGGGGAAAAAAGAAAGAACAATAGAAAAAAAGTAAAATAGCAGACTTAAGTCCTAATATATTAAAATTATATTAATGTGAATAACCTAAATACATTAATTAAAAGACAGAGACTAGGATGGTAGATTAAGAAACAAGACCCAACTATATGCTATCTACAAGAAATTCACTTCAAATATAACAATGTAGGCAGGTTGAAAGTGAAACGATGGAAAAAGATGTAACAGGCAAATATTAAACTAAAGAAAACAGAGGTGGCTACATTAATATCAGATAAAATAAACTTCAGAGCAAAGGAAATTACCAGAAACAGGGAGGAACATTATATGATATAAGGATCAATCCACCAAGATTAGCAATCTTAAATGTGTATATACCGAACAACAGAGCTGCAATACATGTAAAGCAAAAATTGTTAGAACTGAAAAAGAAATAGAAGAATATACAATTATAGTTGAAGACTTCAACAATCCTCTCTCAATAATTGATAGAACAACTAGACAGAAAAGCAGCAAGGATACAAAAGAACTCACCAACACCATCAACCAATAGGACCTGATCAACATTTATAGAACATTCCACCCAACCAGAGCAGAATATCCATTCTTTTCAAGTACCCACAGAAAATATACCAAGATAAACTATGTCCAGGACCATAAAATAAACTGCAACAAATTTAAGATAATTGAAGTCATACACAGTGTGTTCTCTGATCACAACAGAATCAAACTAGAAATCAATAAAAGATGACAGGAAAATCTCCAAACACTTAGAATCTAAATAACACACTTCTGAATAAACTGTGGATTAAAAGGAAGTCTCAAAGGGAATGATAAAAAATAAACTGAATGAAAGAAAATAAAAATGTCTAAAAATTTATGAGAGAAAATTAAAGCATTGCTGTGAGGGAAAATGATAGTACTAAATGCACACATCAGAAAAGAGAAAAAGTCCAAATCAATTATCTAAGTTCCCAACCCAAGAACCTAGAAAAAGAAGAGCAAAAGAAACCAAAGCAACCATAGGAAGAAAACAATAAAAATAAGAGCAAAAAATCAGTGAAATAGAAAACAGAAAAAAAAATAGAGAAGATCAGTGAAACAAAGAGCTGGTCCTTTGAAAAGATCAATAACATGATAAAGAAAAGAAAGAAAGATGACACAAATTTTAATATCATTAACGAAACAGAGGACATAAGTACATATCCTATAGATATCAAACAGATAATAAGGAAATACTATAAATAACTCTACACACATAAATATGACAATTTAGATGAATGGACCAGTTCCTCAAAAATCACAAATTATTACAACTTATTCAATATGAAATATTAGATGAATAACCCTATAACTAATAAGGAACTTGAATTATAATTTTTAAATTTCCATAAAAGAAATCTCCAGGCCCAGATGATTGCTCTGGAGAACTCAATAAAACATGTAAAGAAGAATTAATACCAATTCTACACAAGCTTTTACAGAAAACAGCAGAGGAGAGAGCACTTCTCAGTTCACTTTATGAAGCTAGTATTACTCTGATACAAAACCACACAGACCAAGCACACAAAAAGGAAGACTACAGACCAATACCCCTCATGAGTATAGGAGCAAAAATCCTTAACAAAATATTAACAAATAGAATTCAGCAGTTAAGAAAAAAAAAAAGAATTGTACTTCATGACTAAGTAGGAATTATTCCAAGAATGAAAGCCTGGCTCAATATTTTTAAAATCTATAACAGGCTAATAAAAATCACAGTATCAGATTAGTCAATGCAGAAAAACATTTGACAAAATTCACATCCATTCATGTTTTCAAAAAAAACTCTCAGAAAAACAGACAAATGAGGGAACTTCCTTAACTTGATAAAGAGCATCTACCAAAAACTACTAACATAACACTTATGGTGAAAGACTAAGATCAGGAGCAAAGGATATCCACATACCTCACTCTTACTCAACATAGTAAAGGAAACTCCAACCAGTGCAGGAAGCAAAAACAGTGAAGAGAGATCAGAAAGAAAGAAAGAAATTATCTATATTTGCAGATGATGTGATTGTGTACACAGAAAATCCCAATGAACCAAAAGAAAACTCCTAGAATGAATAAATGAGCTCAGCAAGGTCACAGGATTCAAAATAAACATTTTTTGGTATTTTTACATAAGAGCAGTTAGTATGTGGATCCCAAAATTAAAAGCAGAATTCTACTTACAGTTTCTCAAGAATAAATACAGGACTTGCAGGCTGAAAACACTGATGAGAGAATTCAAAGAATATCTGAAGAAATGAAAAGACATAACATGTTCATGGACTGGAAGCTCACTGTAGTAAAGATGTTATTTCTCTCTGACTTGATGCACTAGCGTAACACAATTCCTATCAAAATCCCAGCAAGATTTCTTATAGACAATATTATTCTAAAATATATATGCAAAGGTAAAAGAACTAGAATAGCTAAAATAATTTTGAAAAAGAAGAAAAAAGTGGTAGGGATCAGTCTACCTGATTGCAAATTTTGTTACACACTTTTACAATTAACCCTTAAACAATGTGGGGGTTAAAGGTGTCGATCCCCATACAGTTGAAAGTCTGCATATAATTTGCAGTTAGCCCTCTGTATCTTTGGTTCTTCATTCTCAGATCTGCAGATCATGTAGTATTGTAGTACATATTTATTGAAAAAATCCATGTACAAGTGGACCAGTGCAATTAAAACTTGTGTTGTTCAAAGATCAACTGTATATATGTATGTATACATACGTGTGTATGTATATACATATATGTGTGTGTGTATGTGTGTGTATATATATATATATAACCATATACAACATTCAAGACTGTGTGTGGCATTGATGGAGGAAGAAACACGTAGATCAATGATGCAGAATAGAGAACCCAGAAATAAATTCACACAAATATGTCCAATTGATTTTGACAAAGTATAAGAACAATTCAGTGGAGTAAAAACAGCCTTTCAACAACAAATGGTGCTGGAACAAGTGGACATTCATGAGTAAAAAAACATAAACAAAACATACAAACCAAAAAAGCAGAACCTTAACATAAGTCTCATATCTTATATAAAACTTACTCAAAATGGATCACAGACTTAAAATGTAAAATATACAACTATAGGGACTTCCCTGGTGGTCCAGTGGGTAAGACTCTGTGCTCCCAATGCAGGGGGCCTCGGTTTGATCCCTGGTCAGGGAACTAGATCCCACATGCATGCCACAACTAAGAATCCACATGCTGCAACTATGAAGGCTGCATGCCACCACTAAGAAGCCCACATGTTGGGACTTACCTGGTGGCGCAGTAGTTAAGAATCTGCCTGCCAATGCAGGCAGGGGACACGGGTTCAAGCCCTGGTCCGGGAACTAAGCCCATGCACCACAACTACTGAGCCTGTGCTATAGAGCCCACGAGCCACAACAACTGAAGCTCACATGCCTAGAGCCCATGCTCCACAAGAGAAGCCACCGCAATGAGAAGGCCGCAGGCCACAATGAAGAGTAGTCCCTGCTTACCACAACTAGAGAAAGCCCATGCACAGCAACAAAGACCCAATGCAGCCAAAAATAAAAATAAATAAATAAATTTATAAAAAAAAAAGAAGCTCACATGCCACAACTAAGACCCAGTGCAACCAAAATAAATAAATAAATAATAGCTAGATAGATAGATAGATAAATAAGTATATAAAATATTTAAATATATATATAAAACTTTTAGGAATAAAAATAGGAGAGTCTTTGGAATCTAAAGATAGGCAAAGAGTTCACACATTTGACATGAAGGGCATGATCCATAACAGAAAAAAAATAAGTTGAACTTCCATTAAAATTAAAAAACTTTTGCTCTGCAAAAGAACCTATTGAGAAGATAAAAAGACAAGGTACAGATAGGATGAAAATATCTACAAACTACATATGTAACACAGAAGTAATATCTAAAATATATAAAGAACTCAGAAAACTCAACAATAAAAAATTAAATAATCCAATTAGAACATGGGCAAAAGACATGAAGAAACTTTTCACAAAAGAGATATACAGATGGCTAATAAGCATATGAAAAGATGCTCAACATTATTAGTCACTCAAAAAATAAAAATTGAAATCACAATGAGATATCACTATACACCATCAGAGAAAATAGTGACAACATCAAATGCTGACAAGGATGCAGAGGAGGTGGACTAATGCATTGCTGGTGGAAACGTAAAATGGTACAAACACTCTGAAAAAGAAATAACATGCAACTACCATACAACCTAGCAATTGCATTCCTGGGGATTTATCCCAGAGAAATGAAGATTATGTTCACCCAAAAACCTATACACAAATGTTCACAGCAGCTTTATAGCTCAAAACTGGAAACAACCCAAATGTCTTTCAAAAGGTGAACAGATAAGCAATCTGTGATTTATTTACCATGGAATACTACTCAGCAATAAAAAGGATCAAACTACTGATACAACATTTTGGATGAATCTCCATAGAATTAAGATGAGTGAAAAAAAAAAGTCAATCCCAAAAGGTTACATATTATATGACTCCATTTATATAACAGACTTGAAATGACAAAATTACAGAAATTACAGTAGTTGCTAAGAGTTAACAGTGCTGAGCAAGATGGAAGTGGGTATGTATATAAAAGGGCAACCTGAGAGATTCTCGTGGTGATGAAAATGATCTGTATATTGAGTGTATCAATGTCAATATCCTGGTTGTGGTACTGTACTATAGTTTTGCAAGATATTATCACTGGGTCAAACTTGGCAAAGTATACACATGGAAGATCTGGACACTATAAAACTCTTATAGGAAACATAGGAAGAACACTCTTTGACATAAATCACAGCAAGATCTTTTTTAATCCACCTCCTACAGTAATGGAAATAAAAACAAAAATAAACAAATGGGACCTAATGAAACGTAAAAGCTTTTGCACAGCAAAGGAAACCATAAACAAGACGAAAAGACAACCCTCAGAATGGGAAAAATATTCTCAAAAAAATTAATGGACAAAGGATTAATCTCCAAAGTATATAAACAGCTCATGCCGCTCAATATTAAAAAATAAACAACCCAATCCAAAAATGGGCAGAAGACTTAAATAGACATTTCTCCAAAGAAGACATACAGATGGCCAAGAAGCACATGAAAAGCTGCTCAACATCACTAATTATTAGAGAAATGAAAATCAAAACTACAATGAGCTATCACCTCACACCAGTTAGAAGGGACATCATCAGAAAATCTACAAACAGCAAATGCTGGAGAGGGTGTGGAGAAAAGGGAACCCTCTTGCACTGTTGGTGGGAATGTAAGTTGATACAGCCGCTGTGGAGAACAGTATGGAGGTTCCTTACAGAACTTAAAATAGAATTACCATATGACCCAGCAATCCCACTACTGGGCATATACCCAAAGCAAATCATACTTCAAAAAGACACATGCACCACAATGTTCACTGCAGCACTATTTACAATAGCCAGGTCACGGAAACAACATAAATGCCCATCGACAGACAAATGGATAAAGAAGGTATGGTACATATATACAATGCACTATTACTCAGCCATAAAAAGGAATGAAATTGGGTCATTTGTAGAGACGTGGATGCATCTAGAGACTGTCATACAGAGTGAAGTAAGTCAGAAAGACAAAAACAAGTATCGTATATTAACGCATATATGTGGAACCTAGAAAATGGTATAGATGAACCGGTTTTCAGAGCAGAAACTGAGACACAGCAGTAGAGAAAAAACGTATGGACACCAAGGGTGGAAAGCAGCGGTGGGTGGGGGTTGTGGTGTGATGAATTGGGAGATCGGGGCTGACATGTATACACTGATGTGCATAAAATGAATGACTACTAAGACAATAAATAAATAAATAAACAAACAAGAAAAAAGAAAATTACTGCAAAACCAGATGATTTTACTGTAAATTATTTGAAATGTCTAAGCAATCAGTGATCCCCTTGTAGAAATTATACACAAATATTTTAAGATGCCAAGTGAACCAATTAATCTTATGAAATTAACATTAAAAAGATACAAAATCTAATTTTTAAAAATAGCAAACCATTCAAAACATGCTAAGTAAAAAAAGCCAGTCACAAAGGCCTACACATTGTATGATTCCATTTATATGAAAGGTCTAGAACAGGCAAATATAAAAAGATAGATATTAAATTAGTGGTTGGTGGGTGTGAAAGGAGATAGTAGAGTAGGAAAACCCTGAGCTCTTCTCTCACAGGGACACCAAAATTACAACTATTTACAGAGTAACTATTGATGAGAAAGACTGGAATCTACCAGAAAAGTTCTTCTACAACTAAAGATATAAAGAAGGAACCACAACAAGACAGGTAGAAGGGGTGGAGTCACCCATGCTCCCAGGTGGGCAACCCACAAATGGGAGAATAATTACAACTGCAGAGGTTCTCCCAAAGGAGCAAGGGGTCTGAGCTCCACATTGGGCTCCCCAGCCCGGGGGTCCTGCATCAGGAACACGAGCCCCCAGAACATTTGACTTTGAAGGACAGTGGGGCTTACTTTCAGAAGACCCAGAAAGCTGTGGGAAATAGACTCCACTCTTAAAGGGCACACACAATATCGCGCATACTCCAGGATCCAGGGCAGAAGCAGTAAATTGAAAGGGACCTGGTTCAGAACCACCCAACCAGCTGATCTTGGAGAGTCTCATGAAGACGCAGGAGGTAACTGGCACTCACCCTGGGGACACAGATACTGGCAGCAGATATTTTTAGTGAGCTCCTTCTACCATGTGGACACTGGTGCTGGCAAGTGCCATTTTGGAATCCTCCCTTGAGCATATTAGCCTCAGGACTGAGCCCCGCCCCAGCCCATCAGTCTGTACACACCAGAACTGGAGTGCAGCAGGCCAAGCAACTAGCCAGGCAGGAACATAGCCCCACCCCCAGCAGGTAGGGTCCCTTAAAACATCCTGAGCCCACAGCCACACCTGGACACAGCCCTGTCCACCAGAGGGCTCAGGACGTGGCCTCACACACCACTGTGCAGACATTAGACCCAGGACACTCAGGGTCCTGCATCCATAGATCTCAGGACCCAGCTCCACCCACCAGTGGTCAGACACCAATCCTAAGACACCCTGGTCCTCAGCCCTGCTCACCAGTAAGGTGACTCTAGCCTCAGGAACAGCCTCACCCACCAGTAGGGAGGCACCAGCCTCAGGACAACCTGGCCCTGATCCCACCCACCTGAAGGCCAACACCAGCTCTGAGATACTTTGTGTCCCTTAGCCAGCCATACTGGGATTCAGCCCCACTCACCAGCAGGCCAGCACAAGCTTCAGTACAAGCCAGAACCTGCAGCCAGCTGTGTCATGAAAGCAGCCCCACTCACCAACAGTCCGACACCAGGTCTGGGACCCCTGGGCCCATTTACGATCACGTCAAAAAGAATAAAATACCTAAGAATAAATCTAACTAAGGAAGTGAAACACCTGTACTATGAAAACTAAAAGAAAGTAATGAAAGAAATTGAAGAAGACACAAACAAATGGAAAGACATACCACATTCATGGATAAAAGAATTAATACTGTTAAAATGACCCAAGGCAACCTACAGATTCAATATAACCTCTATCATAATACCAATGGCATTTTTCACAGAACTACAACAAATAATTTGAAATTTTGTATGGAAGACCCCAAATAGCCAAAACTATCTTGAGGATGAAGTACAGAGCTGAAGGTATCACACTCCCTGACTTCAGACTATATTGCAAAGCTACAGTAATCAAAACAGCATGGTACTGGCACAGAAACAAACTCACAGAGCAATGGGACAGAATAGAGAGCCAAGAAATAAACCAGCGCACTTACAGTCAATCTACAAGAAAAGAAGTAAGGATATACAATGGAGAAAAGACAGTCTCTTCAATAAGCGGCACTGGGAAAACTGGACAGCTACATGGAAAAGAATGAAATTAGAACATTTCTCACACATTATACAAAAATAAACTTAAAATGGATTAAAGACCTAAATGTAAGACTGAAAACCATAAAAATCCTGGAAGAAAACATAGAACACACTTTGATATAAATCATAACAATGTTTTTTGGATCTATGTCCTAAGGCAAAGAAAACAAAAGCATAATACCATATGATATCACTTATATATGGAATCTAAAATGTGACACAAATGAACTTATCTGTGAAACAGAAACAGACTCACAAACAAGTGAGTGGTCTCCAAGGGGGAGGGAGATGAGGGAGGGATGGATTGGGAGTTTGGGATTAGCAGATGCAAACTATTCTATAGAGAATGGATAAACAACAAGGTCCTACTGTATAGTACAGGGAACTATATTCAATATCCTGTGATAAACCGTAATGGAAAAGAATGTGAAAAAGGATGTGTGTGTGTGTGTGTGTGCACGTGTGTGTGTATAACTGAATCACTTTGTTGTACAGCAGAAATTAACAGAACATTGTAAATTAACTATACTCCAATAAAATAAATTGTTTTAAAAACCATAAATTTTAAAATGGGGCCTAATTAAATGTAAAAGCTCTTGCACAACAAAGGAAACCATTGCCAAAAAGAAAAGGCAACCTCATGAATGGGAGAAAATATTCAATATTTCCAAATGATATGACCAAAAGTGATTAATATCCAACATATATAAACAGCTCATACAACTCAATATGAAAAAACCAAACAACATGATTGAAAAATAGGCAGAAGACTTCAACAGACATTTTTCTAAAGAAGACATACGGATGGCCAACAGGCACATGAAAAGATGCTCAACATCACTAATTATCAGAGAAATGCAAATGACATATCACCTCACACCTGTCACAATGACTGTGACTCAAAATACCACATACAAATAACAAATGTTGGCAAGGGGGTGGAGAAAAGGGAGCCCTTGCACGCTGTTGGTGGAAATGTAAATTGTTGCAGCCACTGTGGAGAACAGTATGGCGATTCCTCAAAAAACTAAAACTGGAGCTACCAAGTGATCCAGCAATTCCACTCCTGGGTATATATCCAAACAAAACAAAAAACACTAATTCAAAAGGGCACATACACCCCAATGTTCAGAGCAGCATTATTTATAATAGCCAAGATATGAAAGCAACCTAAGTGTTCACCAACAGATAAATGTATAAAGAAACATGATATATACATGCAATGGAATACTAGTTGGTCATAAAAAAATAAAAGAATGAAATTTTGCCATTTGCAACAACATGGATGGACCTGGGTGGTATTATGATTAGTGAAATACATCAGAAAGAGAAAGACAAATATTGTATATATCATTTATATGTGGAATCTAAAATATCCAACAAACTAGTGAATAAAACAAAAAAGAAACAGACTCACAGATATAGAGAACAAACTAGTGGTTACCAGTGGGGAGAGAGAGGTGGGGAGGGGCAAGATAGGGGTAGGGGTTAAGGGGTACAAACAATACTGTGTATAAAATAAATAAGCTACAAGGATATATTGTACAGCACAGGAAATATAGCCAATATTTTATAATAACTTTAAATGGAGTATAATCTATAAAAATTTTGAATCACTCTGCTGTATACCTGAAATGAATAGAATATTATATGTCAACTATACCTCAATTTTAAAAAACAGCAAGATATAATAAGTGTTGGCAAAGATGTGGAGAAAAGGGGAGCCTTGTGCACTGTTGATAGGAATGTAAATTAGTGCAGTCAGTATGGAAAACAGTATGAAGGTTCCTCAAAAAATTTAAAATAAAACTACCATATGATCCAGCAATCCCACTTCTGGGCACTCATCTGAAGAAAATGACAACACTAACTCAAAAAGATACTTACACCACCATGTTCACTGAAGCATTATTTAGAACAGCCAAGATAGGGAAACAACCTAAGTGTCCACAGGTGGATGAATGGATAAAGAAAATGCACACAAAATGGGCGGATTATATCTTAAATGAATTATGTATCAATAAAGCTGCTTAATATATATATATGTATATAGATATACAACCGGAGCCCCATAGCCAACTTCTGACTGGAAAGCTCTGCTTAGAGGCATCTAAGAACATTGAACTCAACATGGCAGAAATTAAATCCATCATCTTCTCAATGCTGTGTACTCTAGTGTTTCTATGTCGCTGAATGATAGCACCGTTACCCAAGTCAGAAACATGGGGGCCATCTGTGACTTCTCTCTCACTGCTTAATCAAGCACCAGGTTAACGGTAAATAAAAGAATTATGTTTCAATTCTGTTCATCTCTCCAACATGACTGCCACCATCCTTAACACATGCCATCACTATCACTCACCTAGACCACTAAAAATGCCTCCAATTTGGATCCATTCTTAATCCCCACAATCTTCTGTAAATGCCAATTCCCCAATTTGTGCCATTCCCCAGCTCAAACCTGTTGTAAATTTTCCCAGGATTCTTCAGACAAAGTCAGAATTTAACAAGGCTTCCAAGACTCTTCACCTCCAGCCCCTCCCCACACAACTCTGTCCTACTGTCGCACCAAACTCTTTCCAGTGCCTTTAAGGCTCCGGGCTGTCTCTTACTTTTGGATCTTGATACATCTTATTCCCCTGCCCTGGTTCCTTCTCCCTCTCCCCTCGGACTTTACCAGTCAAGTCTTATTTATCTTTCAGACATAAGTTCACAAGGCATTTCCTCTGAGAAACATTCCCTGGTGTCCCCAAAAAATTTAGAGCCGTATCACACTCTATTTGTGTAATCATCTGTCTTTCCAGAGAAATTTCAAGTTATGTGACGGCAGGAAAATAACCAGTCTTATTCTTTTTATCCTCAATGCCTAGTCTAGTGCCTAGTACATAGCAGTGCTGAGTAAATATTTGTTTAAAGAAGGAAAAGATCCTCATTTATGTGTACCTAAGGCTTATGAAGCTAGGTGAAGACTAAGGCATTTATATTCTTCTCATCACTGAGGTCCCATTCCCAGTTTTACTTATAATTTTTTTACTGGTTAATATTAACATTCATAACAAGAGTAGCTGCTGTCATGGCACAATTCTCAATCACCAAAAGCAGCTATGTTTTGTTTTGTTTTGTTTTTTACATATACAGGTATCTATCCTTTTTCAAATTCTTTTTGCATTTAGGTTATTATAGAATATTGAGCAGAGTTCCCTGTGCTATACAGTAGGTCCTTGTCGGTTATCTATTTTAAATATAGCAGTGTATGCATGTCAATCTCAAACTCCCAATCTATTCCTCCCCACACCCTTTCCCCCTAGCAACCGTTAAGTTCATTCTCTAAGTCTGTGAGTCTCTTTCTGTTTTGTAAATAAGTTCATTTGTATCATTTTTTTAGATTCTGCATATAAGCAATATCATATGATATTTGTCCTTCTCTGTCCGACTTACTTCACTTAGTATGATAATCTCCAAATCCATCCATGTTGCTGCAAATGGCATTATTTCATTCTTTTTAATGACTAAGTAATATTCCATTGTATATATGTACCACATCTTCTTCACCCATTCACCTATCGATGGACATTTAGATTGTTTCCAATGTTCACTGCAGCACTGTTTACAACAGTCAAGACATGGAAGTAACCATCTAACTTTCTTGAATAATTTAGATCCTGATTAATTTAGGCCAATCTCTTCCTGCTAGTCAATGATTAGTTCAGAGATAACTAAACTTAAATTTACTAGGAAAGTAAATTTCTTAAGAGAATCACAAGAAGTTGACTTCTCTCATTTGCTCAATGTGAATATGTATGGTGTTATTACTGGAATCCATCATTAGACCATGAGGGAAACCTATCTAAGTATGGGGTGAACAGTATTGATAGGAAAGCAGTGTTTTGTGTTTATGGTGACATAGTTTAATCAGTATGTTGATGTTTCTTTTACTTGCAGCCAAAAACAATCTAACAAATATATTTACCTTACATCGTTAAAAGGAACAATAATAAAAATGTTTTAAACTTAACAATGAACTTATTTAACAATGAGCACTAAAGAGTTCTCTACAAGAATTAGGAGCAAGTATGCTTATTATCAAAGATCACTATTTTAAATTGTTATGGAAACTAACCTGGCATTGAGACATTAAGTAGAAATAAGAGCTACAACTACTGAGCAAGAATGTAAAATAGTATCTAATACAGTTATTAGGTACCAGGAATTAACTGCCTTACATACATTATCTCACTTAATCCATAAAGGAATTCTATGACGTAAATGCTATAATTATCTTCATTTTACAGGTAAAGCAAGGGGAATTCAAGTAACTTAAGTAAAGGCAGAAGTTGGGATTTGCTCCAGGCAGACTGCTTTCAGAGACCATAGCCTTAACATATACACCCTTTTTCATAAACTGTACATGAAATAACTATTTGCCTGCAACACACACACACACACACACATGCAAGATAATAAACTCTAAAAGTCTTAGAATTACAAAGAATGTTTAATAAAAATTCTAGATACAGGATCAAAGGGAAGAGTTAACAGCTGGCTCCTTTCCTCTATCCTCATGGATGGCTACTGCTAGCTCAAGGAATTGTGAGGAGTAGATCTACAATGATTGCAAAATAAATAATAATCTCTAGCTAAGAATTTGTACAAACCAAGCACTCGTACCTCGTTGTTGAAATTAGAGTGAGGAATCTATATTGATAAGATGCAGCAGCCCTGGAGAATGGACTCTACTCCTGTATCCCTAGAGAGGTTACTTGATAAGCTATATAAAAGTTGAGATGGTCTACCACATAGCCCCATTTCTTAACACCATGCATATCTCAAGTGTGAAGTAACTGGAACATTGGAATCTGTGCCTGAAAATCATAAACTCTCTTCTATGTTGTTGTTGTGCATGCTGTTCTCTTGTCCATCTGTATCTTTTCCTAATGCTAAATTGACTTAAAGCTGGGTGAAGCCTATTGTGTTTTGTGAGTTTGATTGTTGCTCCAATACTAAGACCACTGCTGGAGAATGGGCACTGCAAAAGAAAATATTAGGGGCTTCCCTGGAGGTGCAGTGGTTAAGAATCCGCCTGCCAATGCAGGGGACACAGGTTCGAGCCCTGGTCTGGGAAGATCCCACATGCTGCAGAGCAGCTAAGCCTGAGTGGCACAACTACTGATCCTGCGCTCTAGAGCCCACGAGCCACAACTACTGAGCTCGTGTGCCACAACTACTGAAGCCCGCACGCCTAGAGCCCGTGCTCTCCAACAAGAAAAGCCACCACAATGAGAAGCCCACACATCACAACAAAGAGTAGCCCACACTCGCCGTTAGAGAAAGCCTGTGCACAGCAATGAAGACCCAACACAGCCAAAAATTAATAAATAAAATAAATAAATTTACTAAAAAAGAAGAAAATAACTGATTTCCCATATGCCTGAAATAACTAGTTAGAACTTATACTGCAGAATAGCATCCTTTAACAAAAACACAAGTGTAAAACAATGCTAGCAAGAAATGTACATCAATATTTAATTATCGCAAAAGTGAAATGAGATAAGCATTTTCTAACTCTTCTTTGGCAGGAATCTAACATAATACACCCTTTCTAGGGAAAAATTCAGATTTATGAAACTGAAACTTTAAAATATTCTTGTCTTTTTAGCCACTCATTTCATTTCAAGAATGTATCTTAATGAAATAGGCATGGTTTAGACAAATGTATGTGGACAAAACTACTCATCACACTGTGGTAATTTAAAAAAAAAGATTTCTTTAAAGGTAAATAAATATGACTTACAATATTAATAGCCATTAAAACTAATGTTTTTGAAGAATGTTAACTAGCTAAAGGTAAGATTAAAAATAAAAAGCTAAAGGCAAAAGCAGAATCCAAAACTGTATGCAGAATATTATTTCAATTGCACTACACACATACATACACACCCCACTCAAGCACGTATGTTGGAAATACACTAAAATATTAATCTTGTTCTTTCAGAGAGTAGGATTATGGATAATTCTATTTTCTTTTATACCACAAAATTTAATCTGCATGAGAGCAAAAATACATTTGTCTTGTTCATTGCAATCTTTTGAGAATGTCTCATATATTACAGGTGCTAAAGACATATCTTGAATGAACGTTTTTTCCCTTTTCTAAAATAAGTATTTATTGCTTTCTAATAGGAAAAATTCAATAATTATTTTAAATGTGTATATGTATATATAATCTGTCCTTGAATAAATTCTATACAGATTTGTAGACAGGCTAATTTCCGTAGATGGAAATTTACACATCATATAATTTTAATCCAAAAGAATTTGCTCCCAAACCCAAGTTTGTGCACCCAAACATCAAATTTTTATTAGTTATTTCCTTTTATTAGTTATATGCTCAACAAAGAAATTTTTTTAAGTATTTCCAGAATCTTTTTGACTCTACATTTCCCCCTTATTCTCAATTTCCATACCAAAAAATACAGTTAGATAATGTAATTCAAGAGGATAAACTTGGTCACTCATTAATGAAATGTTTTAACAAGGATAATGTTTCTTCCTTAATAAAAAATAAGTTTAGAGTACATTTGAAATGAAGTTCTAAGTGATTATCAGGGTTTCATGAAAATAAGGAAATTCTTGATCAAAATTTCATTCAGCAATACATGTGGAGGTTTGTGATCCTCTAGGAAAAGCACTGGGTCCCAAGAACAAGTGTTTGGCAAACTCTTAGACTGCAGTGGTGGAGGCCAGTTCAAACTAGTTTAATTGAAAAGGAAATTTAATGACTTACTGAACCAGGAAGTCATAGACACATATGGTGTCTGGCACAGTGAAATCAGTGGGCTCAAACAACATTATCAGAGCTTTCTTTCTCCATTTCATGATTCTATTACTCTACCTAGCTACATTCTGCATGCAGGCTATCACCACATGGTAGACGACATGACTACCAGCAAGACAACTACATCTTTCCTTAACATCCCTAGTTTAACATTTCCAGAAATAGAACTTCCCTATCTGTCTATATATCAATCCTATGCAATGCTCTGCTTGACCATCACCCAAAGTTGGTCAGACTCAAGGTTAAGGGCATAGTCCTCCAGACTGCCAAGTATGCCCAAGACTTCTAACACCAAGTGAAAAATCAGAGGGAACAGTCTCAAGACTGCTCTCATTTCAGACACCAGGCACAAGTTCAGTGTTCCCAAAAGGACACCCTTACTTCAGACCAGCTAGCTAAAAATTCAGGGGAGTTCTCATGACCACCCACAGGTTTGATGGTTCACTAGAACAACTCATAGGACTTGGGAAAACATTAGACTTATCATTATAGTTTTATTATAGCAAAAGGATACAAGTTAGAATCAACCAAAGGAAAACGTGCATAGGGCAAAATCTGGAAGGGTTCCAGATGCAAAGCTTTCACCATCCTCAGAGATGCATTACTCTTCCAGCACCTATACATGACAATACTCTAAGAGTACTCCCAGCTAAGGAGGCTCACCCAAACTTCCATGTCCAGAGTTTTTATGGGGGTTTAATATGTAGGCATGATTGATTGAATAATTACCTGCATGGTTTAGCTCAATCTCCAGCCCACATACTTCCCAGAAGTGAGTCTAACATCACGTGGTCTAAGGAGCCCACAGTTATATATAACTCCAGCCCATAGTTATATATAAAGATATATCTAGTTATATCAAGGGTTACAATTTATGACTAAGATATAAGGAAAGATAGATGGCTATAAACTTGTATATTTAGCAGTATTAATAGCAGAAGTAACCAGTGCCAATCCTGTCAACTGGAATATTGACACTAGCAGAATATGACAGAATTATGAACACCATTTCTGAACACCCAAGCTCCAAGTTCCATGGGAACAAATTTCTCAGGCCACATAAGATATATTTACTTTCGTTATATTAGGGATCATATGATCTAAACAATCACTTTTAGCCTAAAAGAGTTAGTAGAATGTCTAAGTTGTGAACAAAGAATAATAAGGAAGACAATCTTCCTTATTAATAATAAGCACCTTCCCTTCTCCAGAAAATGTCAAAGGGTTATGCTAAAATAATTTTCCACACAGTCTGAGCATCATAGTACTTCAAAGAACATTGCTTCAAAGCCAGACTCCCAGCCTGGAAATCTTCAAGCCATCTTTGACTCCTCCATCTCTTACATTCAATCAGTTATTAAATCTCCTGGATTTTTCCTTAAAATTTCTCTCAAGTTTGTTCCTTTAATCTCCATTTTCTCTGCCACCATCACAGTCCATGTCATCACCTTTTGTTAAAACTTTACCTCCTCCAGTTCTTTCTCCCTTGAATACAGCCTATAAAATTCTGCCTCTTTATCTCCCTAAAAATACTATTTATACTTACATCCTGCCATATCCTTGCCCTGGAGCCTGTAATCCAGTCAATCCTTTGATTCCAAGGGAGGAGCTTTTTAAAAAAAGCACTGATGCCAAAGTTCTACCTGAA
Source organism: Mesoplodon mirus (assembly GCF_964341445.2). Lineage (NCBI taxonomy): Eukaryota > Metazoa > Chordata > Mammalia > Artiodactyla > Ziphiidae > Mesoplodon > Mesoplodon mirus. The sequence continues at coordinate 88,769,078 of NC_138976.1, read as the reverse complement.
GAGGTTCTGACTTAATTCATCTGAGTCAGAGCAAGTCATGAATTTTTCTTTAAAAGTTCCTCTGGTGTTTCTAACGTGTAGCCAGATTTGGGAACCACTGTGATGAATCTCTATTGCTTACTAAGTCAAGCTAGAACTCCTGTAGCAGTCACTGCAGGTGCTCTCCCCAGAGGCTTTACCATCCTTCTGACCTTTCTGTGTGTCCATTCCTTGGCTTTGGGGTGATTTGCTTTTAATAATTATCAGCACATACTACTCTCTTCCAGTGACTGCCCTGGAGCTACTAGAGCTACTTTGTCCCTGCTCCTGCAAAGAAAACAGGGAGGGCCTGGGAGTTTACATCCCCTGGGATAACCAGCAGTTGATGCCCAAATAATGTGGGAGTGTGACAGCCTAGCTCCCTTGCCTGGATTTGGACATATTCTGAGGTGTAATTTACACTTCAGAACTCCCTGGCAGGATCAGGCTGAAACTGGGACTTTGCCTAAAAAAACACACACACTTATTTGGCTTCTTCCCCTTCCCTTCAGGCCCTGACTCATTTCTCCTGGGAGTACTTCTCTAAGAAATCACTTGCACATGAATCCTCATCACAAGGTCTGCTTATGGAGACCCAAGGCAACCTAAGGCAACGTCTTGGTCAAAACAGTTCACAACTTGTCACACCGTGTTTTCTACAATTATCCAACATCCACCAGCAATGCTAGTTTTCTCATCCACTGTGCTTATTCCACACCACTCTTTAAACCTGCTATTTCCCCTCACCCAAGATGCCTCTTCCCTGCCTCTGTGTCCATCAAAACTTCCCACCTTTCAAAAATAAGCTCTAGATATCTCCGCCATCCCATGCAGAGCCCAAGGCCCTACCCACGGTAAGTGCTCAATAAATGTGGGTTGAACTGGTGTTGCCTCCTCCATCAAACTCACCCTGACAATTCCAGCACAGGTAACTCTAGCTGTCTTCTCTAACTTGTATATTTAATGTCAAATCCACAATCAGTTGTTAATTCTTTCAACCAATATTTGTGTGATTACTATGTACCAGGAACTGTGCTCATCACAGGAAGTGAAACAGTGATTGAGGATATTTCTGCCAGCATGGAGCTTACAGTCAAGTTAAGGACGCAGACATTAAGCAAATAATCACACAAATAAATGTTAATTTATAACCATGAACATCTAAGATGAGAAAAATGGTGCTGTAAGAGAATATATGAGTAGTAATGTCCTTATCTAGGATTTCTCTCAATAAATAATGAAGAAAGAACAACCTAAAATTACTGTCCTGTTTTCTATTCTAGGGGTTCTTAGACCCCCTTCCTCTGTAAAATTCCTACAAATTTTATGTAACTATGTATTATTCTATAAACAGATTTTCAAGGAGTCCATGACCCAAAATTTTGCACAATGTTAACCCTGTAGAAAACAATGCCATGTTTATAAACTGATTCCTACATGTGCTTTATCTATCTTATCTGTAGGTCCTTGTTTATAGAAATATTAGCATTTTTGTTTTTTATCGTATATCATTTAGTTTAACGTTAGACACAGGCACATCACTTAACAAATATTTGTTTTCCTCCCCCTGTTTTCAGCCTGAGTATTTCTACAGAACTCAGACCCTCAAAAACAAATTTTAAAAGTGTCTTTATCTTCTTTATTGAATAAGAGCCCATTTTGAGCAGTTGTGGTTAGAGTGACAATGATTATCTGGGTTTTCTCTGGGTACCAGGAAAACAAGAGCAACAAAACAGGATTTGCATGTTAAAACCTGCCTGTGCTACATTAGTGCCAAACAATTGTCACTACATTTCTTCAGAGTTCTGTTTCTTCAGGGAGTTAACACTTTCATTCTGGGAACTCCCTGCTGCATCCCCAAACCTTAGCTACCCTAAAAGTATATTACCAGGTAAAAGCAGAAAACATTCATTTCATACACAAAAAGATGAAAGCTGATTACTTCATCAGTTATACCGATCAATTTAAAAGAAAAACAATGAAAAATTAAAATTTCATTTCAAATGCCACTGGAAAATATTTGTGACTATTACACATACACTGAAAATAAGTGTTACATATGTATAAACTAAAAAATATGTGTTTATATATACTAGAAATAAATATGCTTTCAATATGTATATTTAAATATGTTGCAAATAAATTAATGTATATAAAGGCCATAATTTTTAACTGACATCAACAAATACCTGAACATAAAATAATAAATAAGATTATGGCAGATTCCAATATATTGTTAAAAATGTAATAATTTCAACAACTTGTACTTGAATCTCAGGTCCAGAAGACCTGAAATAATGGTGCAAAACGTGAAAAACACAGAAACCACAGAAAATATTAAAACAATACAATAATTAAACTGTTTAATCAAAGTACAAAAAAACCTTCAAGTTTATTGTCCTCAACCCCTATCAAAGACTGAAAGAGAGAAAAAGACTAATATAATGCCATATTCTCAATTCATGCTTTTCTTAAACTTCAAGCTCTGAGTCTCAAAGATAGGTTGTTACTAGGATATCTGAAGAGATGACACCATATGCACACATCAATATTTTAACAGACTGCCACTCTTGAATGATCCAGGGACCAAACACCAAATTTCTAAAATTTATTTCCTTTTCCCATAGGTTGACAACCCTTGTGCCCCTGTATTCCTGCTTAGCACTTCCATGATAGGTATGCAGATAAAGGAAGAGGAAGTTAGATGCAAATAATGTTGGCACTTAACAACAATTCAGGTATAAGGTTTGATATAGTAATTGAAATCCATAGTTCAATCTCAAAGCAAGACTGGATTTATAGTTTTCCTTTCTTGTTAGCACATGGGATCAAATGCATGCTAAGTAGTTATACGTTAGAAACCAAGTCTCAAAAATGACTTTAGGAAGGTAGCATCAGGTACAAAATTACTGTCCATACAGGGAATGATGACAAGGAATCAAAGAGTATAAGGCAATCTAATTTTGCCATCTCTTGCTTCTACTTTCTAGGGCTTTGAAGCAAAGATTTGTGTTTCCTAACCTTTTGTCCTCCCAGGAATGTAGTACTCCCATAGACACTGTCACAATTCTTCATGCTAACTCTACACTTTCTTTCGCTGCTTCAATACAAGTAAAGATAAACTGATTTTACTGTAAATACGGATGGTTTTGATTTAGCTCCCCCTTTTTTTCTTTAAAGATGATGTTGGGGGTAGGAGTTTATTAATTTATTTATTTTTGCTGTGTTGGGTCTTCGTTTCTGTGCGAGGGCTTTCTCTAGTTGTGGCAAGCAGGGGCAACTCTTCATCGCAGTGCACGGGCCTCTCACTGTCGCGGCCTCTCTTGTTGCGGAGCACAGGCTCCAAACGCGCAGGCTCAGTAGTTGTGGCTCACGGGCCTAGTTGCTCCGCGGCATGTGGGATCCTTCCAGACCAGGGCTCGAACCCGTGTCCCCTGAATTAGCAGGCAGACTCCCAACCACTGTGCCACCAGGGAAGCCCCTAGCTCCCATTTTTAAAGTCATTTATTTATTTATTTATTTATTTATTTATTTATTTTTTTGTCCCTGCGAAACGCAGGCCTCTCACTGTCATGGTCTCTCTGGTTGCAGAGCACAGGCTCCGGACGCACAGGCTCAGTGGCCGTGGCCCATGGGCCCAGCCGCTCTGCGGCATGTGGGATCCTCCTGGACCAGGGCACGAACCCACGTCCCCCGCATCAGCAGGCAGACTCTCAACCACTGCGCCACCAGGGAAACCCAAAGTAATTTATTCTTAAATGTCAGCATTTGAATTATTAATGGCCAATGATCTGCTACCCACTTCATGAGTAATGAAGACTGACCAATATGTTGATATCCCAAAGTGGACAGCTGCTGACCATAAACAATTAACACTAACTTGCCTATTCTAACCAAGGAACTAAAGAACTGTGAGATACCTAACACAGCATCCTACAACTGAAAAATGAAATACTTAGTAGCCATTTAGTCCTGTATTTTGCAACTCCTCTGTCAGGAACTCTCATATGCAATGAAAGACTACCAAATTTTTCTTTCCTTCCCTACTGACACTTTTAGCCAGGGTGAGGGGAATAAAGGTGATAGTAACCATAGTAGAAAGGAGATAGGCTAATAAATATGATGGAGGAGGTTTCACATGTGTATTATATATATAATATGATTGTGGATGAGTGCCATGGAAGAAACAACATCTAGAGGTCAGGAAAAAGGCAGCCGCACTGTGCCCCAAGAAGGGTCACTGGGCTGTCACTGACCAGGAAAGACTCACTAAAAGCAGTGGGATAGGACTTAAATGTTTTTACTTCACTTCACAGTCAGCCAAAGTACTGCATTTTTCAAATTGGATTCATACTTGGGTTGCTTTCACTATGTAAATAAAACAAATGAAGAATTTTTCAATAACAATGGATCTTTTACTTGGCATATTAAACCCCTCCTCCAACACCACCCCTCAACCCCGCCACTACCACCACCCTTAAGCCAAGGCACTCCTCCAATGACTTTGATTGAGCCTTTTGTAGAATTATGAACTTGGAGAGCTTTTTAAAGGAGAAAAGAACGAACTGAACGCCAGGTGGGATTTAGCCAAAGCTGTCACAGCTCTGGTTGTTACCCCTCATAATCCATCTTGCTGAATCAAAAAGCAAACTGTGAACAAACAGCTTAGGCAGTTTGTTTGAAGATACACTCCTGTCTTTCTAGGAGGGATTAAGTCATGGCTACAGTTTGTTTGGAAAATGATTATCCACATGAAAATTATTAAATTCATGTCGCATCTCTTTGAGCCAAAATGTTTTATAACTTTTCGCCTCTGGATCATAGTGACAATGATGCTGTAGTTTTTATACGAAAACACAGGCTCTCTCCACAGTCTTTCAAAAAGTCGTCAATTTTTTTTGCATTTGCCACAAGCATACAGAGATGTTGACTTTCAAACTTTTAAATAATAAGGGTTCAAGCTCTGCCTTTAAAAGGCATCACAGCAATACCAGATGTGGAGAGAAGAGGATTATTTTCAGCTTTTATTCTAAACACTGGATTCCATAAAAGCCACATTCATACCCTGCCGGGGGAGACAGATTAAGTGGCTGAGAGCTTGAGCAAGAAAGGAAGAATAAAGGCAACCCTGTGATACATCAGAAGTAAAGTGTTTTCCCTTAAGAGTATAGAATGGAGTGATATTAAATTTTCATTGTGGTAAGCAGATCTAAACCTTAGAATACAGTATAATCTCTAAATATCTAAGCAATCAGCCTCTTTTATATCACCAAATATTGCATTTTTGATACTCAACGTAGTTTGGTATGCAGGTAACTCTTGAATTGAGGTGAGAAGAGAGGCTGGGGGAGGAGGGTGCTATTCAACAAACACTAAATGGTTGCTATGTTTCAGGCACCATGGTGGGTCTTGCATAAACAGGCTTAATAAAACACTGGCCCTGTCTTCTTATACTCATAGTCTAGTAAGGGAGACAGACACGTAAACAACAGATTACTAACCATTGTGATAAAGAGCACAATAGAAGGGTAACCATTATGTTGATTAAGCAGAACTCCACAGAATGCAAACAAACGAAAAAAAACCCAAACAACAACTTCATTCATTCCCTTTATAGTAGGTCCTTTATAACCAATCTGCAGATTCATTTTTTTCTCTTGTCCTTTGAAGAAAATGTTGGGTAAGGAAAGGTCCCATAATTTTCTTAGACACTCTTCTTTTAAGTTACTTTTAGTGCCAAGAATAATCTAGCTCAGTAATAATAATGTCTAGTCCAGTTTATTAACTAAAACACCAACTTGATTTAAAGTTAAAACTTCTTCCCTCTGCCAACTGGTAGTAGTTTCAACCTGGGACACTTTAAGTGGAGGAGAAGGGTATGGTCTTCTTTTTCTCTATTTCCTCCCTTGCCTTCTTTAACCCATCCAACTCCCATCTCCACACACAAAATTGCTTCTGTTTCCATCAGGGATGGAACTAGGCAAAGAGAGAAGAAAGCATCAGGAAATGTCTTAACTTGACTGGTACTATTAGAATCTGAACAAAGTAAATTCTTTCTCTAATAAGGTGAATTTATTTATTTACTTACCCCACGAATATTAATGGAACACCAATTATATTTTAAAAACTGTTACAAACACTGAGGACACATAATAAAAAAAATCAAAGTCCCTGATTCCATGGACTTTATAGTCTAGTGGGGGCTATAAGTCGACATACATTATACTAAATATATATAATTTATTCAGATAGATTGTATGTAAAATACAATGTTAATTACATTAAAAATATGTTAGATGGTGACAAGTGCTATGGAAAAATATTAAACAGGAAAGGGGGATAAGGAGCATGAGAGGTAGGTTAATTTTACTTAGGGCAGTCAGGAAAGCTTTTTCTGATAAGGCGATATCTGAGCAAGAGACCTGAAAAAAACTGAAGGATTTAAGCCAAGAAAATATCAGATTAAAGAGCATTCTGGCCTGAGAGAATAATAACTGCAAAGGCCCTGAGGTAGGCAAATGTTTAGTATGTTCAAAGAACAGCAAGAAGGCCAGTAGTACGGCTAGAGTAGAACAAGAAAAGGAAAGAATGTTGGAGATGAGGCCAAAGAAGTAGAAAAAACTTAGATCGAATGTAAGGTATGCAGAGGCCATTGGGCTTTTTTCTGAGTTAAAGAGAGAAGCTCCTGGAAGTTTTGAGCAGAGAAGTAAAATGATATAATGTATGTTTTTAAAATATCAGTCTGGCTTCAAGGTGGAGAACAGCTGGTAAGGCAAACGTGGAAGCAGGAAGGCAATTCGGAGGCTACCAGGAGAATTTAGACAAGAGATGACGGTAGCTTGAATCACTATGACTGAGTAGGAAGCAGGTAGAGAGCATTAGACAGATCTGAATATACTATAAAAGGTTTAATGATGGACCAATTATGTGTATGAGAGTGAGAAAAAAGTCAAAGCTAACTGCAAAAAAAAAATTTTTTTTTTTTTGCGGCACGCGGGCCTCTCACTGTTGTGGCCTCTCCCGTTGCGGAGCACAGGCTCCGGATGCGCAGGCTCAGCGGCCATGGCTCACGGGCCCAGCCACTCCACGGCATGTGGGATCCTCCTGGACCGGGGCACGAACCCGCATCCCCTGCATCGGCAGGCGGACTCCCAACAACTGCGCCACCAGGGAAGCCCACTGCAAAATTTCTGACCTCAGAAACTCAAAGAAGGATGTTGCTACTTATAGAGATAGGGGAATATGTGAGAAGGTAAGGTTTGACTTAAAAAACAAACAAGCAAAGGAAACAAAAGCAAATAAACAAATGGGACTACATCAAACTAAAAAATACAGCAAAGAAAACTACCAACAAAACGAAAAGGCCACCAGTTGAATGGGAGAAGAAATCTGCAAACAATGTATCCAATAAGGAGTTAACATCAAAGTATACAAAGAACTCATATAACTTAATGTCAAAAAAACAAACAATCCAATTAAAAAATGGGCAGAGGAACTGAACTGATATTTTTCCAAAGAAAATGGCCAGCAGGCACATGAAAAGATGCTTAACATCACTAATCATCAGGGAAATACAAATCAAAACCACAATGAGATCTCACCGCACACATGTAAGAATAGTTATTATCAAACAGACAACAGACCAGCTGGGCCTGGCACGTTGGCGCCCCCCCTGCCACCACCACTGCCACCACTGCCGCCCACCTGCCACAGGGAGCGAGCTCAGGGTCCCGGCCGTGTTGCACCGTGGCCCTGTACCACACAGAGGAGCACAGCCAGCCCCACTCCTGGTTACCACCTCTTTTTCAAGAATGTAGCTGGTCACTACATTTCCCCTTTCATGATATCCCTCTGAAGAGGAAAATGGCATTCCTACAAAGAGAGCACGAAATGATGAATATGAGAATTTGTTTAATATGGTTGTAGAAGTACCTCCGTGGACAAATGCTAAAATGGAGATTGCCACAGAGGAGTCATTGAATCCCATTAAACAAGATGTAAAGGATGGCAAGCTTCCCTATGTGGCAATTATCTTTCCTCACAAGGGTTATATATGGAATTATGGTGCCCTCCCTCAGACTTGGGAAGATCCCCATCAAAAAGATAAGAGCACAGACTGTTGTGGAGATAATAATCCTATTGATGTTTGTGAGATACGCTCAAAGGTTCTTTCTTGTGGAGATGTTGCTCATGTGAAGATCCCTGGAATTCTGGCTCTTATTGATCAGGGTGAAACAGATTGGAAATTAATTGCTATCAATGTGAATGATCCTGAAGCCTCCAAGTTTCATGATATTGAAGATGTTAAGAAGTACAAACCTGGTTACTTAGAAGCTACGCTTAATTTAATTGGTTTAGATTTTATAAGATACCAGAGGGAAAACTGGAAAACCAGTTTGCTTTTAATGGAGAATTCAAGAACAAGGCTTTTGCTCTTAAAGTTATTAAATCTACTCATGAATGTTGCAAAGCATTGCTTATGGAGAAGTGTGATGGAGGAGTTATAAATTGGACAAATGTGCAGGTATGTGATAGCTCTTTCCATTGCTCTCAAGAGGAAGCTAGATCATTAGTTGAATCAGTGTCATTTTCACTGAATAAAGGAAGTAATGAAGAAGATCAAGTATGGCACTTCCTTGGCAAGTGATGAGAACACGTGAAGTTCTGCCATCAGGATTCCAGTCTCTAAGAACTACAAGACTCCCATCTCCCCCAAGTGCTAGAAACAGGCAGATCTATGAGAATTTGCTAACTTCCTGTTGAAACTTTTTTTTTCAAACTTTTTGATATGCAATGTGTAAATAAACATTGAAATTTTTGGAAAAAAAGACAACAAATGACAAGTGTTTGCAAGGATGTGAAAAAAAGAAAGAAAAAGGAACCCTCATGCACTGTTGATGGGAATGTAAATTGGTGAGGCCACTATAGAAAACAGTTCCTCAAAAAACTAGAAACAGAACTACCACATGATCCAGAAATCTCACTCCTGGGTATATATCTGGAAAAAAATGAAAGCACTAATTTGAAAAGATACATGCACGCCAATGTTCACAGCAGCTCTATTTATAATAGCCAAGATATGGAAGCAACCCAAGTGCCCATCAACAGATGAATGACTAAAGATGTGGTGTACATATATATATATATACAATGGAATATTACTCAGACATAAAAAAAGAATGAAATTCTGCCATTTGCAACAACATGGATGGACCCAGACTGTATTGTGCAAAGTGAAATAAGTCACAGAGAAAGACAAAAAGACATAATGTATGATTTCTATTATGTGTGGATTCTAAAAAAACAACAAATGAACAGACATAACAAAACAGAAACAGAGTCATAGATATAGAGAATAGCTTGTCAGAGGGAAGGAGGGTGGGGGATGAGCAAAATAGGTGAGGGAGATTAAGAGGTACAAAATTCCAATTACAAAAATAAATGAGTCATGGGGATGAAGTGTACAGTGTAGAGAATATAGTCAATAATAATGTAATATCTTTGTTTGGTGACAGTAACTAGTATAGTGGTGATCATTTTGTAACACACAGAAATACTGAAACACTATGTTTCACTATGTGAAACTAACATAGTGTTGTAGGTCAATTATACTTCAAAAACAAACAAACTCAGAAAAGGAGATCAGATTTTGTGGTTACCCAAGGTGGAGGTGGAAGGAGGCAGAACTGAATAAAAGTGGTCAAAAGATACAAACTTCCAGTTATAAAATAAGTAAGCACTAGGGATGTAATATACAACATGATTAATATAATTAAGACTGCTGTATGTATGAAAACTGTTAGGAAAGTAAATCCTAAGAGTTCTCATCGCAAGGAAAAAATACTTTTTCTTTTTATTTTGAATCTATATGTGATGATGGATGTTCACTAAATTTATTGTGGTAATGATTTCATGATGTATGTAAGTCAAATCATTGTGCTGTGCACCTTAAACTTAGCGCTGTATGTCATTTATATCTCAATAAAACTGAAAGGAAAATAAAAACAAAAACGGGTTTTGTTTTGTTCATGTTGAGTTTAAGCTTCCTATTTAACAGCTAAAATCAATCTCCAAAACTGGAGATTAGAGAAGCCCAGCCTAGTCAGCAGTACTTAAAGACATGAAAAGGGAACTGTGTGGGTGGTAAAGTGATCCCAGGCCAAAGATCTGAAAAAGAATAGCTGATACCACATTTAAGATACTTATAATTATTAAAAGAAATACATTACCATTAATGAATCAAATATCACCCTTAATTAAAGATTCCTTAATTTTAAAACATGCAAATGTGAAAAAGTATAACATTTTATACCTGACTCTAATGATAACCATAAATTTTAGAAAATAAAATGGTAGCTGGCAGGTTAGAAAATTATCAAAATGTTTTCCAACTAAAAAGAAACTTTTTTTTTTTTTTTTGCAGTACGCGGGCCTCTCACTGTGTGGCCTCTCCCGTTGCAGAGCACAGGCTCTGGACGCGCAGGCTCAGCAGCCATGGCTCACGGGCCCAGCCACTCCGCGGCATGTGGGATCTTCCCGGACCGGGGCACGAACCCACATCCCCTGCATCGGCAGGCGGACTCTCAACCACTGCGCCACCAGGGAAGCCCAGAAACATTTTTAAATAAATGCTTTAAATAAACTCAGAGATTTCCTCATAGCTGCAACTTGGAATCAGTTGTTTTTATTTCCACTAAAGACATAAAGTCAGGAAGTTTTTTATAAAGACAATTACATATCATATAATTCATTTCCCTCATTTGCAGTATGACAGTATGATCATCTCCTGAGATATCAAACTAAGATTTTGCTTCTCTTGGCAGTGATAACATAGTATAAATACCTACAAATGTAAAATTAGAGATTCTACTCTATTTAATATTTTCAAAGATTAAATTATCAAATGCAGATTAAACTATCAAACAAAACTCTATTATCCATGTTTTCACGTTGCATAATTACTGTCCCATGTAGATCCCAAGTTGAGAGAGGAAGAATTAATATTGGTCTACCAAACATCACAAGTGTTTCCTCTTTTAAGAAGAGTGGGAGACAGATTTCTCACTACTGGAGAAGGAAGTTACAGATATGGAGAGGAAGAAAACTACAATGAATCCTGCAGTGTTGGATATTTAACTGGAATTGGAGGTATTAGTGTGAACTCACAGCTTTCAATATATACAGACATAAAAAATATATAGATGCATATTATATGTACATTATATGTATTACACATTATATAAACACACACATATATATGTGTATATGTGTATATATATATATATATATATACACACATATACACACACACACACATATATATATGTGTGTCCACTGAAAAGACATGGAGCAGTAACACCCCAATAGCAATGAACATACTTACCACAGTTAGAACCTACATAATGGCTTCTAAATACCATACTCCAGCAAATTAAACCAGGGCATTTTGGAGAAATGGCTGATTCTAGGACTGGTTGCCAGAAAACATAAGATGCTCCTGACACATGTTGTATGATAAAGTAAGAAAATGTTCAAAGAATGATAGAGATATGTCAAAAGGATCCAGAAGCCAGTTTGAAGGGGCTCCCACTGTCCAAACCTGAGACAACATAAACATCAAAATAAATATTGATTACATGGGAATTCCCTGGTGGTCCAGTGGTTAGGACTCTGTGCTTCCACTGCAGGGAGCCCAGGTTTGATCCCTGCTTGGGGAGCTAAAATCCCACAAGTCACTCAGCACAGCCAAAGAAAAAAGAAAAATAAATAAATAAATATTGATTACAGACTATAATTAACCAAATAAAATAGAAAACCATGAGTCCATGTGAATATAAATGAATGAATGAATGAATGAAAAGTGTGATGAATAGAAAGATATATACAGAGTCTCAAAATACCTCTACTCAAAAAAAAAAAGGAAAGCTTTATAGTATAAAAGTCTAGCAGACAGACAACACCTTAACCAAATGATTAAATTGAACATCATCAGTAACAGGATTAATGAAAATCATGCATCACCTGATAGGATAAAATAAGAAACCAGCCTCGCTTGTGTGCTATTCCTACCAAAGACATATAACCTAAAACTAACATGAGGAAACATCAGACAAACCCAAATTGAAGACATACTACAAAATAACTGGCTTGTAGTATTTAACATTTATAAAAGTCAAGCATCAATAAAGAACTGTTCCAGAATAAAAGAGATTATTTCTCATATCACAACTTTTCAATGATTTTTCACCATGTGCATTTACTTCCTATTCAAAAAGTTTATTCACTAAATGTTTTAAATAAATACATACATGTTTTTAAAAATACAAACAGGGCTTCCCTGGTGGCGCAGTGGTTGAGAGTCCACCTGCCGATGCAGGGGACACGGGTTCGTGCCCCGGTCCAGGAAGATCCCACATGCTGCGGAGCGGCTAGGCCCATGAGCCATGGCTGCTGAGCCTGCGTGTCCGGAGCCTGTGCTCTGCAACGGGAGAGGCCACAACAGTGAAAGGCCCGCGTACCACAAAAAAAAAAAAAAAAAAAAAAAAAATTAACAGCCTGACCCAGAAATTCCATTTCTAGGTATACACTCTAGAGAAGCACTTGCAAATATGCACAGTGAGGCAAATAGAAAGTGGTTCATGGCAGCACTGTTTATAATAATGAAAAATAGGAAACAAATGTGCAGCAATCCAAAAAAAGATGATTACCCATTTAAAGAACTATTATGCAGCAGTTAAAAGGAGTGAGGTAGATCTATATAAGCTTTACAGGTAAACTGACAAGACACATGGTGAATAAAAGAACCATGCTGTAGAGCAACATATACAATATGATACGTTTTTATAACTATACATATTCTAGGTCAATGCATAGCATATCAAACTGATAATAGTAATTGAGTGTTTACCTCCTCGGAAAGGCTGATCAGTGGGAGTCTTTAGACTTATGGAGACTGTTTTAATTTTTTAACTCAGATAATTTAATAATGCATTACTTACATAAGTAAAAATAATTTTTAAAAATACTCCTGACCATGAGTTTACAGTCTATTTTGGGAGTGTAGCAGACAATGAGAATGCTAGTGTTTCTCTGTCAACCATACTTTTCCATCCAATTCATCTGATATTTGAGAATGATATTCCCACTTCATGTTATCATGGGGGGAAATCAACCTAGTCCCTTTCTGATCATAAAGGTGAGCCCACAAAATTTTGTGGGAGAGCAGCCAAGATGGCAGAGTAAAAAGACCCTGAGCTCACCTCCTCTCACAAGCACACCAAAATCATAACTATCTGCAGAATAACCATAGATAAAAAAAGATTGGAGCCTACCAGAAAAGATCTTCTACAGCTAGAGACATAAAGAAGGAACCACAGCGAGACCAGTAGGAGGGGTGGACTCTTGATATAATCAAATCCCATACCCCTCCCTGGGTGGGTGACCCACAAACTAGATAATAATTATATTGCAGAGATTCTCCCACAGGAGCGAGAGTTCTGAGCCCCACGTTAGGCTCCCCAGCCAGGGGGTCTGGTACTGGGAAGATGAACTCCCAGAGCATTTGGCTTTGAAGTCCAGCAGGGCGTAATTGCAGGAGCTCCACAGGACTGGGAAAAATAGAGACCTCACTCTTCAAGGGCGCATAAAAATCACACGTACACTGGGACTCAGGACAAAAGAATTAATTTGATAGGAGCTTGGGCCAGACCTACCTGCTAGTCTGGGAGAGTCTCCTGTTTGGGGGGTGGGGGGAGCTGCGCCTCACCCTGGGGACATAGACACTGGTGGCAGATATATTAGGGAACATTGCTGATGGCTGACATCTTGGCTCATTAGTTCCAAGACGTGGACCAACCAAACAGCCTGCAGGCGACACTGCTGAGACACCTCAGACAAACAACAAAATGGGACACAGCCCCATTCATCAGTAGACAGGCTAACTAAAGACTAAAGAGCTCACAGCCACCTCTGGGTTTGTCCCTAGACATGGCCCAGCCCACCAGAGGGCCAATACCCAGATCCACTCACTAGTGGACAGGCACCAGCCCCTCCTACCAGGAAGCCAGACCAAGCTACTAGACCAGCCTCATCCACCAAAGGGCAGACACCAGAACAATGAACACTATGATCCCACAGCTCAGGCCATACACCGTACCTAGTACCAGCTGGGCCCTGGCCTGGCCCACTAGCAGGGACACCCAGACCCCATACCCAAGTGTGTCAGGAACTGACACCCCTCCCAGTTATTTGATGGACACCCATCAAATGGACACCCATCAAATAAGCTCTGATTTCCCTGGGGCCTGCAGCCAGACTCCAGGAAACCAGCTCTGCCTGCCAGTGGACCAGCACTAACCCCAGAATCTGGCTTCATCTGCCAGTGTGTAGGCAACAGCCCCAGAGCCTTCAGGACCCTGATTCCACCCACCACTGAGCCAGCACTAGCCTCAAGGACCCCCTAAGATTCCACAGCCAGCCACGTCATGACCAGACCCCACTAAACAGAAGCCAGCAGCATCTGCACAAGGCAGCCTGGCAACTAACTAGACCTGGGGCCTACCAGACCACCCACATAGTTAGTCCACCACAACAGAAGGACCCATGTAGCCCTCTTAGGGTATACCTCTAAAGCATATAGCTTGGGTGACGAGAGGGGAGTGCACTGCTGGGACACATAGGACACCTACCACAGAGGGCCACTTCTCCAAGGTGAAGAAACGTAACTAACTTACCACTTACATAAAAATATAAATAGCAACTTAGACAAAATTAGAACATAAAAATATAAATAGCAACTTAGACAAAATTAGGCAGCAGAGGAATATGTTCCAGACAAAGGAACAAGATAAAACCCCAGAAGAAGAACTAAGTGAAGTGGAGATAGGAAATCTACCTGAGCAAGAGTTCAGAGTAGTGATGATAAAGATGATCAAAGACTTGGAGGAGAATGGATGCACAGAACAAGAAGTTAGAAGTTTTTAACAAAGAGTTAAAAAATATAAAGAATGACCAAACAGAGATGAAGAATACAATAACTGAAATTTAAAATACACTGGAAGGAATCAATAGTAGACTAAATGATTCAGAAGAACAAATCAGTAACCTGTAAGACTAGTGGAAATCATTGCCATTGAACAAAAAAAAGGAAAAAAAAGAATGAAAAGAAGACACATAAGAGACCTCTGGGACAACATCAGGTGTGCTAATATTTGCATTATGGGGGTCCCAGAAGGAGAAGAGAGAGAGAAAGAACCTGAGAAAATATTTGAAGAGATAATAGCTGAAAACTTCCCTAACCTGGGAAAGGAAATAGTCACCCAAGTCCAGGAAGCACAAAGAGTCCCACACAGGATTAACCCAAAGAGGAACACACCAAGATATCATCATCAAAAGGACAAAAAGTAAAGATAAAGAGAGAATACTAAAAGCAGCAAGGTAAAAAAAAAAAAAAACAAGTAACATACAAGGGAACTTGTTCAGCAGAAACTCAGCAAGCCAGAAGGGAGTATCACAATATATTTCAAATTCTTTTCCTATCTAGGTTGTTACATAATATTGAGCAGAGTTCCCTATTCTATACAGTAGGTCCTTGTTGGTTATCCATTTTAAATACAGCAGTGTGTACATGTCAATCCCAAACTCCCTATCTATTCCTCCCACCACCCTTCCCTCCTGGTAACCTTAAGTTCGTTATCTAAGCCTGTGAGTCTGTTTCTGTTTTGTAAAAAAGTTCATTTGTATCTTTTTTTTTTAGATTCCACATATAAGCGATATCATACAATATTTCTCTTTCTCTGTCTGACTTACTTCACTCAGTATGACAATCTCTAGGTCCATCCATGTTGCTGCAAATGGCATTATTTCATTCTTTTTAATGGCTGAGTAAGAATTTGAAAAAGAATGGGTACATGTATATGTATAACTGAATCACTTTGCTGTGCACCTGAAATTAACATGCCATTATTAATCAACTATAGTCCAATATAAAATAAAAAGTTAAAAAAAATAAAGTGATGAAAAGGAAAAACCTACAACCAAGAATACTCTACCCAGAAAGGCTCTCAATTGAGATTTGAGGAGAAATCAAAAGCTTTATAGACAAGCAAAAGCTAAAAGAATTCAACACCACCAAACCAGCTTTACAACAAATATGAAAGGAACTTCTCTAGGTGAGAAGGAAAAGGCCACAAGAAACAAGAAAAGAAACAAGAAAGAGACAAGAAGATTACAGAATGAAAAAGCTAACCAGTAAAAACAAACATACAGTAAAGGTAGGAAATCATCCACGCACAAAGCTAGTAGGGAGGTGAAAAGATGAAAGTATTGATACTAAAATCATCTTGTAATAAGCAGTTAAGAGATACACAAAACAATTAGATGTAAAATAAGATATCAAAAACAGTAATTGTGAGGGAAGGAGAGTACAAATGCAGGGTACTTAAAATGCAGAGAGTACAAATGCAAGGTCTGAAACGAACAGATCAACAAGTTAGAACAATCATGTATATAAACAGACCACTATACAAAAACATCAAGGCAACCACAAACCAAAAGTCTATAATAGATAATACACACAAAAAAGAAAAAGGAATCCAAACAACACTAAAGATAGTCCTCAAGTCACAAGAGAAGAGAACAAAAGAAGAAAAGGGGGGAAAAAAGACCTACAAAAACAAATCCAAAACAATTAACACAATGGCAATAAGAACATACATATCAACAATTACCTTAAATGTAAATGGATTAAATGCTCCAACCAAAATACAAAGACTGGCTGAATGGATACAAAAATAAGACCCATATATCTGCTGTCTACAACAGACCCACTTCAGATCTAGAGGTGCATACAGACTGAAAGTGAGGGGATGGAAAAAGGTATTCCATGCAAATGGAAATCAAAAGAAAGCTGGAGGAGCAATTCTCATATCAGACAAAACAGACTTTAAAATAAAGACTGTCATAAGAGACAAAACAGGACACTACAAAATGATCAAGGGATCAATCCAAGAAGAAGATATAACAATCGTAAATATATTTGCAACCAACATAGAAGCACCTCAATATATAAGGCAAATGTTACAGACATAAAAGGAGAAATTGACAGAAATTGACACAATAACAGTGGGGGAATTTAACACCCCACTTACATCAATGGAGAGATCATCCAGATGGCAAATCAATAAGGAAACACTGGCCTTAAATGACACATTAGACCAAGTGGACTTAATTGATATTTATAGAGCATTCCATCCTGAAAGCAGCAGAATACACTTTCTTTTCAAGTGCACATGGCACGTTCTCTGGGAGAGATCACATGCTGGGTCACAAAACAAGCCTTGGTAAATTTAAGAAAACTGAAATCATATCAAGCATCTTTTCCAACCACAATGCTATGAGATCAGAGATCAACTACAAGAAAAAACTGCAAAAAACACAAACATGTGGAGGCTAAACAATATGCTACTAAACAACCAATGGATCACTGAAGAAATCAAAGAGGAAATCAAAAAATACCTAGAGATAAATGAAAACGAAAACACAATGATCCAAAACCTATGGGAGACAGCAAAAGCAATTCTAAGAGGGAAGTTTATACTGATAAAAGTTTACTTCAGGAAACAAGAAAAATCTCAAATAAACAACCTAAACTTACACCTAAATCAACTAGAGAAAGAAGAAGAAACAAAACCCAAAATTAGTAGAAGGAAAGAAATCATAAAGATCAGCATAGAAATAAATGAAATAGAGAAAAAGAAAACATTAGAAAAGATCAATGAAACTAAAAGCTGGTTCTTTGAAAAGATAAACAAAATTGATAAACCTTTAGCCAGATTCATCAAGGAAAAAAAGGGAGAGAGCCCAGATCAATAAAATCAGAAATGTAAAGGCAGTTACAACCAACACCACGGAAATACAAAGAATCATTAAGAGACTACTAAGAGCTACTATATGCCAATAAAATGGACAACCTAGAAGAAATGGACAAATTCTTAGAAAGGTACAATCTCCCAAGACTGAACCAGGAAGAAACAGAAAATATAAACAGAGTAATTACCAGTAATGAAATTGAATCAGTAATTTAAAAACTCCCAACAAACAAAAGTCCAGGACCAGATGGTTTCACAGGCAAATTCTATCAAACATTTCGAGAAGAGTTAACCCCTATTCTTCTGAAACTATTCCAAAAAACTGCAGAGGAAGGAATACTCCCAAACTCATTCTATGAGGCCACCATCACTCTGATACCAAAACCAGGCAAAGATACCACACACACACACACACACACACACACACACACACACAAATTACAGGCCAATATCACTGATGAACATAGACGCAAAAATCCTCAAAAAAATACTAGCAATCTGAATCCAACCATACATGAAAAGGATCACACACCATGATCAAGTGGGATTTATTCCAGGGATGTAAGGATTTTTAAATATCCACAAATCAGTCAATGTGATTACACCATATTAACAAACTGAAGAACAAAACCACATGATCATCTCAGTAGATACAGAAAAAGCTTTTGATAAAATTCAACATCCATTTATGATAAAACTCTCCAGAAAGTGGAGAGGAGCATAGAGGGACATATCTCAACATAATGAAGGCCATATATGACAAACACACAGCTAACATCATACTCAATGGTAAAAAGCTGAAAGCATTTCCTTTAGGATGAGGAAAAAGACAAGGGTGTCCACTCTCACCACTTTTATTCAACACAATTTTGGAAGTCCTAGTAGCCACAGCAACCAGAGAAGAAAAACAAATGAAAGGAATCCAAATTGGAAAGGAAGAAGTAAATCTGTCACTGCAGATGACATAATACCACACACAGAAAATCCTAAAGATGCCACCAGAAAAGTACTAGAGCTCATCAATGAATTCAGTAAAGTTGTAGGATACAAAATTAATATACAGAAATCTGTTGCATTGCTATACAACAACAATGAAGTATCAGAAAGAGATGTTAAGGAACCAATGTCATTTACCATCACATTGAAAAGAATAAAACACCTAGGAATAAACCTACCTAAGGAGGCAAAAGACCTGTACTCCTAAAACTATAAGACACTGATGAAAGAAATTGAAGATGACAGAAACAGATGGAACAACGTACTGTGTTCTTAGATTGGAAGAATCAATATTGTTAAAATGACCATACTACCCAAGGCAATCTATAAATTCAGTGCAATCCCTATCAAAACAACAATGGCATTTTCCACAGAACTAGAACAAAAAATTTTTAAATCTGTATAAAAACACAAAAGACCCTGAATAGCCAAAACAATCTTGAGAAAGAAGAACACAAGTGGAGGAATCACGCTCTCTGACTTCAGACAATACTACAAAGATACAGTCATCAAAACAGTATGGAACTGTCACAAAAACAGACACATAGAACAATGGAAACAAGATAGAGAACCCAGAAATAAACCCACACATTTACGGCCAGTTAATATACAACAAAGGAGGCAAGAATATACAATGGAGAAAAGACAGTCTCTTCAGTAAGTTGTGATAGGAAAACTGGAGAGTTACATGTAATAGAATAAAATTGCAACATTCTCTAACACCATATTCAAAAATAAACTCAAAATGGATTAAAAACCTAAATGTAAGGCAGGATATGATAAAACTCCTAGAGGAAAACATAGAACACTCTTTGACATAAATCACAGCAAGATTTTTTTGGATCCATCTCCTAAAGTAAAGGAAATAAAAGCAAAAATAAACAAATGGGACCTAATAAAACTCAAAAGCTTTTGCACAGCAAAAGAAACCATAAACAAAATGAAAAGATAACCTACTGCATGGGAGAATATATTTACAAATGATATGACCAATAAGGGGATTAATATCGAACACATATAAACAGCTCATATAACTCAACATCAAAAGAATAAACAACCCAGTTAAAAAAGAGGCAGAACTGAACATTTTTCCAAAGAGGAAATACAAATGGCCAACAGGCACATGAAAAGATGCTCAACGTCACTAATCATCAGAGAAATGTAAATCAAAACGACAATGACACATCATCTCATACCTGTCAGAACAGCTATCTTCAAAAAAGAACACAAATAACAAATGTTGGGGAGGATGTGAAGAAAAGGGAACCCTCCTACACTGTTGGTGGGAATGCAAATTAGTGCAGCCATTATGGAAAACAGTATGGAGGTTTCTCAAAAAACTAAAAATAGAACTACCATATGGCCCAGCAATTCCATTCCTGGATATATATGCAAAAAGACCCCAAAAACACCAATTTGAAAAGATACATGCACCCCAATGTTCATAGCAGCATTATTCACAATTGCCAATACAGATGAACCGGTTTGCAGGGCAGAAGTTGAGACACAGACGTAGAGAACAAATGTATGAACACCAAGGGGGGAAAACTGTGGTGGGGTGGGGGGAAAAAAAAACAATTGCCAAGATATGGAAGCAACCTGAGTGTCCATCAGCAAGATGAATGGATAAAGGAGATGTGGTATATACATATATATATAATGGAATACTACTCAGCCATAAAAAAGCCATGAAATTTTGCCATTTTAAGCAGCATGGATTGTCTTGGAAGGCATTACGCTAAGTGAAATAAGTCAGACAGAGAAAGACAAATACTGTATGATATGACTTATATGTGGAATATAAAAAATACAACAAAGTAGTGAACACAAAAAAGAAACCGACTCACAGATATAGAGAACAAACTAGTGGTTACCAGTGGGGAGCAGGGGGAGGGGCAATATAGGGGTTGGGAAGTGGGAGGTACAAACTATTGGGTATAAGACAGGCTCAAGGATGTATTGTACAACATGGCGAACATAGCCAATATTTTGGAATAACTATATATGGAAAGTAACCTTTAAAAATTGTATGAAAAGTTTTTAATTAAAAAAAAAAATGAGTAGGAGGTATTGGTGAAGTTCTATTCCTTAGGCGGTCGGATGGGTACCTCACTGCTTTTCAGTGATTCGTTGCAACATACCTATACATCAAATGTACTCTTTTTTATTAATTAATTAATTAAAGTTGGGCTGTGTTGGGTAAAAAAAAAGAAAGAAGGAAATCCCCACAGGACATTTTCTCCAGTTGATGATTTTTGACTCTATTCAGCTTTCTTAGTGTATGTTACTATATAGCAAATATTGGCTGCTTCCCTGTTGGATACAATGTGAAAGGAGAAAGTGGAAAATTAAATCAAGGCAAAAGGCAGCCAGCAGGTTGAAGAGGAGTGTATGCCCTTGCATGTAGATTTTAGATGCAACCCGGTGTGCTTCTAGAATCTCTCCTTTCTCACTGTGTTCAGAAGGGAATTGACCCTTTTCACTTTGGCAATCAGATATACCAGTTTGTCTCCTTCCTGATCCTGTGCCCAGCCAGTCTCATCTGCTCCCTCCTCACCACTGTCTTCTTTACCCTCCGTGAGGCAGAGTCCTTAGCCTGCCTCAGATCCAGTACAAAGCTCCACGTTCTCCACTCCACCCCGCACTGTGTCCGCCTTCCCTAGGCTCCGGCCTCATTCATTCACTAATGCAGGATCTGTTGCTGGTCAGATCTCTGGGTGCTGAAAGGGATGTGGAGACTGATAGGGTAACTGGGAAGATAAAACATCCACAAAAAACTCAGTACATAGAGTTTCAGATGAAATGTGGCATGGGAAGGATTTCTTGTGGTTGAATCATTCAGAGCAGGCTTCATGGAAGAGGCAACTTTTGAGAGAGCCTTGACTGATGTGCAGAGTTTGATTTCTAGATAGGAGTTACAGAAAGTTTTGGTTTTGATCAGAGAGTAAGATTAAAATATTCTTTGACTAGGGAGAGATAAAGGTGTTTCCCAACTCTTTTCAGTCTCAAAAATTGAAGAAAAAAACGTTAAGGAATGGGATAATTTTGAAATCAACCAAGATAACATATTTGTCTCCTTTTTTGAAATTTTATGTCTTATGTGTTGGGCACTGTGCAAAATATTTGAGGACAGTGAGCACCTAAGAGTGTTTAGAAGATGGGACGTTTGAAGGAAATGAGATAGGAAAGTAGAGTGGCTGTAATACTGGTTCTCCAAACCAGAATTTTCCTATGAATAAAATGAGAACTAATATACTTTAAAAATATATATTAATAAAAAAAAATTTTTTTTTAAATTTTTAATTCAGGCAGAAAAGAAAGTAAATAACTAAACTGAAATTTTGACATGGAATGAAATATTTGTTTTTGTTTTGGAATGGGATATTTAAATTAATTGCAAAAATGCAGCTCATGACCTGATGGATTTTACAATCCATTTGGAGGGGATGCAGTTCACTGTGAGAACTCTAGGATTTCTCTGTCCAGCATATTTTATCAGTTCATCCACGTAGTAGCTCACTAGTAACGGGGAAAATGAAGAGAGAGGAGTACAGAATGGCTCTTGTGTGTCTTGTTTAAGTGTCCAGATGCTACTAATTGATATGGGGAAGATAAGAGGGAGGGAACAAAGATTGGGACCAATGGAAGACACTGGGTTAAGTTTAGATTTTACATTGAGGATGTTTAGCAAGCAGTTTAGCAAGCAGTTGTTTTCACTAACTTACACTAGCACTGAAATAGCTAACCACTCATTGAAAGAAGCTGGAGAAAGAAAAAAGCATTCAGCCCAGGGCACAGCCCTGGGTTAATCAGACATTTAGGAAAAGCTTTATGCTGTTTGTAATAGGACAGTTTATAAGCAAGTACAATTATGACCAAACATGGAGAGCAAAATATTAAAATTTTAGAAAATTATAAACTACCCAAATGTCAACAAGAAGTAGAATTTAATACTGTAGCACTTAGGATGTCATCACTAAAAATGTCACTTCTGAAAATTTATAATAACATTAAAATGTTTATGATAGTGGGTGTTTTTCTTTTAAAGTACATATTATTTAAGCAATGTACAATTAGGCACAGCAAAATGTGGGAAGAGATGCATCAAAAAGTTAACAGTAATTATTTTGAAGGCGGGAATCTATGAGATTCTTCCTTCTACTATTCCATATCTTTCAAATTCACTAAATAATATTTTCTAATAGGGAAAACAGTCACAAAAAAAAGGATTCTCTTCCCTTTTATTAACATAAACATGGCTACGGTTCCTAATTAATACAGAACCTGGACACACAGTAGGCCCTCAATAATCCATGACTGTATCAATACCTGCAATTGAAGACATTTACCTGAGATTTCCTGCCCTGTAAAAAGCCTAACCCTTTCTGCGGGACAGCCTCATGTCCTGCCGTCCTGGATCTTGCAAAGCGTGAAAAATGGCTCTGCCTCTACCCTCTCTGTCCATTGACACTAACGCCTTGATAGGCTTTCACCTGGGGTTCCCACGAACTACTGCTCACTGATGGGTCCCAGGGGAAATGAAAGCACTTTGGGCTCACCTGAAAACCACCGCCAGAGGATTGTGAGCATCCTCCTTATACTCACTGGTCCTGCAGAGACTCAGAGATGACTTCTTAATTTAGTGTATGGACTGGCACCTTGAAGTCTCGCCGTCCTTCTGACCTGTGCAGGCACTTCCACGGCACTGACCTCTCTGGGGGCTGGCAAGGCTCACAGGGTAACTGCATTAGGGCCCCCAGCCCATTCCTTAACATCGACCCTTAACAGTGTTCAAAGCTCTTCACTTGTCCATTCCAGTTCTCAAGGCCAACCCCATTAGCTCATATTAGTATCTCCACACATCATGGATGAGATCTGAGACTTAGGTCACCTGTGCAAGGCCAGGGCAAGGTGTCGACTTAGCAGAAGTCAATGCTGTTACTGCATTTGTTGCTAAGATCACCCCCGTGGAGTTCCCTTGAGTGTCCACCGTGCGAAGGGGGCGGGTGTCCCGCAGGCGCAGCCCCACCTCCAGGGCTTCTGAGGCAGTGGCTTGGGGTGGGGGTTCAGGAACTGAGAAGCCTCGAAGCCCACCGGCTGGGATGGAAATGGCGGACGATTCTTCAGACAGGGCAAGGGGGAAGCTCACGCAGGCGTCCAGAAACCTTGCTCAGATCCTGTCTTTGAGTTTAAATCTCAACTTTTGTCTTCCAGAAGCGATGGAAACAGGACCCAAAGCCTGAGGTAAGACGTCTTGCCAAACAGCCGGGAGCAGCCGCCATTACGACACCAAACGCCGCAGCCCCTCAAGCCCTGCCTCTGAACGTGGCCCCGCCTCTGAACGTGGCCTCGCCCCTGAGCGTGACCCCACCCCCAGAGCACACTGGGCAGGGCGTCCGTGTAGAAATCGCTCCCTTTTCCATTTTCTGCAGAGGTTTCTGAGCTCTGCTACGTACGACCGCCACTTTGATAAGGTAAACGTGGTCTCTGTCCTCTGAGAAGGTAGATAATTAAGCCAGAAGTGTTCCACAGAGTGTGAAAGTGTTGTGAATTGGAAAACAAGGACAGATCCCAGCGTGGGAGGATCAAGGAAAGCATCTGAGGGAAACCTTTCAGTATAATAGGGAGGAAAGAGGAAAGAAAGGATGAGGGTTCGTGATTTGGTTTTGTTGTTGTTTTGAAGTTTTTAATGGTGAAAAGTTCCCATTTCATGACTTCTCATTCCCCTGTGGTGGTCCAGCACATATGCTCAACGAGTGAGGAGTGTGGCTAAGTTGTAGGAAAGTGAAATAGTTTTGAGTACTTAGGCAAGAGAATTGACTAAGAAAACAATCATATGAGCACCACCAAGACAGGGAACTTTGTTTCCTTCATTGCTGTGTCCTAAGTGCCAAGTACGTAGTAAACATGGGAAGAATGAACGGATTATTTTCAGGCAATGTTGAAGCTGACCATTAGTTGTAGAACATAAATTTGTGGTGGTACCAACATACTTAACCGTGTGATTTTATCAAAGAGGAATCAGTCCTTTATTAGAAGGCAGGTCTAGAAAAGGTAGAGTTAGATTGTGCCAGGCAGGACATGAAAGGAGAAGGGGGAAGGCTCTTTAGAGTAGAGCTATTTAGGTGTGGGGTTAAGTGATGGACCATGAAGTTTTTCCTTGGAGAAGGAGGGAATGAAGACAGAATGTTGTCAGATGAACTACAGGTGGCTTGTACTTCCTGAACAGGGTGAGGAATTGACAAACCCAGGGCATAAACTGAAAGAATGAAGGGAGGAATGTCCCAGGCTTCCCTGGTGGCGCAGTGGTTGAGAGTCCACCTGCTGATGCAGGGGACACGGGTTTGTGCCCCGGTCCGGGAAGATCCCACATGCCACGGAGCGGCTGGGCCCGTGAGCCATGGCCGCTGAGCCTGCGCGTCCGGAGCCTGTGCTCCACAACGGGAGAGGCCACAACAGTGAGAGGCCTGCGTACGACAAAAAAAAAAAAAAAGGGGGGGGGGGAGGAATGTCCGACTGTATTTTTTCAGAACGAAAAAATATTCCTGGTGATGAGTTCTAGAATATGGCCGTAACTGAACTGGAATGGAGGTAAAGGGCTCTAGGATGACAGTGAGAGGCCAGATTATTGGATGGTCTATCCACATGAATATTAGGCCTCTGACTGATTCCTCCCACTTTGAGTTCCTTTCCTGGGACTCTTTCCTGTCCCAAGGTCTCCATGGAATTGGTATTTCCTGCAACTCTAACCTTCAGTCAGTGGCATGACTCTGGACAGGAAGGTAAACATGGGGCAGTGAGAGAGGGCTATGACAGACATCTGTTTTGTTTTTGTTTTTATTTTGACACTCAGCCTTCACTCACCTTCTGGAAACAGTTCTTCTCTTGCCCTCTGGGAAACTAAGCCCATTCTCAGTCTCAGTCCGTGTGCAAGTGGAGTAGTTGTTCCCTGACTCTCCTACTTTAAGGATGGGTATACCACTCGGGCTTGGCCAAAAAGATTGTTCCATGACTTTGGCAACAGTGATTGGTGAGAGATGGGCATAGGACCCAGCTAGAGACAGTAAGGCACAATAGGACTTTTGAAGGGACTAGTGGAAGAGATAACCCATTTTTAGTTGCACTTGAAGCTTGGAAGATATAGCTTTGAAGTTGCCATCAGAGTCTCACAATGAAGCCAGTCCAGAATATAAAGCCAAGAAATGGCTAGAAACAATACTGATAACATCCACTGAGCCCCAGTATGAACCCTCTTGCCTAAGGCTAGCCTCACTCCTAGGGTCTTTCAGGTAGCTTAGCAACGGTCTCTTTTTTAAGTCAGCTGAATTGTATTTGCTGTCATTTACATCCAAATAATTCCTCACACTGTAAGGGAGCTTTCTCTCCCTGGCTCCTTCTTCCATGCTAGCATACTAAATGTATATTACCTTCTCTGTCCTTCAGGTTGCTTTCTATAAAAGAGGATAGAGAAACCTGATTCAAAGAGTTGTAAAGATTAAACAGGATAATATACATAAAAGCATAAATTTGTTTCACAGCATTGAAGTACAATAACAAGCAGTACTTAATTTTTCTAAATTAAACTAAATCTGGCTCAAAGCCCCCATTTTAAAGTGTAGAAAGATATTCAGTATTAGTCATTACTTGGGGCCTTTTGCCTATTTAGTTTAGTATTCACTGTCAAACAAATATATAGGAAAGAGCCTCTGATTTAAGTTCACCATGGTGGGACTGGGATATTCATTGTCCAGGCCCATTTGGTCCATTAAAAGGCCAAATTAATGGCCTTGGCTTCACAGCCTCTATGCTAAGTATGGGCAGTGCAGTATTTTACTGAAGCTGCCAAAATAATGGCACTTGATGATTAGTCATCTCACCAAACATTATTTCATCACATAAAAAATCATGCTATCTCCTAGAGGACTTCCACACAAAAGCCATCCACATAAGGAACTCATCTTTACATCCTTATTATGGAGTCATTGGAGCCACTGCTACCTTTAGTCAACTCTCCTTCTTTCAACCCAGCACTTATATCAACCCCCATCTCCTCTCTCCTGGGAACACCCAGGTAAATTCTCCTCCCACATGAGAATCTGGACTGGACTCTACAATAGGTATCTCACAACTTCTGTTTGGGGTCAGGAAACATAAAAGCCATTAATAACCCCTTAGACCAGAAGCCCAGAACTTCCTGTAAAACAGAAGGGGAAAGTTAGCTTTTATTCCTTTTGGAGTCCCCTCTGGCAGGGAGTGGAAACAGCAATCCATAGCTTGGGAAATTATCCTGCCTCAAATGAAGGATGCCTAAAGCTGGGCAAGCATTGCTACAGAGGAAAATTACCCACCCTTGTCATTGTCAGCCCAACCTCCATCCCACAGTGAAGCACTGCTAAACTTGCATAATAATCAGTTCCTTCCCTGCCTGCCCACCCCCACCCCACCTCATAGAAGGAAAGAATAAACCCTGAGTTTCCTGGGAGAGATAAGGAGGCAGCCTCCACAAGTCTTTGAACTGTCTCTTGGCCTCCCTAATGAAGACCAAACATGTACTTGTGTCCCCAGGAAAATAACAGCCTAATTTAGGCTCTAATCCAGGACCAAATAGAAGTTCTAGAAGAAAGGCCTCAGAGAAGAGTCTGATCTCATAGCCTGGACCTCTTCATTGAGACTGCACATTGGGGCACAGTTCTCAGTGTTAATCCCTGTGAAGCCTGCCTAAAGGAATCTGATCCTCTTAGGTAGCACCTGGCACCAAAGAAATTCATGATGCCTGAACCTGTGATCTGGGGTTCCTGTGCCCAATCCACGTCAAGGTACCAGTTGATTCATCCATTTTGTTTGCCCTGGTATTAGGTTTGGAGTGTGGGCTTGCGGTTGTAAAAATTCAGATAGACCATTCCTGTCACATTCTATGTCAGTGACCATTTCTTCGGGCACCACAAAATACCATGTGTATGAGACCCCTCCTGAAACTGCCCAGCACTGTGATCCTGAGTGTGGGCACAAAGCACATGAAATCTTTTTCTAGAGAAATTGATCCTCATCTCTCCAGTCATTGTTCAGCTCATATACTTTCCTGCCTTTTCTGACAGTCCTTTCCCATAGGAACAGGAGTCTGGGCAAAAGGAAAATAGTCCTAGAAGCAGAACAAGAGTGTGGGACCCCTCGGATGGTGCTGCCACCTCATTTGGACAGGTCACTTCATAGATGTTCTGAAGGTGTGAACTCAGCCTCGTTTCCTCATGTAATGGTTCTCTGAATGGAAGCAAACATCTGGGCACCGGGTATGACTTGTTATGTGACCCCACGCCAGTAACTCATCTTTTAAGCCACCACCTGTCCCTTGGTTAAAAGTCCTCGGGCCATGGTTACATAGAAAATATCCCAGGATGGGAGTTAAATGCTGTGAGTTCCCTAGTACCAGCTTTTCCACCAATTGGGTGACTCATTTTCTCTGATGTTTCAGCTGTGAGAAGCACATTTGAAATGATGGATGTGCTATATTAAATATATTGATAAAAGCAGAAACTAAACCTTGCAATCTGTAGGGTTTGCTTCCTCTGTAAGCGTGGCTGTCTCTACAGGAGCTGAAGGTTGCTTCTTTAGCCCTATGGTCTGAAAGCTAGGGCAGAGGGGAGAGACTGGGGGAGCCAGCATGAGCTATATTGCACCTAATTTTTTCTCTCTCCCAAGTCTGAAAACTGGCAATGGTGAGTCATGTGGTTCTAAGGCCTCCTTTCACTTGGTTATTCATGGTGACCCCACACCACCTTTGCCTGCATGCCACCTTTCCACTTTTCCTTCTTTGGATGCTCCAACCTCTTTGTTTTTCTTACCAGCTACCACTCTACTTAGCCATTAAACAGCTTTGACCTTGATGATATGAATGTGAATGAGGGCAAGGATACCTCTGGCCACTTTTGCTGCAGTGAACTGAGTGGGGTGTCCAAGAAGAAACCCTTGTCTTAGGAAGACTTCTAAGATGGTTCCAATGATCCCCACGTCCTGATAGTCACACCCTTGTGTCATTACTCCTCTCCTTGAGTGTAGGCTGGACTTAGTAATTTGCTTCTAATAGAATAAGGAAAAGGTGATGGGATATCATTTCCATTATTAGTTTACAAAAGATTGTAACTTCTGTCTTGCTAGCAGACTGTCTCCTGACATTGATGAAGCAAGCTGACATGTTGGAGAGGCCCACATGACAAGGAACTGAGGTGGGATTCCAGCCGACTCTAGCCAACAACCAACAAAGAATTGAGGATCTCAGTCCAACAGGCTTTGAGGAACTTCATCCTGCCAACAGTTGTATAAGTGAGCACAGAAGTGAGTCCTTCCACAGTCAAGCCTTCAGATGAGACCCCAGCCCCAACTGACACCTTAATTGCAGCCTTGTGAGAGACCTTGAAGCAGAGAACCCAGGTAGGCCTTGCCTGGATTCCTACCCACAAAAACTGTGAGATAATAAATATGTGCTTTTTTAAGCCACTAAATTTGGGGCTGTCCATTATACAGCAATAGATAACTAATACACCCCTAAATTACTGTAATCTTGGTGAAAAATGTAGCATGACTAGGAGGGCAGGCACCGAATAGCACAACATGACATCCCTGGGAATACTGTCTTCATGCTCAAAGATTATCCAATATACTCTTATGCTAAAATGGTATCATTGTGCTCTACAGAGCCCTGATTAGTATCCAGGAGGTACTGGAGGCATAGGTAGGGTTGTGTTGGGTAGAATGGATGGCCAGTATGGGATCACGAGTAGTGATGATGATGTCATTCTTTCCCCTTCTCATTTTTTTCTTCCTTTCCCATTCATTCTACCATTACATTTTCTTTACACTCTTTCTCCTTTTCCCCAAAATTCTGGGTGACTGCCTGATGACCATTCCTGTAAATGACGCTATCAAGCTACATATCCTGAAGAAATTTCCTTGAGGAGCAGCTCTTCCTGTTCCTCAAGGTGTTCTCACAAGCACAGAGACCTCATTGTCAAGCTCAAAATGTGCTTTCCAGACAGATTAACACCCCATGTGTAGCAGATTGTTAAGCCAGACCCACCCAGTTCCTAGACGCTGCCCTGGCCAATCCAGTGTCCACAATCACAAAGCCCATTTATATACACTCCACTCAATGACCACCTACCTATGAGATACTCTGGAATCAGCAGCTTTTTCTAAATGAAAGTAAGTCACTATCTTCAGGAAAATATTCATATCCCTTGTCCTTTTCAGAGCTGCAAATTCAGTCTTCCCTACTGCTCCAGTAAGGGTAGAGGAAGGGGAAAAGGTGAACTGCTACCCATTTTCATTAGGGTAAGGTTAAGGGGTGGGGAACATGGCCCATCACTACAAACTTCATGAAGGAGAGAAGGGCTCTCAGTTGCAGGTGACATTTAATCCTCACCAAGAGATATAAGAGGAAGATTTCTGTCTTCCACTAACCTCAGGGCCTAAACACTCTCCAAAACTTTCTGCAGGAACAAGGGTTAATTCTGGCTACATTATGCCAGAGTAACTTACCCGACTATAGCTGTATACAGTTCAGGATAGTCTGAGAGCAGATAAGAA
The DNA here is from genome assembly GCF_964341445.2 of Mesoplodon mirus. Lineage (NCBI taxonomy): Eukaryota > Metazoa > Chordata > Mammalia > Artiodactyla > Ziphiidae > Mesoplodon > Mesoplodon mirus. The sequence goes on along the minus strand of NC_138976.1, from coordinate 88,738,617 downwards.
GACAGTTTGAGCCAAGTTCTGGACTTTAAGGGGTTTTCTCACTTTGGAAAAGCCTGAAAGTTTCTAGAGTAAACTTTTTGTACTTTTTTATAGAAAAATAAAGTTTTTTAAGTAGGGGACATTTGAGCAGGATCAAATAAAGGACCCCAGGATGAAACTGAGGAGGCTGCTATCAGGCTCCCTGCAAGGAACTGGTCATCTCTTAGATGCCAAGAGAGGAAATCAGTATGAGCTGAACTACTCCTTCCTTTCTCTACAAACAAGTTCCAGGATACCCAAAAACCCATGCCCCCAGTGCAGTACACAGAGAGCACTAATGTTTCTCTATTAGAAGAAACATTTATTGAGGAGGATCAGTATTCTCAGTTGTACTAAAGAAAGATTGTTTTCATCAGAGGATGTGTTATCGTGAAAACCGCGAGGTTTTCTCAACAACGACTGAGTTCTTTGGAGAAATTTTTTCTCCCTAGAAATGCTGGAGAAGCAATTTCTGTTTGAATAGAAGAGTCAAATCTCTGAACACAGTGCCTTCGTCAGAGGTGAGGGTGGCCGGAGGTACCTGGCATTCTTGATGCACGCAGGTGGGGCTTGGATTGGGTACAAGCTCCCTGGAGGACATGGAAGAGAGTTGACTCTGGCATAATACCTAGTCCTCAAAGGCCACAACTTTCTGGTGATGTCTGATCCTGTCTCTGTTCTGTCTAACACTTGTAAGACAACTCTGGTCAACAGAAACAGCTTCTTGATTTGAGGACTTGGTACATGCCTGTTCCTCTTGCTGTGGGTCAGAGAGAGCCCCACAGTTGGAGGGATGTCCCTTGTCAGGCTGTACCTGGGTCTGCAGTTTCTTCTTGTGCTGACTTAACTCCAAGGCCTCAGATTTGAACCTACATGCCAGCTTCTCCTCTAGGATCTTCCCAATGGCTGTCATGAGCTCCTGAGCTTCAGGAGGCCCATAACTCACAAAGATAGCTGCACTTTCAACTGAGTCTTGGTACTGCACAAAGGTTGACATGAATTTGGCTTTTTGCTGGGGACTTTCCTGGTCTTTGATTTTCCTCTTGGAGTCAATCCACTGAAAAAATCACCTCGGGCTTCCCTGGTGGCGCAGTGGTTGAGAGTCCGCCTGCCGATGCGGGGGACACGGGTTCGTGCCCCGATCCCGGAAGATCCCACATGCCGCGGAGTGGCTGGGCCCGCGAGCCATGGCCGCGGAGCCTGTGTGTCCGGAGCCTGTGCTCCGCAACGGGAGAGGCCGCAGCAGTGAGAGGCCCGCGTACAGCAAAAAAAAAAAAAAAATCACCTCATCTTTTTTCTGAAGTAACTTTCTGGAGGAAGCTGTTCATTCTGTGACAGAGGTGGGGAAGTGTCCTTTAATTCTCTTTCCTCAACAGGGTGGCTCTTCTTTCTGCCTGTACACGTCCCTAGTCCTGAATCCTCACTTCTGTATTCTCCTGCTTTGGAGCCCGGAGGTCTCACTCTCTTTGCAACAGGTGGGAAATTCTTATCCTGGCAGTTCCATGAGACATGCCTAGAGGGATCCTCCCTCTGCTCCATGCTGATCCCACTGTCCTCCAAGTGGACATGCAGCACCTGGGAAGCTGCCATGTCCCCAGTGGAGACACTGTGGACATGAGTCAGTGAAGACTTGGAAGGCAACCTACCTGAAATCAGCGGCATGTCAGTGGGACAGTGTACAGCCTGGCTATGCTCCTTACCCTCGAATTTAAACTTTAACTCACTAAGGAGCTGGTTTTGAAGGTCTGATAGTTTAGAATCTTGGGGAACAGTTATTTTTGGTGAGAGACATTGGGTGGTCAGGGTAGTTTCTATTTTATCCATATTGACATATGCCATTTGGGAGCTTTCCAACTCGCTGGTTGTCAAGATGTCACAATATTGTGATTTAAGAGCACACAGCTCCTTGGCCTTAAATATCCCCCTGGACACATTGGACATGAAAGAATGTTCTAAATTCTTCCCCACTATCTTTTGGCCCTGAATCATTTCTACTCTATCACTGGAGTTCATGTTCTCATCCCTTGGCTCATGTCCATCCCCAGCTTGCCTTATGGGCACCTCTGGGCTGCATCTGTGGTCGAGTAGAGTCTCACTCTGACTCACTTTGTCTTTGTTTCTGTGTGTGAGCAGCTGAAAAGTCTGTCTGCCATGCTAAATTGTCTGAACGTCCTCTGCAAGCCTTTGGTCGATATCAGAGTGTGATGGTTGCGAGGCCTGCTGTCCTTCTTTGTCCACAGATGAGATAACAGGAAGAGGATGATCCAGCACCAGGAATGAATTTGTAGCTCTCACCTTGTTTCCCTGAGAAGTTTTAGAACTTCCTTCAAGGGGCTTGGAAACCTTACCTTTGGAATCGACTCCAGAAATATGGGTGGTTGAGGAGGGAAAGTCAAATTGAGGAAGAGGCCATGTTTTGGCTTCTCTCAACATATAGAATTTTATGGATTCAAGAACCTTGAGGGGTAGACCCCATCTCTGAGTCACACGAAACCTTAAAATATGGGCTTCTAGCACCTTTCGGGTGTTAGGATCAAGAAAAGAAAGCTCTAGAGTACTAATCTGGTGGTAGACTTTACCTACCATTGCGCTTTTTGAATCTGCGTCTTCCATATTGGTCTGGGAACCCCCAGAAGGAGGCAAAGTATTGTCGTCAGCCAGCCACGAACGACACACACCTATAGGAAACCTACCTGCACTGATCTACCAAGACTTCATGCTCACGTGTAATCTAAGAATGGTTTTTATTTGATTCCAATCTATGTCCTTCCTTGAGACATTTAATAATTCATTCCCTGAGTGATTCCTTGAGTGACACACACAGTTAGTTTTTGTCTCCAAAGCAGCCCTCAGACCCTGCACTAGGTAACATTCTGAGACCTCTTGTGGACCGTCTTCTGGGCTCTTCTCTAGCATATAGCCAAGATTCTTCCTCATGTCATCCCTTAGCTGAAACTTTGTTGGGTCCCACTCATGGAAATTTGCTGGGAGACCCAATTCAGTCTTCCCTATATCCTTGCTATCCTTGCCCTGAAGCTCAGAGATTTGTAAGTGAACATGTGTGCCTCTCTGCTGAGGTACTTCTGTTAATTTATACTGAGGCTCCATCAGTGCTGGGGACTCTAGATTCCTACAAGCTTGGAGGCACCATCATGGAATTAGCCTGCTTGGAACGTGGAGCTCCAGTTTCTCCTGAGGTTCACTGGTGATATGAAAATGGCCAAGGACGGAGACTGGTACATAGGCATGGGATGACCGGTTGACCAATGGGAGGTTAAGAGCTTGAGCACAAGTGGCTTATTGAGATTTTTGGAGCACAGGAACTAAACCCCACAAACTTTCCTGTTGTTTCTGCGACACGTGCCATTCCAGGTGTTGATTTCCAGTCGCGATATGAAAGTCTGACTCATTCTGGAATCTATGGAAAGACACTCCATGGTCCCTAAACTGGGATGGAGAAGAAGATGGTAGAATTGGGAGTTGGGATTGAAGGTGGGCCTGGGGCTGGACCTGAGTGAAAGGTAGGGGCTGGGATTGGGGTTTAGTTTGAGGCAAGGGTTGTGGATGTACATGAGGGAGCAGAAGGGGATGGGAATAAAGAAGTGGTGGAGATTCTTGATCCCGTATTTTGAATGCAGAAGCATTACAGATTCCATTGAATAAAACAGAGTGAGACTCTAGTGGGGAACTACTACTAGAAGCCAGGAGAGTAGCCACTAGGGGCTCACTGTGCAAAGAGGGAAGACCCCAGAAGAGCTGGCTATACTTCTGCTACAAGTTTTCCCCCAAAGTCATGTCATATAGGAGCTGCTGACAAATGCGCGGCTGCTCTGGTTTGCTTTCACTGTTCCAGCCAGTTTGGGGGGCTCTAGTGTCCTTTACATCAAGTGACTGCAATGAATTCCCTGAAGATGTCCGTTGGTATTCTGACATTTGTTTTGAAAATGGTCCCTCTTCCTGTTGTTTCTTCTCTAAACTCTGGAAAGCCATTTTCTTTTTTATTTGTCTCTCCAAGAGTCCCTGGATGTTAAAGCCAAAGAAAGAATGGCTATTGGCCTCCACGTGCTTGGTAACAGAGTCTCCCCAGAGACAGGTGTCTGGTAGATGGAAGGAAACATTGTCTCTCTGAAAATCAGAGTGTGATAATGTGGGGAGGAACACGTTCTTGGCATTAGCTTGCCATGAGGAGAAGTCTGAAATTGACAGGCTTGAATGCTCAGTGCCTCTGAGTGTTGAAACTCAAGTGGACAACCCACCAGAGCTATCTGGAGATAAGTTCTCCAGAACAGGCTTCAGTAAGATGGAAGTTGATTTAGGTTGAGTCACAGATAGATAGAGTGCAGTCTGGCTGTGGTGAAACAGAGTTGGTGGTGCATGATGGCAAGCAAAAGAATCAGGGTGATTCACTTCCTGGGACAAATCTGATAAGGGATTGATATCTTGGGAAAGGGTGGGGTCAAGAGAGAAAATGGTATCTGGAGACAAAGTGGCCTCTCATGGGAGAACAGGACCTGCTGTCTGAGTGTCATGTGGTAGGAGATGGGGAAAGGCAAGGGGTTGGGGTGGGGAATAGTCCACAGGGAATTCGGAATTCAAGAAAGGAAAAGGCTCTGATGCTAGAGAGTGACCCAGTGGTGAGGGTGAAGAAAAGTTAACTAAGGGAGTCATTGGGTTAGGGGAGAGAACGGAGGGGGGCAGTGGGGAAGGCTCAGGCAGAGAGGCTGGTGTGAGGTCTCTTGAAGGGACTGTTGAGAAGGCAGGGGACAGAGTAAATGATGACTCAGTCACAGGAGCTGTGGAAGCCAAAGGGAACACAGAGGAAGTAGAATCTTCCAGGGCCTCTGGGAGTGGCAGCCAATTGACCTCAGCAGTTGCATTATTACACACCTCACAGAAGGGGTCTGGACATAAGAGTTGACGAAAGCGGGTGGTGTCATCGTGCCGGCCCAGGGGGCTGCAGAAGACAGGAAGTACAAAGATGCAACCAGGACCAGAACAAACATGAGACCCTGGCAGGTCTGGCAAAAGTATGGCTGCCCAATGTATGCTATCCTTTCACATTCTTTTACTTCCTTAATCTCACAATAAATCTTTTATCCCCCTCCCCAAGGCTTTCACATTCTGAATCTGAGGATTTTCCCTCCCATGTCAATACCAGGCTTCACTGAGGCCCTAGAAATCCAAAGACTCCACTAAAAAGTGGGATACAGGAAAGAAGGTAATGTTCAGTCACCTTTGCAGAAGAGAAAGCACCTTCCTTGCCTCCTCTACTTTGCTCTGGCAAGCTCTGCAACCTGGGACACCAGGAGAGTGATGAAGGTAGAAACAAGGAGACCTTATAGGAGGCTTAGTAGAATGTCCTTTAGCGGTACCTCAAGTATATGTTGCTTTATCATTCACAAAGGGCTTTCATATGTATTCTCCCATGTGATATTCAGAACCACCCTCTGAGGAATATAGGTCAATGGTTATTTACCTCAAAGAGGAATCTGATCATCCAGGAAGTCAAAGGACTTTTACAGAGTCAGGACACAGAAGTTCTGACTCTTGACATCTCACCTGGCCACCTGTTGGGAAACACCCATTGCCCAGGTCCATCACTGCTTCATGCCCAGCGATGAGCAGAGCAGGGAATCTGAGAAGTGTCTCAGGCTCTGACTGCCTTCCCACAAGCCTCTCCTCTGAGAACTCTGGTCTCTGAGAGAAACTGTATCTAGCAGTTGACATCCTCAGAGATCAGGGACCTTGGATCTCATGGAAAAGGCAGGAAGGGTCACCCTTGGAGAGTTCAGGTGGGATAGGCAGAACCTTACCTTTTGGTGTTCCACCTTTCCTTCTCCTCTTGGCTCTGCCCTGATGCTGAGAACAAAAGAAAAGAATGAAGGGCTGGGGCTCATTTCTCTCACTCTTCTCTAGGAAACTCAGATATTCATTATCCATGAATAATATGACTCTATTTTAATTAATAGAACTTTATGCTCCTTCCTTTTATCAATTTTAAAGGTTTAAAATGCTTTCGATTTTTTTCTTCTTCGACAAACTCAAAGAAGGACTTTCGACTATGAGGTCCACACTTGATATTCTCAGTCAGAAGTCATCTGCCCAAGGAGGGCCTAGCATCTGAGGCCAACAGTCACGTCCATGTCCCTCAGATAGGACCCTGTATCCTGGAGCTCAGGCTCCAGGCTCTGCTCAGAGGCTCAGCATTGCTGCTCTGATCAGCCCAGCACAAAGGAAGGCTCTGTCGAGAGAGGCCTGATGTGAGAAATGAGGCATGATCAAGCAATGGGGAACTCTATTCTCCTGCAGAGATCCCAAACTCTCTAAATAGCCCAACCCAGGGCCACAAAGTTACTGCAAAGTTATTGCTTGGGATTTTATCCTGGAATCTCCAAACACTCAGATGGGCCATGGGCTTCAATTGGAAGCCTTAGTCCCCCCAGAACTACTGGCCCTGCCTGGCCTATGATGTTCTATCCTCTCCTTGAACTTCCTATCTTAGGTGTCTCTCTGACCCAACCAATCTCACTGAGAAATGTGAGCAGGGGAACAAGAAAATAAAGAATCATTCTTTGAGAGGCAACTTTTGGTTCCAGCTCCAACACTTAAAGAGCTTGAGTGCCATTACTCCAGTCTTCAGAAGAAGCAAAATCTGAACCAATTGAAAGTCAGTGACTTTTCTTGTAGCATTAGAGAATTAAGGTCACAGGGCAAATCACTCCAAAATCTTCATAGAGGGTGAATGCAGAGAATCACAGTTGAGGTCCGCTTACCTCAAGCAGAGGCCACTGGAGCTAGAAATTGATAGGAACACTTAAAAGGACACTTTGACAAATTGCTAGAGGATGCACATGGGCTAACATGAGAGCGAGAAACTCCTAGGGTCATTATCTTAGGGGGGCCTGCACCTATTCATGGGTTTCACCTATGGGAACCCCACCAGGTTCTCACAGTGAAGAGCCATGAAAAATTCTGATGTTTCTGGTGGAGGAGTGTGGGAATGGGAAGAAAAGTAACAATTTTGAAAACATTCTGAAATATCCCCTGAATGTTCTCCATAACAGAAGCTTACTCAGCAGAGGAAAAGACTACCAGAGACTTATCCCACATGGGAGAAGGGAAATTATCCAACTCCATTTCCCTCTAGCTTTCTTATCTCTTCTAAAAAGTGAAAAGAAAGAAAGAGAGAAAAGTGTTAGAAACATCTGTGAATAACCCAGGGGCACAGGACCACTAAAAGACAGATTTAATCATATCCCCTCCCCCCCAGCACCTTACTACCACATCAACAGGGCTCCAGTATGGTAACAGAGGATCATAGCCAAAAGAGCTGCAAGGCATAGGCTCTATATAAGGAGGAGACTTAGGGAAATCTGAAGACACCAAGGGAGATTAAAACAAGGACACTATAGGAAATTGAAGTCTCTGACATATACAGCTACAGTAAATATTAAACACAACCAACACCTACCCGGATTAACATAAAACTTCACACTAAGGTCTATTTACTTCAGTTCCTATTACCCAATACATTATGTCTGGCTTTTCAACAAAAAATTACAAGGTATGATAAAAAGGCAAGAAAAAACAGTCTGAATAGATAAAGCAAGCATCAGATCCACATTCAGATATGACACAGATTTTTGAATTGTCATACATGGAATCCAAAATAACCATCGTTTCATGTTAAGGGCTCTAATGGAAAAAGCAGAAACATGCAAGAACAGATGAGCAATAAGCAGAGAGAGGGAAACTCTAAGAAAGAATCAAAAGGAAATGTTGGAAACCAAAAACACTATAACAGAAATGAAGAATGCTTTTAATTGGCTCATCTGTATATTGCCTATGGCCAGGGAAAGAATAAGTGAGTTTGAAAATATGTCAGTAGAAACTTTTCAAACTGAAATGCAAAGAGAAAAAGAATTTTTTAAAAAAACTTTAACTCAGAATATTCAAGAACTGTGAGACAGTTTCAAAATGTATAATATACATGTAATTGAAATACCAAAAGGAGAAGAAAGAGAGAAGAGAGAATAAGAAATATTTGAAGAAATAACAGCCCAGGATTTTCCAAAATTAATGACGGATTAACCATAGATTGTGGGCGCTCAGAGAACAACAAGCATATAAATATGAAGAAAGTCTATACCTGGACATATTTTATTAAAACTGTAGGAAGCTGAAAGATAAAATCTTGAAAGAATACAGAAGAAAGTAATATCCTACCTCTAAAGGAACAAGGATAAGAATTATGGGCTTATCACAAACCATGCAAGCAAGAAGAGAATTGAGTGAAATATTTAAAGTGTTGCAAGAAAATAAAATCACCCTAGAACTTTGTGTCTAGTGAAATTATCCTTCAAAAGTGAAGGAGAAATGAAAACTTTCTCAAACAAAAACTGAGATACTCATCATCAGCAGATTTGCCCTGGAATAAATGTTTAAAAAGTTCTTCAAGGAGAAGGAAAAGGACAACTCAGCTCTACATAAAGGAAGGGAAAAGAAGGAATAAATGAAGGTAAAACAAAACTTTTATTTTTCTTATTCTCAGTTGGCCTAATAATACTAATGATAGTGTATTGGGTGATTATAGTATATGGATAAGTGAAATAAATGACATCAGTGTTACAAGGGACAGGAGGGAGGAATTGGGAACTCTGTTATAATGGAACCTGCACTACCTATGAAGTGGTATAATGTTATATATAAAAGTGGCCTTAGATTAGTTGTAAATGTATATTACAAATTCATGGGCAACCATGAAAATATATATATATATTTTTTGTTTGTTTGTTTGTTTGTTTGTTTTTGGTATGCGGGCCTCTCACTGTTGTGGCCTCTCCCATTGCGGAGCACAGGCTCCGGACGCGCAGGCTCAGCGGCCATGGCTCACGGGCCTAGTTGCTCCGCGGCATGTGGGATCTTCCCGGACCGGGGCACGAACCCGTGTCCCCTGCATCGGCAGGTGGACTCTCAACCACTGAGCCACCAGGGAAGCCCATGAAAATATTTTTTAAAGAAGAATACTTGACATGCTAAGAGAAGAGAGAAATAGAATCATATAAAGTGCTTGTTTAAAAATCAGAAAAGGCAGAAAAAGAGAAGAAGAAAAAAAGAATACACATAATAAATACTAAACAGTTACAGATATGGCAGATATTAATCCAACTATATAAAAAAATCACTAAATGTAAGTGTTCTAAATTCACCAATTAAAAGACAGACTGTCAGTGGATAAAACAAGATCCAATTATATGTTGTCTACAAAACACCCACTTTAAATATAAAGACACAGATGATTAAAAGTAAAGGGAAAGAGAAAACTGTACCATGTTAACACTGATGAAAGAAAGCAGGAGGAACTATATTAATTTCAGACAAAGCAGGCTTCAGAACAAGGAAAGTTATGAGGGATAAAGAGGGGCAATACATAACAACAAAGGGGTCAACTCTCCAAGAAGACACAACAATCCTTAACATGTGTACAATCTAACAACAGACTGTCAAAATATGTGAGGCAAAAACTGGTCCAACTGCAAGGAGAATTAGGTGAATCCACTGTTATTTTTGGAGACTTCAACACCCCTCTATGAGAAATGGACAGATTCAGCAGGCAGAAAATCAGTAAGGATATAGTTGACCTAAACAGCACCATCAGTCAACTTGATCTAATTGACATTTATAGAATACTTCATCCAACAACAGAATATGCATTCTTCTCAAGCACACATGGAGCACTGACCAAAATAAACCACACTTTGGGCCACAAAACACACCTTAACAAATATAAAATAGAAATCATACAAAGTATATTTTCAGACCATAATGGACTTGAACTAGAAATCAATTACAGAAAAACAGCTGGAAATGCCAAAATGTTTAGAGAGTAAACAACATGCTACTAAAACATGGGTCAAGGAAGAAATATCAAGAGAAAAAAATATTTTAAACTAAATGAAAATTAAAATACAACTTGTCAAAATTTGTGAGCTGCAGAAAAAGCAGTACTTAGAGAGAAACTGATACCATTGAATGCATCTATTTGAAAAGATTTAATATCTTTGAGGGACTCTGGTTTGCTGACCTGATCGATTTCTCCCTGTTTCCAAAGTATTGGGAAACATGAATTCCTCCTTAGGTAGCACAGTGACAGAAGAAGGAGCCCCACCCAACACACAAAGGCAAGGATGGGAAAACCTAGGAAGTTGAGCTGGAGCTCAGCCATGGTGCAGTAAGGCTCCTCAGACAAAGAAGATGGTCCAGATCATCAGAAGTGCATTGCTGCCTCAAGCATCTGGGCATTGAAAGTGCACATTCTAGATTAGAGTTGTAGAGTTCTTCACCCCAGATACCTAATTCTCTCCCTCCTCTATGAGGAGGATACTAGTAATGACAGCTCTTTTCTTTACCTGTCTTCTCCTGCATCCACAGCTCCACTGTTGTCTCTACCCACATTACAGAGGTTAAGCGTAAACACCAAAGGTTCTTGAGGGTGGGGGAGGGGACAACACAAGAGAGATAAACCCACAATCCTTCCCCCACCATCCAACCCAGCAGATCTATCCATCCCTCCAGGGCCATTTAGATACCTCTAACCCACCTTCCAACCCACACATTTACATACCATATATTTACCTTAGTGAAAATTTCTATTTATTCCACATGTTACCCAGATATTACCTGAGACCCTTTTACTGCTTGGTGATCTACCTTTGGACCCCACATAATATTTAAAACTCTGCTATGCCAAGGGATTTTTACCTCCAAGCCTTCAACTACAGCTTCCCCTCATACATAATGTGTTCTCACCTGTATGAAGCCAGAAACATACTCAGAAGAAATATACGCCCCCATATCTCCTCAAAAGAATTCACATTCACCAAAAAGTGTAAGAGTGCAGAGTAGCCTGTACGTGTACAGGAAGCATGACAAAAAGGGAAACAAGGGCATGGCACACCCATGAACCTATGGCAAACAACTTAAAAAGCTTTAGTAGTTCTTTTTTTCCTAAAATCCCTATTAAGCTAATTAGCCCCCTAAGGTTCTCAAATCTAGCCTCCTCCACTCATACAGTGTCTCATCCTGCTGCTTACTCCCTCTTCTGAAAAATCCCTTCTCAAAACATTTAAATTTTTTTTCTTTATTTTACAGAACACAACCCGAAGGACCAAACACACCCTGATTTAAGGAGTGGGCTTCTCTTTAACATAACTTCTAATGAGCACAATATTTAGCAATATGTTTTAGCTTTTTTGAATCACACTCATGGTTACTTCTTCTATGAAAAGTTTTATGATTTTTTTCCCCATCTACTTTCTTACTTGCCACCAAAATTCCTGTTGGCATCTCCATACCTTTTTAAACAATGATGTCATTTTTGTTGATGTGTATATGTATTTATTTCATCTCCCCGTGCTAGTCATTTAATAGTTGTAGCCCTTATACCTTCATTATTTAGATTATAAACTGCTGAAATTAAGCTGTGTCATTTCCTTACTTTGCTTGCCTGTATTCCCTCATTGAGTCTGATGAATCAGTCTTCACCCCAGTTACCTAATTCTCTCCCTCCCCTATGAGGAGGATACTAGTAATGACAGCTCCTTTCTTTACCTGTCTTCTCCTGCATCCACAGCTCCACTGTTGTCTCTACCCAAAAGGAGGGTCCATTTCAAGCCCACTCCATCTCACATACCTTCCTCCCTTGACTGCAGGAGGTGTATCTGTTCAGAAGAACCCCTCCACATATCTTTGTATCTCTGGTATTGGTTTTTTTTTATAGAAAGTTTGGTCCTGACTGTCCCTGAGGTCCCTAGGATTCACAACTGTAAAAACATCCTCTAAAGTCTGAGCAATATAAGCTCCACCAAAAGAATTTCCAGGATAGAAGGGGTCATAAAAATGACACATCAAATATATTCTTCAAAAAGTGGCTTTGTCATAAAAAAAGAAAGACTGAGAAACACTGATCCAGATTAAAGGAGACTAAAAACACATGACAACTAAATGCAGTCTGTGATTCTGAATCCTGTAATGGAGGTTTTGAAAAAAAGCCACAAAGGACATTACTCAATAAATTGACAAAAATGGAATATGAATGGGAAATTAGTTAAAAGTTTTATGTCATTGTTAAATTTACTGAAGGGGATAACTAACTGTACTGTATGTAAGAGAATCTTCTTTTTCTTAAATACACAATGAAATATTCAAGGAGAAGGTGGATGATGCATGAAATGTATTTTCAAATATTCAGAAATGTATGCATATTTTTCATATATGTGTGTGTGTGTGCGTATTCATATATAGAGAGAGTGGAGGCAGGAAGGGAAGGAGACAGAAACAGAGACAGAGAGAGGAGAGAGATCTCAAATGGGTCAAAATGTTAGTAGGTAAGTCTGGATAAAGGGTACATAGTTTTTACCATCCATGCATCTTTTCCACAAGTTTAGTTATTTTCAAATAAATACATTTAAAAAATGGACTATTGCCTGCTGTCCTGGATTTTACCTAAACTTTGAGATTTCTGCCTTTGATTCTTGCAGCTACCATCATCACCATACCCAAACCCCAGAAATGTGTAATGCCAGCTTTAAAAGTTATTTCACATTCTGTCCCAGGCAAGAAACCTGGGACCCTCTGCACATTTCAACAGGATTTTACAAAATGCTGCAGAAGAGCACCACACCCTCCCCACCAACAAATTTTTTTAAATTAAACACAATACAAAAAAAAAAAAAAAGAAGGAAAAAAATCAACATGTTTACAGAATGGAACCCCTAATTTTTCTTATCTGGTGCCACCAGGTCATCCGTCTTCTGGCGTTTTGTGGTGTGAATTGGTTTGCCAGCACTTCATCTGCTCTGCTCACCAGTTACCATTCCTCCACCAGATTTCCAACTTCCAAAAATGTGTTGACATCTTTTGTTGTATCCTCTCTCCTTCTAGTCATCCTTAAGCACTTATTCTTTCTAAATCCTTTGTTTGAATAGTTTTATTGAAATATAGTTCACATACCATACAATTTACTCATTTAAAGTGTGTAATACCATGATTTTTACTATACTCACAGATATGTGCATCACAATTTTAAAAACATTTTCATGACTTCAGAAAGAACCCCGTAACCTTTAGCTATTACCCGCCACCCTTCATCTCCCAGCTCTAAGCAACCATTAATCTACTTTCTGTCCTCTCTTGGTTTCCCTATTCTGAATATTTCACATGAATGGAATCATACTTGGTTATTTGTGACTGGCTTCTTTCACTTAGCATAATGTTTTCAAGGTTCAGCCATGTTGTAGCATGTATCAGTGCTTTTTAATGCCAAAAATATTACACTGCATGGATATACCATATTTTATTTACCCATTCATCAGTTGATGGACATTTGGGTTGTTTCTGCCTTTTAACTCTTATGAATAATACTGCTATGAACATTTGTTTACAAGTTTTTGTGTGGACATATGTTTTCGTTTCTCTTGAGTATATACCTAGAAGTGGAGTTGCTGGGTCACATAGTAATTCTATGTTTAACATTTTGAAGCGCTGCCAGACTGTTTTCCAAAACAGCTGCACCATTTTTCATTCCCACAAGCAGTGTATCAGGGTTCCAGTTTCTCCGCATTCTCACCAACACTTGTTTTAATCTGACTTTGTGTTTCTAGTCATTCTTGTGTGTGTGAAGTGTTATATCATAGTGGCTTTGGTTTTCATTTCCCTGATGGCTAGAGATGTTGAACCTCTTTTCACCTACTCTTACTTTTTTTTTTCATCTACTCTTGCTTTTAATGGCATTTGGGGAAAGAGAGAAGATAAACAAGTGTGTTTTATCTACTGTGTTTAACTCGAAACACAATAGCTCATTTTAACTATGTGACAGGAAAACTATTTTCTTGTAAATATTTGAAAACACATATAGTAATGTCAAGTCTTTATCAACATGCACAGTTTACTACTTCTATTCTTTCTGCATGTTATAGTTACTGTGTGATTAAGGGAAAGCAATATTGTGCACTGAATTTGACCTGTAAGATTACTTCTTATATGGGGTTGAGGGAGGAATTCATTCAAATGACTCCTTAGGGTTGACTAAAAGGCAGAGCAGAACTGATTGCCAGAGCCTCTAAAGCACAATGCTTTTTTGTCACCAATGCTGTGTACATCTGTTGTGAATAACTGTGTACCACAGGTGATAAGTATCAAAGAAATGTGAGAGCTCTGACATGGGCACATAGCATATGTCTTAAGAGATAGATGACAAGATGTTTAAATGGGCTTTTACACTTTAATCATAGTGTAAATGATGGGATGTATCACACATGCCAAATGATAACTGTGAAAGCTGGGTGAGGGGTGTATGGGAGGTTACATTGTTCTGTCTGCTTTCATGCATGTTTAAACATTTTTGTACTAAAAAGCTTTAAAAATAATAAAAGATGTAGAGTGACTCATAAGGAGAGGGAGGGAGCAAAAGGATACCTGGCCAGGGTGATCAGTCCATCAAGACTAGAGTTTAGCTATCTCTCAATAAGGAAATTTCAGGAAGTGTAATTCCTTTGACGTTGGGAAAGAAACTTCTTTCCATATAACAGGAAGGAAGAAGGAAAGGAGGAATGGGAAATTTTTTTTTTTTTAAGGATTTTGATGAAAATTTCCCATCTCATGACTTCTAGTTCTTCTGTGAATGTTGGTTTGGCACATCTGCTGAGCAAGTGGAGATGGCCTAAATTTGAGAAAAGTGAAGGAGATTTGAAATAGATTTGAGTAGCACTGGAGAGAAAATGGACTAAGGAAACAGTGACCTAAGTTCCATTTGTTTTGTTCACATGTTATTAAGCATGGAATAAGAATTTGTGGAATGGCTGCATTATTTCCAGGTAGCATGAGGGCTGAATTTATCATGGCATCAGTAGACTTGATTGTGAGATTTAATCCAATAGTCATCAGCTACTTATGGGAAGGTATTTCTGGAAAAGGCAGAGATAGGGGATTTTGCCAGACGGGAAGGATTAAAGGTGATTGGATGGGGCCTATTTGTAGTGGAGCTTTTTAAATGTTGCTTACCTGATAGACCACCAAGCCTACCTTGGAGAGAGAGAAAAAGAAGACAAGAGCTTGGTGGATAGAGGAAGAGTAAGTGGAAAAACGACCTAAAGTTGAAAAATTAACAAGTAGTATATAAGCTGGAAGGATGGAGGATGAAGCCAAAGGGTGGAATGTCAGGCTGTATTATTCCAGATGGCAGAAGTGTTCCTGGTAATAAGCTCTACAGTGTGGCAGTGACTGCACTGGAATGGAAGTAAAAATGAGATGATGTAGGAACAGGGAAGCTGGGTTACTGACAGGTCTATCCACATGGAGGTTAGAGCCCTCCACCATTCCTCACCTCTTCATGTTCCCCACCCTGGGCCCCCTCCCACTTTTGTCCCTCTCCTGGGGGCTCCACAGAATCTGCCTTCTCTGTGTGACCATAAGCTTCAGATATTGTAGGATCAATGTCATAACTCTGGATAAGAAAATAAAAGTAGTGAGAGAAGGCTGTAGTGGACATCTATTTTTGTTTTTTTGTTTTAACACCCAGTATCCATAAGTCTTTCTGGAAAAACTACCTCAGGTGCTCTCTAGGATACTCACCCTATTTTTGAGTCCCAGTCTGTACAAGTAGAGTTGCCTTCCCTCTAGACCTCATTGTAAGGGTGGGTATGTGTGCAGCCTTGGCCAAAAAAAGGAGGTCCATGGTAAGCCCCCAAATGTCTGATACCCCAGTGCATAGTCTAGGACTCACCTCTGGTTCATGAGCTGCAGCTATCCTGGGGAGGTGTACCACGGCTCCACCAAGGCTATTAATATCAGTGGTGGCACCTTCATCTTGATTGGTGAACTGTACACACTAAGGGCAATATCTTGTATATTCCCTTCAAGCATAGATGGAAGGAAAGCACCATGATCACCTTCCCCAAAGAGGGGGATGCCATCTTGATGACATCCTTGGAGATACTGTTTTAGTACTCAAAGACACCCCCATGCCTTTTTGATATAAGGCATCAGTGTGCCGTGCAGTTCTCTGGTCAGCCTCAAGGACATGGTGCTTGGATCAGATTGAGGAATGGGGGAGCAGGACAGGGCCAGAATATGGGAATGATGAGGCATGAACTTTGTTCCACCAGTAAGGACATTCTTTCCCTTCACTTTTTCTTTCTTTCCCACTCACTTTAAGACATCTTTTGCTTACTCTCAGCTGTATTTTACCCTGGGAGGTAGGTGGCTGCCTGGTCAACATTCCTACCACTGACAGCTGAGTGGTGCTTTTCCTCTGCAAAAAAAAAAAAAAAAAAAAAAAAAACAGGCATCAACTGAGCAGCCTGAAAAAATACCCCGGGAGGGGAACCACTTCCCCAGGGTGCCTTTCTAGTAAGGAAACCTCCATGTCAAGTTTAAAGTATGCTCTCCCGATACATTAACATGACCCACATAACAGATTCTTAAGCAGCTGCTGTGCTGTTCCTGGACCCTACGGCAAGTAGCCCAGGGTCCAGTAGAGCAACACCTCTGCCCAAATAGTGCCATTCAGGGTTCAGCCCCCTGTAGGAGCCTCTGGTCACTGAGTTCTAAATAATGATTAAGCTGTTGTTTCTTCTTCAGCATTATTTTCAGAAAGTATACCTGCACTTAACACTCCTCAGGTATAAAAGACCTATCTCCCCTACTTCTCTAAAGGATATAAAACATTCAGTGAGGGGGGAGATGTGGGCTGCTATACATTTTCATTAAGGCTAAGCTAAGCGGCAGAAGACAAAGCCCATCTCCTCAAATTTCATCAGGGAGGAAATGGGCTTTGGGGCGGGGCGGGGGGGTGGAGGGGGTGGAAGGGGCACAATATCTATTTCTCAGCAAGAACTATAGAGGACTGGTCACCTTTTAGCCAAAGCCAAAGGAAGCAATCAGTAAGAGCTGAACTATCTCCTTCCTTTCCCTTACACATAAGCCCTGAGTTACCCAAAACCCATGCCCCCAACACAGTACACAGTACACAGAAAAGATACACTATTATTAGATAAATATTTATTGGGGAGAATCAATAATCTCTACAAGGAAGGAGTTATTTCTGGATGGGAAGTCTTCATTCCTGGAAATTCTGGGGAAGTGTTTTCTGTCTAGACAGTAGAGACAGATGTCTGAACACATGCTGAGCGCAGTGGTGGGTGCCTGGCCAGCTTGACGCCTGCAGGTGGCGCTTGGGTGGGGCACAGGCTCCCTGTGGGACACTGGTGGGGGATGTTTGTGACACAGTCGCTGGTCCTTGAATGCCACAACTTTCTGGGGGTGTCTCTTCTTATCTCTGATCTGTCTTGTACTACTTGGAGGATAACTCTGGCCAGCAAAGATAGCTTCTTGATGGCAGGACTTGATATTTGTCAGTTTACAGGAGGGAGCCCTGTGGTTGAAAGGATGACCCTGGACAGGCTCTGTCCAGACCTGCACTTGCGCCTTTTGCTGAGTTTTCCTAAACTGCACTGGGGAAGGAAGGGGATCTTGAGAGTAGGTGACATCCATTGCATACTGACACCCCAGTTTCTCATCTAGGAACTTCCTGATGTCTGTCACGATTTTCTGAGCTTCAGTTGTCCCAGTAAAGGCAGGTCTACTTTTAACTAGGCCTCTGTTCTGCACAGTTGATATGGGGCTGCCCTTTTCCTGGGCATCTTCTTGCCTTTTGTATTTTATCCCAGAAAAAAGCCATTGCAAGAAGTGCTTCATTCTTTTTCTGATATGGCCTTCAGGAAGAGGCTGTCCCTTCTGTGATAGGATCTGGAAAGACTTGCTCGCAAGTGTCTTCTCTAGTACCATCTCCTGAGTAGGGAAACTCTTCCTCCTAAGTTGGGATGTCCTGAACCCTTTATCCCCTCGATCAAGCTCTTCTGCCTTGGGCTCCAGAGGGCTCACTCTCTTTGCAGTTGGTGGGAAATTCTTATCCTGGCACCTCCTTAAGGCGTGCTTAGGGACCCAAGGTTCCTGCTGCTGCTCCATCCTGATTCCTCTGTCCTCCAAATGGACATGCAGCACCTGGGAAGCTCCCATGTCCCCACCTGAGACAACCTGGGCATGAGTCAGTGAGGCCTCGTAAGTCAAGTTATCTGAAGAAAGGGATGTGTCAGTGGGTTGGCCTTGAGCCTGGCTATGCTCCCTGTTCTCCAGTTTAAAGTTTAACTCACTGAACAGTTGTTCTTTAAGGTCTAATGATTTAGGATCTTGGGGAACTGGTAATTTGGGTGGGGGGCTTCCAGTGGTCACGGTAGTTTCTACTTTATTCTCATTCACATTTATCATTTGGGAGCTCCCTGGCTTGCTAGTTGCCAACATGTCACTAGTTTTTTTGTTTTTTTTTTGCGGTACGCGGGCCTCTCACCGTTGTGGCCTCTTCCGTTGCGGGGCACAAGCTCAGGACGCGCAGGCTCAGTGGCCATGGCTCACGGGCCCAGCCGCTCCACGGCATGCGGGATCTTCCCGGACCGGGGCACGAACCCGCGTCCCCTGCATCGGCAGGCGGACTCTCAACCACTGCACCACCAGGGAAGCCCTGTCACTAGTTTTTAATTGAAGAGTATCAAGCTCCTCAGCCGTGAATACCTCCCTAGACCATCTGGGCATTGAAACAGGTTCTGACTTCTCCACCTTTTTGCCCTGTTGCATTTCTCCTTTATCACTGGAACTCACACTCATGCTTCGGCTCATATCTGGCCCCAGCTTGCTTTGCAAGCAGCTTTTGGGGATATCTGTTGGCTAGTTGAGTCTGTCTATGACCTGCTTTCCCTGTGATGCAAAGGGAGACAGGCAGACGAGTCTGTCTGGCATCCTTAATTCTCTGAACACCCTCTGCCAGCCCACGGTTGACATCAGAGCGTGGTTGTCTCAGGACCCTCTGTCCTCCTTTGCCCACAGGTGAGGTGGCAGGGAGAGAACGATCCAGGTCAGGGGCTGAATTTGTTGTTCCCACTTTGTCTCCATGGAGAGATTTAGAGCTTCCTCTAAAGGACTTGAAGATCCCAGATTTGGAGTCTGCCTCAGAAATCACATTGGTTGAGGAGGGCAAGTTGGCATGAGACAAGGACTGGTATGAGGCATCTTTCAATTTAAAGATCTGTATGGATTCAAGGACCTTGCGGGGAAGGGCCCACAACATCCTCATATGAAACCTTTTAATATGGGTTTCCAGCATCTGTTGTGGACTGGAATCAAAAGTCAGGTCCTGAAAGGTATTCAGGGGGTAGGCCTCACACACTGGTGATGGCAAACTTCTCTGTTTTGTTTGGGTGTGGGATTTCACAGAAAGAAGCAATGTTTGCTTGATAGCATGCCATGAATTACGCACAGTCTCAGGGAGCCGACCCTCATTTATTTCCTCCAACTTCTTGCTCAAATGTACTTTTAGGACATTTTCAAGTTGTCTCCGACTTAGACTCTTTGCTGACACCCTTGAATTTTTCTCTGAGAGACTCACCATCTGACTGTTTAGGTCTTTCTCAGAGTCATACCCCGGATCCTTACCTGAAGAGCTCTTTGGGTCATTCAACAGGTGATCTTTTGGGCCATTCTCTAGGCTGTGTCCCAGATCTTTACCCACATCTTCCTCTAGCTGGAACATTATACCAGGGCTTTCTGGAAGTGAGTTCTCAGGAACAGGCTTCAGTAAGATGGCAATTGATTTAGATTGAGTGACAGATAAAGTGCAGTCTGGCTGTGGTGAAACAGACAGAGCTGGTGGTGCATGATGACAAGCAAAAGAATCAGGGTGATTCATTGCCTGGGACAAATCTGATAAGGGGTTGATATCTTGGGAAAGGGTGGGGTCAAGAGAGAAAACGGTATCCGGAGACACAGTGGCCTCTCGTGGGAGAACAGGACCTGCTGTCTGAGTGTCATGTGGTAGGAGATGGGGAAAGGCAAGGGGTTGGGGTGGGGAATAGTCCACAGGGAATTTGGAATCCAAGGAAGGAAAAGGCTCTGGTGCCAGAGAATGACCCAATGGGGAGGGTGAAAAAGAGTCAACTAAGGGGGTCATTGGGTTAGGGGAGAGAACGGAGCGGGGCAGTGGGGAAGGCTCAAGCAGAGAGGCTGGTGTTAGGTCCCTTGGAGGGACTGTTGAGAAGGCAGGGGACAGAGTAAACGATGACTCAGTCACAGAAGCTGTGGAAGCCAACGGGGACACAGAGGAAGTAGAATCTTCCAGGGCCTCTGGGAGTAGCAGCCGACTGACCTCAGCAGTTGCATTATTACACACCTCACAGAAGGGGTCTGGACATAAGAGTTGACGCAAGCGGGTGGTGTCATCGTGCCGGCCCAGGGCGCTGCAGAAGACAGGAAGTACAAAGATGCAACCAGGACCAGAACAAGGAAAGGGGGACCTGCTGGCCTGGCAGGGGTGGGGTCACTGGAAGCCTGCTGCCCCTTCACATTGCTCCACATCCATGAGTTCACAACATGCTCAATAGCCCTCACCTCAAGGCCTTCATCACATACTCATTCCTATGCTACCCCCTGCCATGACTACAGCAGGTTGCACTGAATCCCTGGAATTGCATAGAACATGCTAAGGGGGGATCAGGAAAGAAGGGGGAAGAGTCACCTTTTCAGAATAGAAATCAGCTGCGTTTTCTCCTCTGTTTCTGTCTGGTGACATCTCCAACCCAAGAAACCAGGAGAGTGGGTTATATGTAATGAAGGTAGAAGCATAGGTATAATAAAAGAGTCCCCTTATGGGAAACCCTTGGGATATTAGACTCTGAAAGGCCCAAGAATTAGTAGATGAGGTCAAATGGTCAATGATATTAACATGTGTATGTTGCTTCTTGTAAAGTACTTTCACATGCATTTTATCTCATGTGATGCTCAAAACCACGATGTGAAGCCCAGAGATCAGTGTTGCCTTAGAGAGGGATCTGATCATCCAGGAAGTCAAAGGACATTTACAAAGTCAGGACACAGAAGTTCTGACTCTTGACATCTCACCTGGCCACCTGTTGGGAAACACCCATTGCCCAGGTCCATCACTGCTTCATGCCCAGCGATGAGCAGAGCAGGGAATCTGAGAAGTGTCTCAGGCTCTGACTGCCTTCCCACAAGCCTCTCCTCTGAGAACTCTGGTCTCTGAGAGAAACTGTATCTAGCAGTTGACATCCTCAGAGATCAGGGACCTTGGATCTCATGGAAAAGGCAGGAAGGGTCACCCTTGGAGAGTTCAGGTGGGATAGGCAGAACCTTACCTTTTGGTGTTCCACCTTTCCTTCTCCTCTTGGCTCTGCCCTGATGCTGAGAACAAAAGAAAAGAATGAAGGGCTGGGGCTCATTTCTCTCACTCTTCTCTAGGAAACTCAGATATTCATTATCCATGAATAATATGACTCTATTTTAATTAACAGAACTTTATGTTCCTTCTTTTTATCAATTTTAAAGGTTTAAAATGCTTTCGATTTTTTTCTTCTTCGACAAACTCAAAGAAGGACTTTCGACTATGAGGTCCACACTTGATATTCTCAGTCAGAAGTCATCTGCCCAAGGAGGGCCTAGCATCTGAGGCCAACAGTCACGTCCATGTCCCTCAGATAGGACCCTGTATCCTGGAGCTCAGGCTCCAGGCTCTGCTCAGAGGCCCAGCATTGCTGCTCTGATCAGCCCAGCACAAAGAAAGGCTCTGTCGAGTGATGCCTGACGTGAGAATGTGAGGCATGATAAAGCAATGGGGAACTCTGTTCTCCTGCAGAGATCCCAAACTCTCTAAATAACCCAACCCAGGGCCACAGAATTACTGTTTGGGATTTTATCCTGGAGTCCTCCAAACACTCAGATGGGACATGGGCTTCAACTGGAAGCCTTGGTCCCCCCTGAACCCCTAGCCCTGCCTGGCTTCTTTCCCTAGGAGGGTGTTCTCTCCTCTCCTTGAACTTCCCATCTTAGGTGTCTCTCTGAGCCAACCAAACTCATTTTAAAATGTGGGAATAGAAATGGAAACAACAATAAAGAATCTCCGTTGGGGGCTCACCCAGGGCTGCTTACCTTTCGGATGTCTTTGGTTTTACTAAAGATAGATGAAAATGGCAAGCGCACCAGGTACTACAGGAACAGAAGAAGCAACCCCAACCCGCACGGGACGACGAGGTTTTGGTCAATATCCAAGGATGTTGAGTCAAAGCTCAGACATGGGTCAGTAAGCTGTTCAAAAATGAGAGAGCGTTCCATTTTCTGAATTCCGTTTTCTGAATCACAAGGCTGCTTGAAGATACTGAAGTTATTGAGCAGTCCCAGGCCTGCATCACAGAGCACTGAAGAGTCACAAAGGGTTTCTGAGTGTGGGGGAGGGGACAACATGGAGAGGGTGTGTCCACAGCCCCTCCCCCACCCACCAGTCCAGCAACCCCTTCCGCCCCTGCTGGGCCTTCCAGGTCCCTCTGCCCTACCCTGCCATCCTATTTTCCAACTCCATCTTTTCATGGTTTCATATATTTACGGTAATGAAATTTTCTGCTGTCCCATCTGTAACCCAGATACTACCTGGGTCCCCTCTACTGTTTGATAGAAACTTGACTTGGGTCTCACCAATTCCACTGCCTTAAGTGTCTGAAATACTGTCTGGAATTTTTGCTTGTACCCACACATTTATACTCAGCATCATATATGTCCTTAAATCCATCTTTCCTATAGAATCTTTTCACTATGCAAACCCAGTTATAAAGAACTTAAAAGTTCTTTTATCCAGTTTTGTGAATGTTGACTAGGGAATTTTGCTTTTTCTTGCAGTCAGCCGTTACCATCTTCAGTCAGAGGGGCTGACTCAAATAATTAAAATGAAGAATTCATTATTCAACATTCACAAAACTAAAGTTACTATAAAATAAATGTAAATAATTAAACTTTCACGAGATCTTGAGGATAAGTCTGTAGCACATATTTTTCTGAAGTTAGTGAAGCTTAAACTGCATAAAGACTTTTAGGACATGCTACACACACACACACACACACCCTTTGACAAACCAATCTGGTATTTTCAAATCTAACAATAAAGTGTTTTCTCATTTTATTCCAATCTTCCATCTTTTGTTTTGACCCTACTTCTTCCTACTCTACCTAAAATACAGACAGTCCCTGACTAGGGAACATCAATTTTCTAACGTGTGCACAAATCCCTGTCCTAGTCAGTTTGGGCTGCCGTAACAAAACACCATAGACTGGGTGCTTAAACAACAAACACTTATTTCTCATAGTTCTGGAGGCTGGGAAGTCCGAAATGAAGGCAACAGCATATTCTGTGTCTGGTGAGACCTACTTCCTGGTTCATAAACAGCTGTCTTCTCCCAGCAACCCTGCAGAAAAAGTGGGTGAGAGAGCTCTGTGAGGTCTCTTCTATAAGAGCATTAATTCCATTCATGAAGGCTCCACTGTTATGACCTAATCACCTCTCAAAGGCCCCATCTCCTAATACTATGATATTATATTGGCCTTAGGGTTTCAACATATGAGTTTGGTAGGACACAAATATTCTGTCCATAACACTACCCAAAGGCTGTGCTAAGTCCTCTGGTGGCACGGTGGGACCTAGGAATGTCAAAGCCTTAGAGAAGAATCGAGTCTTGAGCAGCCTTACCTGATTATCCTTGTGGGCCCTGTAAATATAATCTTTTCTTAAGTGTGCCTTGCCACAAAGGTTGAGAAGCTCTGCTCTATATAATCATCCCAATAAATGTTTGAAAATCAACTACCTGCCATGTTTTTCAGGCTCCTCTTGTCAGGTTTAAATAATCCCAGTATTTCCCTCCCCTCTTCCTATATCTTCCTTTCTAAACTCTTTATCTTCATGATAGCTGTTCTCTGAACTGTCTCCTAATTTCTCATGTCTTTCTTAAACTGTGATGCCCTTTATTTGACACCCATGGCCTAGCACAGTTACTTGATCTCCTGTGAAAGGGTTAAACAGCCTTCAAACCCACAGAGTCTTCTTTCAATTATGCAGGAATAGGTAACCTACCCTGAGGATAAAATCTGCCAAGAGGCACCACTTCCTCCTGACCTTGATATGCAGCCTCAGCCAAGTTTTCATTTAATAAATATTTACTACTGGAAACTAGGAGACACAAGTACCTGTAAGTCACAGGCTCTGTCCTTAAGGGCCTCGTGGTACAGTTTTAGGGGAAAGCCCTACACAGGTCAAGAGTTACATAACCGCACAGGAGAGGTCCCCCATGGCATTTGTGAATTGGCAAGTGATCTCTGGAATAGATCAGAGAAGGGACAGATGCTGTGGGTGATAACTGCTCAGACATTTTATGCTCCTTAGGAAGGTATCCCTGCATGCCTCTCCAATTTTCTGATACAAATTAACGATTCTTGGAGAAGATGGTTAAAGAAGAGCTTTTCTCTTTTAAAAGGGCACATGTTGGCTAGATATCCTTACATACATGTGTGTGCCTTGCGTGTAAAACTTACAAGAAGTTTCAATAAAAAGGCTTTTCCCAAAATGTTAATAAGATTCCTTTTCAGAACCTGGTAGAGCTCCTTCAAAATTGAAAGAAACAAAGGACTAAATGTACAGCACTTTTTTTTGCTTTTTTTTGCTTTTTGTACCAACCACAAATAAACTCCATTGGTATTTAGTAGGAGAAGTTCACAGCACTTATCCTTCCTAGACTAACATCAATGATAAATTATAAATTTATTTGTCTAATTTATAAAACATTTTGCTTTCAGCGATCTCAGTGGATTTTCACAAACATCCTGTGATGTAAACAGTACAGGTATTATTGTGCCCATTTTATCAGTAAATAAAACTGAAGCTCAGAGACGGGAAGAAACTTCCTTAGATCGTTCAGCAAGTAAGTAGTAGAGCCCTGCCTACTAAATTCCCCACATTCTCAATGCTACTATTTTAAACAATATAAATAAGTGACTTCTTAAAAGGTATGCCCTGGTACTAAAATTAAAGTGGTTATGTGATTGAGAATATTCACTTTATCCATTAAATGAGGCCAAATTTGGGAAGTAAAGAAAAGCTATTTTTGGCATCCTATCACCTCTTAGGTACCTTTTCCTTTTCATTCTCAGCACCAGTATCTTGATAAGTTTTCTCTATTGCCCTCTTAAAACCTACTTTCAAGAACTCTACTACATATGATTCTCAGTAAGGTATAAATGAATAATAAAAGTTTAAAATGTCATCCCTCCCAGGAACACATGTCACACATTTTACATATATCTAACCCCAAAGCCTTGTAATAAAGCTCTCACCAGAGCATTTCAGGCAGCCATCCTGAGGTGGCAGTGGTGGCTTTCAGTAGAGTGAGATCTTCTCCTCTCCGCCCAATGACATCTTCCCAGTTGACCTTCGTCACTACACAGAAGTCTGGTCCCAGATTTCAGGCTGCACATGGTTAGATTATCCCCAAGAAAGAGTATTTTCCAAAAGCTCTACTAGAATAGTACGCTGCCTATTGGAGGAGACTCAGTAGGGGTAAGTCGTTCGTCTAGGATTGTCACATGTCCTCAGTGCTCTCGCTCACATCCTGGCCACGGTCCCAGGGATGAGCCACGTAGAGGGAGCTTTTTTCAGGTTACCAAAAAGCCTGAAGGACAACAGATTCTAGAGTAGAATCCTTTAAAACTGAACTTAGCACTGCCGCTTTAAGATGTTCTTATGTTCATACACACACCACACTTTCATTGAACTCTACCATGTAGTATTTCTAGTAGAAATATCAAGAAAATAAGGCATTGCCTCTGCCCTCAGGCAGGTCATAGTTCAGTACGTAAGGCCTTCAAACAACTATAATAAAGTGATATGAACTATAAAAGAAGTAGGAATAAGAACACAATGAAAATACAGATGAAAGAGCAATTAATTCTTCCGCCAGGAGGGAGATGAGAGAGAGGCAGGGAAAATTTCAGACGTGGTGCCAACTGAGATGGGCCTTGTGAGGTCACCTCCTCCTCCTCTCCATCCTTGCCCTGGCCCTCTTCCTGTTCCTCACCCCCCTTCCTCCTCACCCTCCTTTGCTTCTTTCTTTAGACTTTAATTTTTAGAGCAGTTTAAGGTTCACAGCAAAACTGAGCAGAAAACACAGAGCTCCCATATGCCATCTGACCCCCCAACACCCCTCCACACACACACACAACCTCTCCCACTATCAACATCCAGCACCAGGACTTCCCTGGTGGTGCAGTGGTTACGCCTGTCAATGCAGGGCACATGGGTGCGACCCCTGGTCCGGGAAGACCCTACATGCCACGGAGCAGCTAAGCCTGTGCACCACAACTACTGAGGCAGTGCTCTAAGAGCCTGTGAGCCACAACTACTGAGCCCGCAAGCCATAACTACTGAAGCCCACGCACCTAGAGCCCGTGCTCTGCAACAAGAGAAGCCACTGCAATGAGAAGCCCATGCACCGCAACGAAGGGTAGCCCCCGCTCACTGCAACTAGAGAAAGCCTGCGTGCAGCAAAGAAGACCCAACACAGCAGAAAGGAAGGAAAGGAAAGGAAAGGAAAGAAGGGAGGGAGGGAGGGAGGGAAGGAAGGAGGGAGGGAGGGAGGAAGGAGATAAAAAAAAAAAATCCAGCACCAGAGTGGGACATTTGTTACAATCATACCTACATGGACACATCATTATCACCCAGAGCCCATAGTTTACATGAGTCAGACTAGTGTATAGTGACATGTCTCCACCATTGTAGTATCACACAGAGTAGTTTCACTGCACTGGAAATCCTCTGTGCTCTGCCTCTTCACTGCACCCTCCACCCTAACCCCTGGCAACCACCAATCTTTTTACTCTCTCCAGTGTTTTGCCTCTTCCAGAATGTCATATAGTTGAAATCATACAGTGTGTAGGTAGCCTTTTCAGATTGGCTTCTTTCACTTAGTGATATGCATTTAAGTTTCCTGCGTGTATTTTCATGGCTTAATAGCTCATTTTTTCAGTGCTGAATAAATACTATTCAGTTGTCTGGATGTACCACAGTTGATTTATCCATTCACCTTAGACATCTTGTTGCTTCCCAGTTTTGGCACCTATGAATAAAGCTCCTATAAACTCTTTTTCTTAAAAAAACACGTTGTTGAGGCATAATTCACATACCATATAATTCACCCATCAAAAGTGTACAGTTCAGGGGCTTCCCTGGTGGTGCAGTGGTTGAGAGTCCGCCTGCCGATGCAGGGGACACGGGTTCGTGCCCCAGTCCGGGAAGATCCCACATGCCGCGGAGCGGCTGGGCCCGTGAGCCATGGCTGCTGAGCCTGCGCATCCAGAGCCTGTGCTCCACAACGGGAGAGGTCACAACAGTGAGAGGCCCACGTACCACAAAAAAAAAAAAAAAAAAAAAAAAAAAGTGTACAGTTCAATGACTTTTAGTATATTCACAATGTTGTGCATCCATCATTACAATCAATTTGGGAACATTTTCATCACTCTAGAAAAGAAACTCTGTTCCCCCTAGCCTTCACCCTTCAATCTCATCACTCTCCCCAGCCCTAGGTTACCAGGAATCTACTTTCTCTATAGATTTGTCAATTCCAGACATTCATGTAAATGGAATTATACAATATGTGGCCTTTTATATCTGGCTTCTTTCACTTAGCATAATGTTTTCAAGGTTAGTCCATGTTGTTACATGTATCAGTACTTCACTTCTTTTCATGGCAAGTAATATTTCATTTTATGGATATACCACATTTTGTTTATACACTGATCAGCTGATGAACATTTGGTTTGTTTCCACTTTCAGCTATTATGAATAAAGCTGCTATGAACATTTGTGTACACATTTTGGTGCAGACATATGTTTTCATTTCTTGCTTATTCATTTTTGCAATAACTTAAAGTCACACTTTGTCTAAGTTTGTTGTTTTCTGAGATTTTGGTAATATAACCATATCATACTCCCTATGAAATGCAAGGTTTGGAGTCTAAATGCAGTTTTTGTCAAATGTCTGGGTGCATCAATTTGCCCTCCTGCCAACACTCTCAAAATTAGCCCTTGAGTCAGCAGGAATGATGGTGATGCATAATGCTTAACATTTAAAAGTAATGAACACCTTATGTTCTCAAGTTCCTATTCTTAGAAAATCAGAGGAGGGTGTGGGAAGAGAAAGTGCAATCCAGCCAAAGTGAACATGAGCAAACCTATAACATATATAAAAGTGCATGTGTGGTCACACTAAAGCATTGGGCATGTGTCTGAGGATGAGAGTAGCAAAAAAAATTAGGCTGAGAAAGAAGGGGACTCAACTGTGAATGACTTTGAATGACAGTTTAAGCAGCCTGAACTCTGGACCAAGGGAGTGGGAAGCTAGGGTTTTCATAACCAGAAGAATGGCATTCCCAGATCTCTGTTTTGGAAAGATGACTGGCAAGGTGACTGAGAGTTAGGGGGAAACATGCAAATTATATCACATAGGACTCTTTCTCTTGCAGATGATAGAAAACCTAATGAATTCTAGCTTGAGCAAAATTTTTAATTTATTGGCTTCTATTTCTCTATAACACAGGAGCAGATTCAGTTTCTGACTTGCTACCTCTTGGTTCTGCTTTCTTGGTGTTGACTCATTCTCAAGCCACTTCTCTTATAGTCCCAAGGTGGCATCCAGCCAGGAAAAACAGAATTGTTGTCCCAGTTTCTCAATCAAAGTCCCAACATTCAAGTGACTGGGACCAGCTCAGGTCATAAGAACACCCATGAAATAATTACTGGGAACCAGAGAATACTACTGGCCTAGTCTGGGTCAGTGCTACTCAAAGTGTGGTCCATGGACCAATGCCTATTTCCACATTTTTGTTACTATCTGCAACAAGATAAGTTTAGACAATGGAATATTACTCAGCCATAAAAATAAACGAAATTGAGTTCTTTGTAGTGAGGTGGATGGACCTAGAGTCTGTCATACGGAGTGAAGTAAGTCAGAAAGAGAAAAACAAATACCATATGCTAACACATAGATATGGAATCTAAACAAACAGAAATGGTTCTGAAGAACCTAGGGGCAGGACAGGAATAAAGACACAGAGAATGGACTTAAGGACATGGGGAGGGGGAAGGGTAAGCTGGGACGAAGTGAGAGAGTGGCATGGACATATATACACTACCAAATGTAAAATAGATAGCTAGTGGGAAACAGCCACATAGCACAGGGAGATCAGCTCGGTGCTTTGCGGCCACCTAGAGGGTTGGGATAGGGAGGGTGGGAGGGAGATGCAAGAGGGCGGAGATATGGGGATATATGTATATGTATAGCTGATTCACTTTGTTATACAGCAGAAACTAACACACCATTGTAAAGCAATTATACTCCAATAAAGATGTTAAAAAAAAAGGTAAGTATAGAAACTGAGGATGGTTAGAAACTTGTACTGCAATTTGAGAGAGTAATTAAATTTAATAATAAAAACTGAGGCTTATATTTTGTATGTCATAGTTCATGTGTCATTTCTCCAGTGATTCATTTTTACTATATTTTATACAAGTACCAGTCCACAGTGGATGGGGGTGTGGGAGATGAAGCAAACTGGTCCTTCACCACAGATAGTCTGAGAAACCATGGTCTCATATACATGGTCCACTGTGAATCCTGCGGGTGAATCAACATTTTGGAAGCACACAGGGAGACTTTGGGGAGCTCTTTCCCCCTCGCCATGAAAGAAGGCAAAAATAAATGTCCACTATAATCGGGATCTTAGTTGGAGAGAGGAAGGACATTCCCAGACTTACTTTAGCTCTCTTATTTTCTCATGCTTTTTTCCGCGTTGACCTGCCCTTATTCAGAGTCCCTAGTAAGAATTTACTCTGCATAAGCTTTGGATATGGCCAGTTTAATAGGCTAAACATTACATGGGCATTCATCTACCTTGCCCATTAAAACTTTTATTACTAGAATCAAAGCATTTGAATGGCTCTCTTAAGCCATTAAGAGAAAAACAACTTTGAGCTAGACTAACACAAGGTAATTACTAAGCTGAGCGAAATTCCTCTGCCATGCTCTTGGCACTGAGGTATGGAAACTCTACAGCCCTATAAGAAGTCTGAAGGTAAAAAAATTTTTTATACAAATTTCAGGGGTCTAAGTTTCTCATTAAAAGTACATTTTAGAAAGTTGTTTTAAGTTAACTTGCTAGGGCAGTTGTACGGCAAGGAGATGGATGTAGCAATTTGTCAAACTGCAGCTTTCATCTCTCTTTTAAAATAATATGGAAACAATAAAAACACAATTAAAACTAAAATTAAAAAAGCATAATCTGAAAGAGTATTTTGATTTTTTTCTAATTAAAGCTCTGCAATTAAAGTTTTGCTGGAGAACAACCTGTGTTTTTAATCTCACAAAGGGCTAATAAATGCACAGAATTTGAGATGTCTGCTAAAACTCAGAGCTGGAAGTGACCTTGGAGAACCTTCTAGTCTGGCTTTCTCATTTTACAAATTGGAAACTGAGGCCAGAGCAGGTTTATTTCTTTTTTCCTTAATCCTTTCTTTCATGTGTGTGCATGTGTGTGTTTTCTCTTGGTGTCTGCACATAATTTAGTCACTCAATATAGGACTTTCTTCTTTCCAGTATGAAGACAAGGACTCAACAAACACCAAATTTTATGCAGTACTACCTTGAAATCTGCAATTTTTGCCTAAGTGAACTTCACAAACCATTGAGATAGTAATGCATTTTTGTGAAAACCAAATGGAAATACAGCATGTGCCTTCATGCCTTCTGCAATAAAATAAGCTGAATGTAACTTCAGTATTCTTTGGTGACCCCAGCTTAGTCTAATAAACAGCTGTGATACTGCAGAGGAGCAGGTGTAGGCGGTCTGGGACATGGACACTAATGTGCATTGTCTCCAGCAGTGCCCCACAAACCTGCTATCATTTTAAAAATCCATCACCTGTATTTTAGGAGTTTACCTCTTTTTCATATAAACACAACAATTGTTTGTCAAATATACATACGCAGTGCAAAACCGACCTATGACAGAACTGCCTTTAGCAGGTCACAGGGCTACCCTAAAGAGTTAATGAAGTTTGGATCACTTTTATCCCCTCAGGGGGTGAGGGAACGACAGGAAGGAAATGGAATATAACAAATAATATAAGATTTGGTGGGTACTTAATTTGTGCCCCAAACTTTCACTCATTTCATTTCTTAACTATCTTGTGAGAGAAGAATTATTTCTCTCACTTCACAGATAACAAGACTGAGCCCCAGAAAGATTAAATAACTTGCCCAAGGCCATAAGAGCTAAAAAGTGAAAAAGTAAGGATTTGAACCAAGCTTGCTTTGGTCCCAGACGTGCGTCTTCAGTCCACACAATACTGTCTCAGAGAGTAGAGTCACTGGGTGTTGATCACTGACTTCATTTTAACATGCCAGGAGCTGTATTTTGCTGTATAACAAACCACCCCCAAAATTAGTGGCTTAAAACAATGAACATTTTATTTGCTCATAATTCTGCAATCTGGGTTGGGCTTGGCTGGGTGACCCTTCTGTTGATCTTACTGATGGCTACTCATGTGGATTCATCCAGCTGGCAGGTCAGCAGGGGCCTGGGATTGACTGAGACACTGGGATGGCCAGGCTTGTCTCTCAGGGCCTCTCCCTCTTATGTGGCTTTTCTGACAGCCTCTCCACATAGCTCTAGCAGGCTAACAGAATTCTTATAAAGCAGTTCATGGCTCTGAAGAGAACAAAAGCAGAACTTCTTAAGGCTTGGAACAAGAACTGATAGAGCATCACTCTGCCACTTCCAGTTAATTAAAATAAGTCATACTCCCAACTCAGGTTCTAAGAAAGAGGACTACACAGAGGCAAATACTGGGAGATCACGGGGGGCCAACAATGTAACAGTGGTCGCTATACTCTTCTTGAACTGTGGTACAATCAACTGTAAAAGTTGCTGTTTCTTCTATATCTTCCATTTTTCTTATGTCCAGTTTTTCACTCTTTTCCTGTTTGTTTCTCCACTTTCTCCTACCATTTCTTAGCTTTTCTGCATTGTAACTGGCCTTCCCTAGGCAGCCACAAATAAAGGATGCCTCTCCTTCAGAGCAGTGAACTGACCAATCGCATCTTGTCAACCCTTTTCTTCAGGTCATCAGTCTTTGCTAAAGTGTTCTACTGACAGAGGTTTCTTTGTCTAGGTTTTTGTTTCATTTTGCTTTGCTTTATAAACTGGGTTCAAAGCTGGAAGTCTAATTTAAAGGAAATAGGACATTACTGCCTCAAGAAGCAACTTAAGTGAGTACATTTAAAAGCTTCACCCTTATAAATAAAATTTAGAATCTATCATACTCCTCTTCAGTTTTACCTGCAAGAAGGCAACATGTCCAGTTCAATGGCCAAGGCAACAAATCAATGTTTATCATGTTTTACATGCTTTAAATTCCTCTAGCAGTCATTCACCAGGGCAGAGAAGGAAGAGAGGCCTGTAGGAATCAGATAATTTCCAGCATTACAATTCTAGTTCACAGCAGGTTGCTTCTTACATGTAGCTAAAATGAGATCAGATTAAATTTCCATTGCATCATTCAACCTGTCTGATCACTGCTTTCTGCTGGCAGGAGAGTTTCAAGAGTACTAAGAATTAGGGCCAGGAGAACTTGCTGTACAGATACCACAAGCATGAAGAGGGCAAAGGAAGTAAGAGAAAAAAATTGTAAACACCCAAGGTGAAAATTCTTGCAGAAGGGGATCATGGGTTTCCATTTGAAATACTGAGGAATTAAAATGAAAGTTAAAATAAAAGTTGAAACGTGAATTACCCTTCAAGTGTTTCCAAATCCATTCACTGACAATGTTTATCATTGTGTCTTTTATTCTGCTCCCTGAGGCCAGTCACTGGATCCTTGATTGTTGGATTACATCTCCACCAGACATTTAGGTACAAAAATGAAAGGGGATTAAATTTAATTTGGCTATGAATTGCTCAAGTGAAGGAGGCAACTGAGATAAAATGTCTGTTACTATTTTAGACTAATTCATTGACTCTACTCTGTGTTCTGTCGTCACAAACATAAAAAGTTGATTGAAAATGGGTGTAAATTCATACATAAATAATACACAAACTCATTACAACCCTCATAATGATTTACAAAGTCCAATAAATATTCTATGAAAATTTGGAGAATCTGACTAGATTCTGATGTTCTCAGGAAGAAAAAATTGATAAGTTTATCAAAGAAATTTTTGAATGAAGAATATGAACGGCAGCCACACTAGATATTTAAATACAGCATAAGGCTGAGCTGGAGGGAGTGGTTCCCACCAGCACCAGTGTCCACATGGTGGGGAGAGCTCCAACGGTGGCTGCCGCCAGTTGACTCTGTCCCCAGGGTGAACAGCAGTCGTCACCATCCCTCACCCCATGCCTCTCTGGGAAACTCTCCAAGACCAGTAAGCATTTTTTGTGAGAAGTCTCTTTTAAAACTGCTTTTGCTATATCCCATAAATTTTGGCATCAACATGTCTCATGGTCTGCCTGAAGGACAGGGCCTGGATCTGATCCCATCTCTTCATCACAACCTCCAATTCTCCCCCTGGACCAGCCTTCACCACCCTCAGCCTCAAGTCACCTGTCATGGTCTCCCACACGAGCTCCACTCTTTTTACCCTTTTGCTCACATGTTAGCTTCTGCCCTTTTATATGGAAAAAAAACTTTCTATGGTGAAAAAAAACAAGGCTATGATAATTAAAATAAGACACTACAGAAAGAAGGAAAAATATAAAGATATAGAACACACACTAGACAGTCCAGAATTGATTTTTTTCCATACAAGAATTTGCTAGAAAACAAAAGTGACATCACCAGAAAGGAAGAACTATTCATTAACTTGTGCAGGAATAACTGGGTAGGAATTTAAGGGAAATAAAATTAATTTAGACCCATCTTTCATAGTGTAAAACAAAATAAATCCCAGATATATTAAAAAGTTAAATATTTTTAAAACATCCTTTTCCAAATGCCCACTCAAACAAGGTATTAGATCTGTGAATTTAAAACCAAGGATGACTACCTAAGCTTAAAATCCTTTTAAGAAATCATAAAACAAAAGACCAACTGTTCAGACTACATAAAATTTGAAACTTCTATTTGTAAAAAAAAAAAAAAGAGTAGCAAAACCAATTTTTTAAAAAAGAACAACAGCAGATTGAGAAAATGCATTATTTTATTATTATAGCAAAAGAAAACATTTTCACATTTATTTTTACTTTTTAAAAAAATTTTTGTTTATCTTTGGCTGCGTTGGGTCTCCATTGCTGCGTGCGGGATTTTCTTTAGTTGTGGCGAGTGGGGGCTACTCTTCATTGTGGGACACGGGCTTCTCATTGTGGTGGTTTCTCTTGTTGCAGAGTACAGGCTCTAGGCGTGCGGGCTTCATTAGTTGCAGCACGCAGGCTCAGTAGTTGTGGCTCACGGGCTCTAGAGCGCAGGCTCAGTAGTTGTGCTGCAGGGGCTTAGCTGCTTCGCGGCATGTGGGATCTTCCTGGACCAGGGCTTGAACCCGTGTGCCCTGCATTGGCAGGCAGATTCTTAACCACTGTGCCACCAGGGAAGTCTCCACATTTATTATTTGTTGATGAATTTTTTTTCTGTATGTGGCCTTTGTTCAGGGCAACAGAATTAATATTCCTAAAACCCCATTTCCTTATGACATTTCTTTGCAGGAGTATAGCAATTCTCTGTTGTTTACCATTCTCTAATGTCAGTCATTTTCAGTACAACCTTCACATACTCACCATATCCATAGGCCATCTCTACCCAATATTTATTTAATAATTTTTGTTAAATCAACTGTTTTACTTAAATAAATTTACCTTTGTTCCAACCAATAATTTCTATGAAATCAGAAGTTTTATGTAAATGAGATTTAAATGTATAATACAAATTTAAAACACAAATATGTCTACCATTGAAAATTACCTATGCTGACTGTGATGATTAATTTTAATGTCAACTTGGCTAGGATGTGGTGTCCCACTGTTTGGTCAAACATCAGTCAATGTTACAGTTATAGTGGTTTTTTAAGATGTGATTACCATTTAAATCAGAAGACTCTGAGTAAAGCTGATGGCTTTCCATAATGTGTGTGGGCCGCATCCAATCAGTTGAAAGACTTGAGATAAAAGACTGAGGTCCCCCAAAGAAGAGGGAATTTGGCCTCCAGACTGCCTTCAGATTCAAGACTTCAACATCAACTCCTGCCGGAATTTCTAGTCTGCTGGCCTGCACTGCAGTTTTTGAGCTTGAAAGCTTCCACAATCACATGAGCTAATTCTTTAAAATAAATCCTCACCCTGTCTATCTGTGTGTGTGTGTGTGTGTGTGTGTGTGTGTGTGTGTATACACTCATACACTCTATCCTATTGGTTCTATTTCTCTGGAGAACCTTGGCCATCCTTTGGGAACACTGACTTTACAAATCACATTCAAGAGTCTTGGCCTGGATGCCAATGTCCACCTAAATCTGGCTTCTCCTTGCTGTTCCAAATTCATTTCATGTGACTTTCCACTGCACACTCTGCTTTATCCATCTGGTCACCTCACACCTTTGTTTGTGCTCTGTACTCTGCTGAGAATGCTTTGATTTGCCAGGCCTCCCCAGTTACTACCTTCAAGGCCTGGAACAATTACCACATGGGGAGCTAAGGAAGAAATCAGATTCTCACATTTTGACATATATAAAACCAACTTTGGAAAATAAGTTTCCATCTCATATGCCAATTCTGACTAAGTGGCGGTAGCTTCTTGGAACATGTTAAGGAGGATTCTGAGGCTTGGAAAGAACACAGTGATCTGTTAGTGATATCTAACAGCAGAAGGGTGAGAAGGGGTCAGACTGGTAATAAACTCATTTGCTCTCTGGTGTGATTATTAAGAAAACTAGCCAGAAGTATTTTCCTGAGCCCTTTCCAATGCCTACTCAAACAAGATATCAGATCTATGAATTTTTTTAAAAAACCAATTTACTTTCTAGTCATTTCCCTGATTTACCTATATAGGGACGTCAACCAAGAGCATTCAAACAAAGGTAGAAAGAGAACAGAGAGCAACCTACATTTGCTTCCCCAAAACCTGCTTTTTCACATAATACCAAACATCGAAACAGAATCTACCTACTGGAATGAGTGAGTGGGGAATACAAATATCCCCAGCA
This sequence comes from Mesoplodon mirus, assembly GCF_964341445.2. Classification (NCBI taxonomy): domain Eukaryota; kingdom Metazoa; phylum Chordata; class Mammalia; order Artiodactyla; family Ziphiidae; genus Mesoplodon; species Mesoplodon mirus. The sequence goes on along the minus strand of NC_138976.1, from coordinate 88,702,426 downwards.
TGACCACTTAGCTTTTCCGTGGCCAAGCTGCCCAGCACCTGACACTGGGACATCCTTATAAACATTTGGGGAAATCACTAGGTATGAAAATTCTCTTGGAGCTGAAAAGTTGCATTGGTCCTTCCCTCACATCCCTGCCTTCCCGTCCCTGGATTGCTAGAATGAGAAAAGAAGCAACCCTTTGCAGCACACCAAGATCTGAGTTTGCCTGATAGATACAGATTTTCCTAAAAAACAACCTAAAATTGTCCTGATAGGAAATCATCCTATGCCTGGTTTTCAATAGTTCTTGCCTGTGTTCTTTAAGATTGGGAATAGCGGGGTGGCATGAGTATTATACAGATGGATTAGGTTACTTTCATTTATTCTGAACTTGAGCACTTCCTTCCATCACAACAATGTGACAGACACTGAAGAGACAAAGAAAACTCATATTTGGTTTGTGTTTTCAAGGAGCTTGTAGCTTAATGACAGTCAAAGAACATATAGAAACATATCTTAGACCAGGGTCGGCAAACTTTGTTTTATGAAAGACCAGATAGTGAATGTTTTCAGCTCTGTGGGCCATATATTTTCTGCTGCAACTACTCAACTCTGCTGTTGAAGCACAAAAGCAGCATAGACAATACTTAAATAGATGGGTGTGGCTATGTTCTAATAAAAATGTGTTTACAGGAAAAGGCTATTGGTCAGGTGTGGCCTCTAATTTGCTGATCCCTGACTTAGACTCTACTAGATGTATTAGGACCTGAGATGAGCACCTCTCAGAGGAAGAGTTTAAAAAAAAAGGGGGGTGAGGGTGGGGATCAGTCTTTGGTTAATGTGGTCGTTTGAATAATCACAACCTTATCCGTTGATTGTGATTTTTAAATTTATTAAAAATCTCACGGGACCTCCCTGGTGATGCAGTGGTTAAGAATCCACCTGCCAATACAGGAGACAAGGGTTCGAGCCCTGGTCCGGGATGATCCCACATGCTGCAGAGCAACTAAGCCCGTGTGCCACAACTACTGAGCCCACGGGCTGCAACTACTGAAGCCCGCATGCCCTAGAGCCTATGCTCCTCAACAAGAGAAGCCACTGCAATGAGCAGCCCACGCACCATAACGAAGAGTAGCCCCCGCTCGACACAACTTGAGAAAGCCTGCACACAGCAACAAAGACCCAACACAGCCATAAATAAATAAATAAATAAATAAATAAATTTATTTTTAAAAATAAAAATAAAACATATGTAACTCTCAGTAAGATCTATGGCATTTCTTATGAATATGTGAGGAAATAAAGCAGTTATATTGAATAATAGAATGACTTTATTCATTTTAAAATATTTTTAATACAAGATTTTCTATAGTCATAATTCATTCAATGAGGAGCAACTGCTAAATATGAAAATGATGTTGTAGAAACCTACAGGGCAGAGCAGAGAAAGCCCTAGAGGGAAATAAGAAGAGTCTTACAGAACGTGTTCAGTGGAAATATGCCCCTGTCATGCACAGAGTTCCTAATTTTTCAAATCATCATGAAATATTCTGGAAAAACCATCCTCACCCCAAAATCTCAACAAAGGCTCTCTTTTTTTAAAAATTAATTAATTTTTTTGACATGTTTATTCGAGTATAATTGCTTTACAATGGGGTTTTATTTTCTGCTTTATAACAAAGTGAATCAGCTATACATATACATATGTTCCCATATCTCCTCCCTCTTGCAACTCCCTCACACTCTCCTATCCCACCCCTCTAGGTGGTCACAAAGCACCAAGTTGATCTCCCAGTGCTATGTGGCTGCTTCCCACTAGCTATCTATTTTACATTTCATAGTGTATATATGTCCATGCCTCTCTCTCACTTCATCCCAGCTTACACTTCCCACTCCCTTTGTCCTCAAGTCCATTCTATACATCTGCATCTTTATTCCTGTCCTGCCCCTAGGTTCTTCAGAACCCTTTTTTTTTTACATTCCATATATATGTGTTAACATATGGTATTTGTTTTTCTCTTTCTGACTTACTTCACTCTCAGTGACAGACTCTAGGTCTATCCACCTCACTACAAATAACTCAATTTAATTTCTTTTTATGGCTAAGTAATATTCCATTGTACATATGTTCCACATCTTCTTTATCCTTTCATCTGTCGATGGACACTTAGGTTGCTTCCATGTCCTGGCTATTGTAAATACAGATGCAGTGAACATTGTGGTACATGACTCTTTTTGAGTTATGGTTTTCTCAGGGTATATGCCCAGTAGTGGGATTGCTGGGTCGTATGGTAGTTCTATTTTTAGTTTTTTGAGGAACCTCCATACTGTTCTCCGTAGTGGCTGTATCAGTTTACATTCCCACCAACAGTGCAAGAGGGTTCGCTTTTCTCTACACCCTCTCCAGCATTGTTTGTAGATTTTTTGATGATGGTCATTCTGACTGGTGTGAGGTGATACCTCACTGTAGTTTTGATTTGCATTTCTCTAATGATTAGTGATGTTGAGCATCCTTTCATGTGTTTGTTGGCAATCTGTGTAACTTCTTTGGAGAAATGTCTATTTAGGTCTTCTGCCCATTTTTGGATTGGGTTGTTTGTTTATTTGATATTGAGCTGCATGAGTTGCTTGTATGTTTTGGAGATTAATCCTTTGTCAATTGCTTCACTTGCAAATATTTTCTCCCATTCTGAGGGCTGTCTTTTTGCCTCATTTATGGTTTCCTTTGCTGTGCAAAAGCTTTGAAGTTTCATTAGGTCCCATTTGTTTATTTTTGTTTTCATTTCCATTTCTCCAGGAGGTGGGTCAAAAAGGATCTTGCTGTGATTTATGTCACAGACTGTTCTGCCTATGTTTTCCTCTAAGAGTTTTATAATGTCCGGCCTTACATTTAGGTCTTTAATCCATTTTGAGCTTATTTTTGTGTATGGTGTTAGGGAGTGTTCTAATTTCAATCTCTTACATGTAGTTGTCCAGTTTTCGCAGCAACACTTATTGAAGAGGCTGTCTTTTCTCCATTGTATATTCTTGTCTCCTTTAACAAAAATAAGGTGACCATATGTGCATACGTTTATCTCTGGGCTTTCTATCTTGTTCCATTGATCTATATCTCTGTTTTTGTGCCAGTACCATATTGTCTTGATTATTGTAGCTTTGTAGTGTAGTCTGAAGTCTGGGAGCCTGATTCCTACAGCTCCAGTTTTTCTTTCTCAAGATTGCTTTGGCTATTCAGGGTCTTTTGTGTTTCCATATAAATTGTGAAATTTTTTGTTCTAGTTCTGTGAAAAATGCCATTGGTAGTTTGATAAGGATTGCATTGACTCTGTAGATTGCTTTGGGTAGTATAGTCATTTTCACAATGTTGATTCTTCCAATCCAAGAACATGATATATTTCTCTGCCTGCTTCTGTCATCTTTAATTTCTTTAATCAGTGTCTTATAGTTTTCTGCATACAGGTCTTTTGTCTCCTTAGATAGGTTTATTCCTAGGTATTTTATTCTTTTTGTTGCAATGGTAAATTGGACTGTTTCCTTAATTTTTCTTTCAAATTTTTCATTATTAGTGTATAGGAATGCAAGAGATTTCTGTGCATTAATTTTGTATCCTGCTACTTTACCAAATTCATTGATTAGCTCTAGTAGTTTTCTGGTAGCATCTTTAGGATTCTCTATGCATAGTATCATGTCATCTGCAAACAGAGACAGCTTGACTTCTTCTTTCCCTATTTGGATTCCTTTTCTTTCTTTTTCTTCTTTGATTGCTGTGGCTAAAACTTCCAAAACTATGTTGAATAATAGTGGTGAGAGTGGACAACCTTGTCTTGTTCCTGATCTTACAGGAAATGGTTTAAGTTTTTCACCATTGAGAATGATGTTGGCTGTGGGGTTGTCATATATGGCCTTTATTATGTTGAGGTAAGTTCGCTCTATGCCTACTTTCTGGAGGGTTTTTATGATAAATGGGTGTTGAATTTTGTCAAAAGCTTTTTCTGCATCTATTGAGATGATCATATGGTTTTTCTCCTTCAGTTTGTTAATATGGTGTATCACACTGATTGATTTGCATATATTGAAGAATCCTTGCATTCCTGGGATAAACCCCACTTGATCATGGTGTATGATCCTTTTCATGTGCTGTTGGATTCTGTTTGCTAGTATTTTGTTGAGGATTTTTGCATCTATGTTCATCAGTGATATTGGCCTGTAGTTTTCTTTCTTTGTGACATCCTTGTCTGGTTTGGGTATCAAGGTGATGGTGGCCTCATAGAATGAGTTTGGGAGTATTCCTCCCTCTGCTATATTTTGGGAGAGTTTGAGAAGGATAGGTGTTAGCTCTTCTCTAAATGTTTGGTAGAATTCGCCTGTGAAGCCATCTGGTCCTGGGCTTTTGTTTGTTGGAAGATTTTTAATCACAGTTTCAATTTCAGTGTTTGTGATTGGTCTGTTTCTATTTTCTATTTCTATATCTTCCTGGTTCAGTCTCAGAAGGTTGTGCTTTTCTAAGAATTGGTCCATTTCTTCCAGGTCTAATGGTTTATCAATTTTGTTCTCAAAGAATCAGCTTTTAGTTTTATGGATCTTTGCTGTTGCTTCCTTCATTTCTTTTTCATTTATTTCTGATCTGATCTTTATGATTTCTTTCCTTCTGCTAACTTTGGAGGTTTGTTGGTTCTTCTTTCTCTAATTGCTTTAGATGTAAGGTTAGGTTGTTTATTTGAGAACAAAGGCTCTCTTTTTCATTCATGTTCCCTCCAGCAACTAGAAATTCATTGAGCAGTGGGGCAAATAAAAAGTCTGGAAAATCTGATGGAAGATCAGAAAGCACTATCTTACTATTAGAGATACTGATGTTCTAAGGAAATTCTGGCCTTGCAAAAAGAACTTGTTTCTGAAAAGTTGATTTCAGAAGTCCACTGAAACAAAGACTTCGGGTAGGTACCGCCACTGACTCAGCTTGCATGACAGAGCAACTTATCTCCCAAAGTTCATTGCACTGTCCCTCATGATATCATTAAACTTCAGTGTCCTAGAGGTTATGGGGGAAACTACTCCCTGTTTCACTGTGAAACCAAAGTCCAGATAGATGAAGCTACAGTGAGTAGCACAATCACTGCCATCATTCACAAAATGACTAAATTTCTGGAGGCGACAGTGGAAGCAAAACTGAGGGACTGGCCATCTGGCAAACTTCACTTCCACATCACTGACGCCCCTCCTCTATCCCCAATACATATAGTTCCTTTATATTTGAATCCCCATCAAAATATCCCAAAGACAGCAGTTGATAAATATTGATATATCTCTTACTCCCAATTGGGTATTTACATTTTTAAAGAGGACTCTTAAAGACCAAAAAGTAATGGTAAAACTTCCAGCATCATGAGTGATAAAATAACTTTATTGGAAATGGGAAGAACCCTGACTATCGGTTTCCCAAACCACTTAAAAAACAGGCTTTGTTGATTAAGATACTAGTGGATAATCAGCTGTCCATTCACCATATCAAACATGTTTTTCACAATTTTAAGACAAATCATTATGTCGTGATAAGCTATCCAATGGATTTGGTTAACTAAGTTTCTTTCTAAGTATGTTTACATAATGTCTCACTCTCAAGAATCTGAAATAAGAAACAAACATCACTTGGTTACCCACTCTATTGTATAGTGCTAGATTCTGGGAATACTAAGAAATACAAGACATGCTTCCTGTTCTGAAGAATTCTGCATAGTCAAAATAAATAGTAAAGCAGATCTTCATTTGGCCAGTACAAATCCCCACAAAAGTGCAATAACACACTTACCAAAATCACTGTTTTTCTACTGGTTTCCCACTGCATTTAAAATAAAGACAAAACTTCTTAACAGGCCCATGAAAACCCATATGCTCTAGGTGACAGCCTCTTCTCTGGCCATAAGCCCACTTTCCCTCTCTGCTCCAGACATACCATCCATCTTTCAGTCCCTCATTCTTACCACTCTCCCTCCTTCCCCAGGGCCTTTGAACAGGCTTTTTCCTGAGCCTGGAAAAGTCTTCAATCTGCTTTCTCCCTAGACAATTCCTTTCACTATCAGCACTCAGATCCATTGTAACCACCACCCTCCATTATAGGCTTTCATTGCCCCCACGTGCCTATCCCCATATTTTTCACAGTAGCAAATCTTTTATTCATTACATAGTTATTTTATTAATATATTTCTCTCTACTCAAAGCTCCATGAAGGCAAAGATCATGTCTATTTTCTGCTTATCACTGAATCACTAGTGCTTAGCATATAATAGTGGTTCAATAGATACTTGTCTAGATGAATGGATGAATGAATGAATACCTGGACTTCTATAAATAAATTCATTTATATCTCTTTTATTTGATAATAGTAATTTCATATATAGTTATTAAAAGTCTAAAGTTCATTCAGCAAATATTTATAAAATTCCTACTATGTACCTGGCACTCTGCTCAGCACTGTAATACAAAGATAAAGACATTGTCCCTATCCATGCTGCCTACTGAAGCAGATGAGTAAACAAATAATTACAACACAACATTCATTATAGATAAGAGAAATCCAAAGTGCTATGAGAGCACAGAGGCAAGAATTAACTCTGCTTGGGGAAGCTGAAGAAGACTTCGAAGGAATTGACATTTGAGTTCTTCAAGAAGAAATAAAAGTGCAAAGGGCAAAATAGTGAGAGAAGGCATCCTATGGAGAAAACAGAATGGGAAAAAAGTCAAAAGGTTTGAAGAGCTTAGGATAGGCATGGAAAAGCAAATAGTTCTGTACCACTGTGACTGAGAGTTCATGGAAAGGGAATGACTTGACATGGGATGGAAATTGTAGGCTGACATGAAGCGATGAGGACATGTTAAATCTAAGGTAGGAACAACCCACCCACATGGGACTGAATGGCAGTTAGTGGGAGGTACAGAACAAAGGTTTGGGAAAGTACTAAGAAAGAGAGAAATACCCTCATGGAAATGATATGGGATATTTGGGAATCAGGGACTCCCTGTCTCTGATCACTTTTTCAAAATCATACTTGATAGGACAGTGTTTCCCACACTTCCCTAATGGCAAGAATCGCACGGCTGTTAAAGTACATATTCTAGGGACATATCCCAACCCTTCTGAATCAGCGTTCCCAAAGGAGAAACGAGGAATTCTGAATGTTTAACCAACAGTCTAGGTAACTTTTATTATCAGGGGAACATGAGAAACATTTTCAAAAGGAACTCCTATTCTACCTTCAGTTAGGCTCACCATCCTTTTCTTCAGCACTGTCCATTGGCCTGTCAAGAATGTGGCTGTCCAAGAAAATATCAACTTCAATTAGCAATTAACATTGCTAATCGCCTGACTCTTATTTCCAATAAAGTGATAAAATATGACTGTGCTAGCACAGGGAAAATACAAGCGTAATCAGCATATCACTGGGAGAACTGCATACACTACTGGAGGAAAATTTCAACTAATTATGCTCAAATATAAACTAGACTCTGTGTAGAAGGAAGAAAGCTCATGAACTTCTTCCATTAGTGAGGTGGCTGATTTCTTAGGTCTGCAAATCCATTTGCTTCTCCTCAAGTGACTAACTATCAATTAAATCATCTGTTGAGTTCCCATGAGCTGTGTGGTTGACTACAAAACAACTGAAATGATTTCAATGCTTAGTCATTGAGGTTTTCACTGACAGAGAATGGAGAAAGGATATACACTATGTAACACAGCCCAGTCTGTGTTTATCACACACCCCCAATCCCCCGTACTGGAAAAAACTCTTACTGTGTTATTGAGGTATTAGTGTTCAGAATTTGAGTTGGCCATACTGTAATCATTTGAATAGCAGCTATTCATTTAGCCTACACATTTCCTGTGACCAGCTGGACCATCACCTGACTATCCACAATTGTAGATGCACATATAAACTTGGGTGTTGTAAGCCTGAACCACTTCTTTTTTTTTTTAATAAATTTATTTATTTTTATTTTATTTATCTATTTTTGGCTGCGTTGGGTCTTCGTTGCTGCATGCGGGCTTTTCTCTGGTTGTGGCGAGCAGGGGCTACCCGTCATTGCAGTGCACGGGCTTCTCATTGCGGTGGTTTCATTTGTTGTGGAGCACAGGCTCTAGGTGCATGGGCTTCAGCAGCTGTGGCACGTGGGCTCAGTAGTTGTGGCTCATGGGCTCTAGAGCACAGGCTCAGTAATTGTGGCACATGGGCTTAGCTGCTCCATGGCATGTGGGATCTTCCCAGACCAGGGCTCGAACCCGTGTCCTCTGCATTGGCAGGCGGATTCTTAACCACTGCGCCACCAGGGAAGCCCCCTGAACCACTTCTAATGGGAAGCTTTTGCCCTTCTTGGGGATCCAGCTGGGTAACTGCCTTGAACCTTGGAACTCACTGAAAAGCAATACAGTGGAATCTGGGTTGTTTATACAATTTCCTTCATGGTTTTAGCTAAATAATTTCATATCTCTATGCCTCAGCTTCCTCACCTGCTATTCATCATAAACGCTGTCTTTTTAGCCTGTATCATATAGTACTATAAAAAGAAAAGATGGTTTTAAGAGTTTGCTTGACAGGATATCAAAATTACATGTTGGCATCAAATCAAATTTAAAGGGAAGCCTTATGTTTCAGTGGGCAAATATGTATAATCTGTTGTTTTTCTCATTTATAAATCAAATTAAATGAAGCTAAATTTACAATAGGCACCCTATCTGAGGCAACAGAAAATTGCCGTGAGGGGGAAAATTTTGTTCAAAAGCAGAACACCTGAGAGGTAAATACTACTATGTCTATATTTTATCTTTCTTTCCTAATGACATTTGAATGTAAAATAAGATGCTCTTAATAAAAGATAACTTTTGAAGACACAAAGTTGAAGGTGATCAATTGGCGTAGTGAGGGCAAAGGGCAAATAACAGTGGTTAAAGATTAAATGGGAAATGAAGAGCATGTAACATTGTTATAGATGGGAAGAGAAAGGAGAGTAGCTGGGGGCAAAACAGGACTGCTACTTTGTTTTCAGATAATATAATCATGGTTGCCTTATAGTTTTCAGCTTTTCAAAATGAGGATTATGGGCTGATCATTCAAGAAATGTAATGTATGTTTTCAAGAAATATAATGCATGTTTTCAGATACATTAAAACGTATGTATATTAAATTTAATATTAATTTTAAAAATTTTATTGGAGTATAGTTGATTTACAATGTTGTGTTAGTTTCAGGTGTACAGCAAAGTGATTCAGTTATCATATACATACATTCATTCTTTTTCAGATTCTTTTCCCATATAGGTTATTACAGAATACTGAGTAGAGTTCCCTGTGCTATACAGTAGGGCCTTGATGGTTATCTAGTTTATATATAGTAGTGCGTGTATGTTAATCTCAAGTTCCTAATTTGTCCCTCCTCTCCATGTTTCCCCTTTGGTAACCATGTTTGTTTTCGAAATTTGTGAGTCTTTTTCTGTTTTGTCAATAAGTTTATTTATATCATTTTTAATTAGATTCCACATATGAGGGATATCATATTTGTCTTTCTCTATCTGATTTACTTAGTATGATAATCTCTAGGTCCATACATGTTGCTGCAAATGGCATTATTTTGTCCTTTTTTATGACTGAGTAGTATTCCATTGTATATATGTACTACATCTTTTGTCCATTCCACTGTTGATGGACATTTAGGTTGCTTCCATGTCTTAGCTATTGTAAATAGTGCTGCAGTAAACATTGGAGTGCGTGTATCTTTTCAAATTATGGTTTTCTCCAGATAAATGCCCAGGAGTGGGATTGCTGGATGATGTGGTAGTTCTATTTTTTGTTTTTTAAGGAACCTCCACACTGATCTCCACAGTGGCTGTACCAATTTACATTCTCACCAACAGTGCAACAGGGTTCCCTTTTCTCTACACCCTCTCCAGCATTTATTGTTTGTAGGCTTTTCTTAAAAAATATTTATTTATTTATTTGGCTGTGCTGGGCCTTAGTTGCCACATGCAGGATCTTCCTTACGGTATACGGGATCTTTTAGTTGCGGTGTGCAGGCTCTTTTAGTTGCGGCATGCAGGCTCTTAGTTGCAGCATGCAGGATCTAGTTCCCTGATCAGGGATTGAACCAAGGTCCCCTGCATTGGGAGCATGAGTCTTAACCACTGGGCCACGAGGGAAGTCCCTGTTTGCAGACTTTTGGTGATGGCCATTCTGACCAGTGTGAGGTGATACCTCACTGTAGTTTTGATTTGCATTTCTCTGATAATTAGTGATGTTGAGCATCTTTTCATGTACTTTTTGGCCATCTGTATGTCTTCTTTGGAGAAATGTCTATTTAGATCTTCTGCCCGTTTTTTAATTAGGTTGTTTGTCGGGTTTTTTTTTTTTTTTTTTTTTTACATAGAGCTGCATGAGCTGTTCGTAAATTTTGGAGATTAATCCCTTGTCAGTTGGATCATTTGTAAATATTTTCTCCCATTCTGTGGGTTGTCTTTTCATTTTGTTTATGGTTTCCTTTGCCATGCAGAAGCTTTTAAGTTGAATTAGGTCCCATTTGTTTATTTTTATTTTTATTTTCATTGCTCTAGGAGGTGGATCAAAAAAGATATTGTTGTGATTTATGTAAAAGAGTGTTCTATGTTTTCCTCTAAGAGTTTTATAGTGTCTGGCCTTACATTTAGGCCTTTGATTCATTTTGAGTTTATTTTTGTGTGTGGTGTTAGAGAATGTTCTAATTTCTTTCTTTCTTTCTTTCTTTCTTTCTTTCTTTGTTCACGTGGCATGGCTTTCAGGATCTTAGTTCCATGACCAGGGATTGAACCCGGGCCCTGTGACTGAAAGTGTTGACTCCTAACCACTGGACTGCCAGGGAATTCCCCTAATTTCTTTATTTTACATGTAGCTGTCCAGTTTTCCCAGCACCATTTATTAAAGAGACTGTCTTTTCTCCATTGTATAGTCTTGTCTCCTTTGTTGTAGATTAATTGACCATAGGTGCATGAGTTTCTTTCTGGGCTTTCTATCGTGTTCCATTTATCTATATATCTGTTTTTGTGCCAGTACCATACTGTTTTGATGACTGTACCTTTGTAGTATAGTCTGAAGTCAGGGAGCCTGACTTCAGCTCCATTTTTCTTTCTCAGGATTGCTTTGGCTATTTGGGGTCTTTTGTGTTTCCATACAAATTTTAATTTTTAAAAAAAGATGACTTCTTTCCCAAATGTTGTAATGCTTATTTGGTAAAAGAGGTCTTGGGGAGTGAGAGCTACAAATATGGAGAGGGAAAAAGAGTAATTCCTGAGTGTTACTGAACTGTAGACAGATTTCTAAAAATACTAGAAATTGTACTTGGTAGACCAAATAGATACATTTAAATGAGGATTCCAGGAAATGCTGGGCATTGCTTTGCAAATGGCCATCTCTAAATTTTACAGATATTGTGTCCAGTCACAAAAAGATCCATGAGGTTTTCCAATGTTTCTTACCCTTTGGTCTACAGTGTAATTTCTCCAAGAGTGTTTACAATGGATGATAAGAATTATACAGAAAAAAATAAAACAGGAGGGTCATGTTCAGAACCCATATATATGGACACTTGATTTATGACAAAAATGAAACTACAAGAAGTGAGGAAAGAATGGCCATTACAATAAATAATGCTGGAAAAACTAGACAGCCACAAGGGGGAAAATTATGTTAAATCAAAGACATTACATAAAAAAGAATAATTCACACTGTGTATTTGACATCTCATAGTACAAAGCAGTGTTTCTCAAAGTGTGGCCCATGGGCCACTTGCATCCAAGTCACCTGGGTGATACTTAAAGATATAGATACTTGAGCCTACCTTAGACTTGTTGGTTCTCTAGTAGTAAGACCTAAGAATCTGTATTTTTGTCAAACTCCCCTAGATGTTTTTTAGTACAATAAAGCTTGAGATTCAACAGCAAATCATTTTGCAGTTAGAAAAACAACTATCTGAACCCCAGCTCTGCAAATTTATGGGCTAATTAATTAATTTGTCTAATGTAAGTTTTCTTCCCAGTAAAGTGGTGATAATAATCACCTCATAGGTAAGTTGTGATGACTGAAGGAGATATTGCATATACAGTGCTTACCGTAGTCCTGGTTCATAACAGACACTCCATAAATGTTAAAATTACTCTCCATATCCAGTAAACCTGCTAAAAGTGATGTGTTTTCAATCATAAACAAAAAATTTCCATTGTAAAATTATAATTTTGTACTAGTATTACTGTATATAAAGGACAGTACCTTTGTCGAGCATACTGACATGTAAGTGGAGAGTATTTGATCTTGTGAGCTTGTTTGGAGGTAATATCTAGACAATATAGCTATTCATTCATACACTTGCACCAAAAAAATTGTTGTCCCATCTACAAGATGCAACCTTACGGGACTTCCCTGGTGGCACAGTGGTTAAGAATCCACCTGCCAATGCAGGGGACACGGGTTCGAGCCCTGGTCCAGGAAGATCCCACATGCTGCGGAGCAACTAAGCCCGTGCACCATAACTATTGAGCCTGTGCTCTAGAGCCCACGAGCCACAACTACTGAGCCTGTGTGCCACAACTGCTGAAGCCTGTGCGCCTACAGTCTGTGCTCCACAACAAGAGAAGCCACCGCAATGAGAAGCCCACACACCACAATGAAGAGTAGCCCCCACTCGCCTCAACTAGAGAAAGCCTGTGCGCAGCAATGAAGACCCAACACAGCCAAAAATAAATAATAAATAAATAAATAAATTTATCACACACACAAAAAACGATGCAACCTTAGGTCTTGTGCATGTGATGCAATGACGGACATCTGCCCCATGACCCCAATGAGCTAAATCACCTTGGGAATGAATGTATGGCAGATTAATTCATTCAGCAAACATTTACTGGAGGATTATGATGTTCCAGGTACTGTGCCAGACTCTGAGCATTAAGAAGAGAAAGATGTGGCCCCTCCCCTCCAGTAGCACATAGTTTATGAGATGTTGCAGCATGTTATCCTCACATTTACATGTATTACACATGTAACAATTTTTTTACACATTAAGTTTTTTGTTAAATGGCTAGGAAACTGGGAAAGCCTGTTTTTTTTTTTTTTTTTTGGACAGGCTTTTTGGAATTAGGGATAAAAGAAAAATATTAAACAGTACATTTACTGTACCTAGCTTCCTTTCCTCCTCCTGCCCCCCAAAGCGAACATTTTTCTTTGAAACTTTGAAAACAATGCTCCCTTTTCTTCCAGCACCCAGCACTGCTGAAAGTAAGTGTGATACAATGAGTAAATGAAGGAAACTGCCCGGTGAAACAAAAGCTAGCTTAGCAACTTCTCTGGTCTGTCCACTCATCTCCTTGCTCTTCAGTACTCAGGGACTAACTATCAGTGCTGGAAAGTGGACAGCTACTTCAGAAAGTAATGGGGAAAAGAGGTGACGAATCAGGGCCCGACTGTGCCCACTCATAACCAGGAACACCTGAGATTCAGGTGAGACATTCTACAGAGACCGTCTACACCAGATTCCTAGGATTACCGTAACTAAGTTCCACCATGACACAGTTGGGTGGCTAAAACAACATAAATTTATTCTTTTGCAGTCTGGAGACCAGAAATTCAACAGCAAGGTGTCAGCAGGGCCAGGCTCCCTCTAAGGGCTCTAGGGAAGAATCTGTTCCATGCCTCTCGCCTAGCTTCTGACAATTGCAGGCAATTCTTGGTATTCCTTGTCTTGTAGCTGCATTGTTCTAATCTCTGCCTCAAACATCCATGGTCTTCCTCTCTCTGTGTCATCTCTTCTTATAAGAACACCAGTCCTTGGATTATAGGCTCAATCTATTCTAAGATGTTCACGTGAGTTTGACTAATTACATCTGAAAAGATCCTATCTCTAAATAATGACATTCTAAGGTTCTGAGTGGATATGAATTTGGGGGAGACACTATCCAACCCAGTCCAGTCTCAGGAGAGTATGGTCTTAGGGGAAGGCGGTGATAAGGGTTAGTTGAAATGCAGGCAGGCAGCAGATGGGAGCAAAGGCCAGGAGACAGAAACAGCTGCACACTTAGCATCCAGCAGCACTGATCTATTCAGGATTGCCTTCCCACATGTTCCTACCTTCACTGACAGGGCCCACACGTCCATTTAGGCATAAGAAGCACAGGGTCAAGGTACCTTTAGGGGACTATGAAAATGTTTCAATCTCTTTTAGAATCTAAAGAAAAAATAAATATAATCCAACCTGGATTATATTGATATTTATATCAGTATAGTCATAGCATACAATTTTTAATATTTTTTATGGAGGAGGGGGCTCAGGAGAGGGTAAAGTGCTTAAGGCACACAAAAGTCGTAATGCAGCCCTATTTACCAATGTTCATGCTCATGCTCTCTGGTGGAAATTTCCTCCCTCTTCCATCAACCATCTTATTACCCTTCAGGCCTCAATTTATGAATCATTTGTCTTGGGGAAATTTTCCTTGAGCAAATTTTCTCCTCCATCTCACCCCTATTCCATCCCCCCACGTACTCACACCTAGCTTGGTTTATGTGCTCCTTATGTGCATAGCTCTATCACTCCATCTCCACGTTGTTTTACAATGACCCATTTCTATGGAGTCACTCATAGACTCAATATCAGGTATCATTGTGATGCAGATACCATTGATGCTCCACCTAGATCCACTTTGTCATTATCGTGTCTCAGATGTCATGAGTGCATGGCTCACACTCCAAGCCTCCCAGAGAAACTGTCCTTGCCTGACAGAACTGTCTGGCGGTGCTTGCGAGCTCACATTAGCCTCTACTCATACCCAAGGGTGGTCCATAGCCAACCAGTGACCGATAGCAAGGTTGTAACAGCCCAGCCCCCTTGCCAATGGGGAGAATAACTTGTATGGTACCATTCACTCTCCAGAGTGTCCCATGAAATCACATCATAGCTTAGCTTCTTCCCCTGCCCTATTCTGTTTCCCCACCACATTTACAACATTCCCTCAGGATTAAATGGCTTGCTAAGAATACCCACATCAATCTCTGCTTCTAGGGAGCATGACCTGAGACATTTCGAATTGCCATGACCAGCATTAACAAACTGGCAAAAACTGTCTAATAAATGAACATATTGAATGAATGAGTGAGTGGACAAATGAAGGAATAAATGTTAGAGAGACATGGAAGCAAGCATCAAAGACATACACAGGCCTTTACAAGGGCTGAACTGATAATAAAGAACTTCAGCCCTTGCTAAACTAACAGCTTGAGCACACGGAGAAAAGATAGGCATGTAGGCTCTAGAACAATGGCGTAAGACAGGTTTACTCACAAAAACTGGGGAAGAGTCTGACAATTAGACCTGAAGGACAATGCCTGCTGTGTGCCCGGTTAGTCACTTCCACAAATACCAACAGACTAAGATGATATTAAGCCATCAAAACTGATGGAGATTTCCTTAAATTCGCTCAGACCTGTTTGGCCCAGAGCTGGGGACAAGATGAGTTTGCAAGTTTGGATTATGAGGTTAGTTCCAATGAATATTTGGAAACGATCATCTGTTGATGAAAGGCTGCCTTTGAAGACCTGATACCTTGCGACAGTACCCTGGTGATCCTAAAAGTGTGGTCCTCTGGAGCCAGTGTCAGACAAGCTGGGAAAATAAGAGAAGATTTCATGGCATGGAATTTCTATCATAGATATGATTCTTTGTAATTTAAGCAGATCCTCTCAACCTCTGCAGCAGTTTTGGAGCTGAGCAGATGGTAGGGGAAGGCTTGACTAAGTGGTGAAGTTTCAGCTGCAAAAGGCAATTCCTAGAATGACAATTCAGAAACTCATTTCCCCCAACACTTATCATATTGGCAGAGGGTTCATGAATCTTTTTAGGAAAACGAGAAGGAAGCAGTACATCAGAATAAGGCATCTTATGTTTGGTTAGGTTATATGGAAGCAAACACTACTGAATCCAATTCTTCCTTTGTGTTTGCTATTCCCAAGGCAGAGGGCTAGACTTGTTTGTAAATTAAATAATACCAAAAAAGCTAAAGCTCAGGGTCTGCAATCTAAAAGACCTCTGGCACACAAAGCAACTACTAAATGCATTCTAAGTTGCTCCAACCCTGGCTAGCATTACAGACCCCTGTAGTTTCCAGCTATATCTTATAAAGCCCCAACCCCCGGGCCATGGACCAGTACCGCTCCGTGGCCTGTTAGGAACCAGGCCACACAGCAGGAGGAGAGAGGCGGGCGGGTGAGCAAAGCTTCATCTGTATTTACAGCCGCTCCCCATGGCTCGCATTACTGCCTGAGCTCCGCCTCCTGTCAGATCAGTGGCAGCATTAGATTCTCATAGGAGCTCAAACCCTGCTGTGAACTACACATGTGAGGGATCTAGTTTGCCCGCTCCGTATGAGAATCTAACGCCTGATGATGTGAGGTGGAGCTGAGGCAGTGATGCTAGCGTTGGGGAGTGGCTGCAAATACAGATTTTCATTAGCAGAGAGGTTTGACTGCACAGAGACCATGATAAATCAATTGCTTGCAGACTCATATCAAAACCCTATCAGTGGAGATGGGCGCGAGCCGCGGCTGAAAGCGTGGACCCCAGAGACGGGCGTGGGATGCTGGGGCTGCTGCCGCCGCCACGAGGCCTGTGTGCGAGCACAAGTCACTGTCCACGCCCCCCTTCCGGGGAGCCTGTGCAGCCCGTCACTGCCGGGGTCCCGGGATCCACGGATGGCTTCCCTGGGAGAACGCACGGTGCACCTCGGGCTAGTGCAACGTCACGCTGGCCTCTGCCGCCGCAGGCTCGCCCCGCACTCCGTACCCCTCCCTCCCCAACAGCCTGAGTGAGCCAGAGTCCCTGAAGCGGCTGCTCCTTTAACCCTGTCCTGTCTGAGCGAAGAACAGATGCCCTCCGGTGACCTACACGGAGAGACGGGGCCAAATCCAAAGCTGAGACCCGGGAGCTGTGAGAACAAAGAGGAAGAAGGGAAATCTCTCCCAGCAGCCTCAGAAGCAGCGGATTAAAGCTCCACAATCAACTTGATGTACCCTGCATCTGTGGAATACATGAATAGACAACAAATCATCCCAAATTGAGGAGCCGTGTGGATGAAAGGTTCTTGGCACTGCAGCCAGGAGTCAGTGCTGTGCCTCTGAGGTGGGAGAGCCAACTTCAGGACACTGGTCCACAAGAGACCTCCCAGCTCCACATAATATCAAATGGCGAAAATCTTCCAGAGATCTCCATCTCAACACCAGCACCCAGCTTCACTCAACGACCAGCAAGCTACAGTGCTAGACACCCTATGCCAAACAACTATCAAGACAGGAACACAACGCCACGCACTAGCAGAGAGGCTGCCTAAAATCATAAAAAGTCCACAGACACCTCAAAACACACCACCAGCCGTGGACTTGCCCACCAGAAAGACAAGATCCAGGCTCATCCACCAGAACACAGGCACTAGTCCCCTCCACCAGGAAGCCTACACAACCCACTAAACCAGCCTTAGCCACTGGGGACAGACACCAAAAACAATGGGAACTACAAACCTGCAGCCTGCAAAAAGGGGACCCCAAACACAGTAAGATAAGCAAAATGAGAAGACAAAAACACACAGCAGGAGGAGCAAGATAAAAACCCACCAGACCTAACAAATGAAGAGGTAATAGGCCGTCTACCTGAAAAATAATTCAGAATAATGATAGTAAAGATGATCCAAAATCTTGGAAATAGAATAGACAAAATGCAAGAAACAGTTAACAAGGACCTAGAAGAACTAAAGATGAATCAAGCAACGATTAAAAACACAATACATGAAATAAAAAATACTCTAGATGGGATCAATAGCAGAATAACTGAGGCAGACAGAAGAACGGATAAGTGAGGTGGAAGATAAAATAGTGGAAATAACTGCTGCAGAGCAAAATAAAGAAAAAAGAATGAAAAGAACAGAGGACAGTCTCAGAGACCTCTGGGACAACATTAAATGCACCAACATTCGAATTATAGGGGTTCCAGAAGAAGAAGAGAAAAAGAAAGGGACTGAGAAAATATTTGAAGAGATTATAGTTGAAAACTTCCCTAATATGGGAAAGGAAATAGTCAGTCAAGTCCAGGAGGCACAGAGAGTCCCATACAGAATAAATCCAAGGAGAAATACGCCAAGACACATATTAATCAAACTGTCAAAAATTAAATACAAAGAAAACATATTAAAAGCAGCAAGGGAAAAACAACAAATAACACACAAGGGAAACCCCATAAGGTTAACAGCTGACCTTTCAGCAGAAACTCTGCAAGCCAGAAGGGACTGGCAGGACATATTTAAAGTGATGAAGGAGAGAAACCTGCAACCAAGATTACTCTACCCAGCAAGGATCTCATTCAGATTTGATGGAGAAATTAAAACGTTTACAGACAAGCAAAAGCTGAGAGAGTTCAGCACCACCAAACCAGCTTTACAACAAATGCTAAAGGAACTTCTCTAGGCAAGAAACACAACAGAAGGAAAAGACCTACAATAAGGAACCCAAAACAATTAAGAAAATAGGAATAGGAACATACATATCGTTAATTACCCTAAATGTAAATGGACTAAATGCTCCCACCAAAAGACACAGATTGGCTGAATGGATACAAAAACAAGACCTATATATATGCTGTCTACAAGAGACCCACTTCAGAACTAGAGACACATACAGACTGAAAGTAAGGGGATGGAAAAAGATATTCCATGCAAATGGAAACCAAAAGAAAGCTGGAGTAGCAATTCTCATATCAGACAAAATAGACTTTAAAATAAAGACTACTAGAAGAGACAAAGAAGGACACTACATAATGATCAAGGGATCGATCCAAGAAGAAGATATAACAATTGTAAATATTTATGCACCCAACACAGGAGCACCTCAATACATAAGGCAAATACTAACAGCCATAAAAGGGGAAATCGACAGTAACACATTCATAATAGGGGACTTTAACACCCCACTTTCACCAATGGACAGATCATCCAAAATGAAAATAAATAAGGAAACACAAGCTTTAAATGATACATTAAACAAGATGGACTTAATTGATATTTATAGGACATTCCATCCAAAAACAACAGAATACACATTTTTCTCAAGTGCTCATGGAACATTCTCCAGGATAGATCATAACTTGGGTCACAAATCAAGCCTTGGTAAATTTAAGAAAATTGAAATTGTATCAAGTATCTTTTCCAACTACAATGCTATGAGACTAGATATCAATTACAGGAAAAGATCTGTAAAAAATACAAACACATGGAGGCTAAACAATACACTACTTAATAACGAAGTGATCACTGAAGAAATCGAAGAGGAAATTTAAAAATACCTAGAAACAAATGACAATGGAGACATGATGAACCAAAACCTATGGGATGCAGCAAAAGCAGTTCTAAGAGGGAAGTTTATAGCAATACAATCCCACCTTAAGAAACAGGAAACATCTTGAATAAACAACCTAACCTTGCACCTAAAGCAATTAGAGAAAGAACAAAAACACCTCAAAAGTAGCAGAAGGAAAGAAATCATAAAAATCAGATCAGAAATAAATGAAAAAGAAATGAAGGAAACGATAGCAAAGATCAATAAAACTAAAAGCTGGTTCTTTGAGAAGATAAACAAAATTGATAAACCATTAGCCAGACTCATCAAGAAAGAAAGGGAGAAGACTCAAATCAATAGAATTAGAAATGAAAAAGGAGAAGTAACAACTGAAACTGCAGAAATACAAAAGATCATGAGAGATTACTACAAGCAACTCTATGCCAATAAAATGGACAACCTGGAAGAAATGGACAAATTCTTAGAAATGCACAACCTGCCAAGACTGAATCAGGAAGAAATAGAAAATATGAACAGACCAATCACAAGCACTGAAATTGAAACTGTGATAAAAAATCTTCCAACAAACAAAAGCCCAGGACCAGATGGCTTCACAGGCGAATTCTATCAAGCATTTAGAGAAGAGCTAACACCTATCCTTCTCAAACTCTTCCAAAATATAGCAGAGGGAGGAACACTCCCAAACTCATTCTACGAGGCCACCATCACCTTGATACCAAAACCAGGCAAGGATGTCACAAAGAAAGAAAACTACAGGCCAATATCACTGATGAACATAGATGCAAAAATCCTCAACAAAATACTAACAGAATCCAACAGCACATTAAAAGGATCATACACCATGATCAATTGGGGTTTATTCCAGGAATGCAAGGATTCTTCAATATACGCAAATCAATCAACGTGATAGACCATATTAACAAATAGAAGGAGAAAAACCATATGATCATCTCAATAGATGCAGAGAAAGCTTTCGACAAAATTCAACACCCATTTATGATAAAAACCCTGCAGAAAGTAGGCATAGAGGGAACTTTCCTCAACATAATAAAGGCCATATATGACAAACCCACAGCCAACATCGTCCTCAATGGTGAAAAACTGAAACCATTTCCACTAAGATCAGGAAAAAGACAGGGCTGCCCACTTTCACCACTCTTATTCAACATAGTTTTGGAAGTTTTAGCCACAGCAATCAGAGAAGAAAAGGAAATAAAAGGAATCCAGGGCTTCCCTGGTGGCGCAGTGGTTGAGCGTCTGCCTGCCAGTGCAGGGGACGCGGGTTCGTGCCCCGGTCCGGGAGGATCCCACGTGCCGCATAGTGGCTGGGCCCATGGGCCACGGCCGCTGGGCCTGCACGTCCGGAGCCTGTGCTCCGCAAAGGGAGGAGCCGCAGCAGTGAGAGGCCCGCGTACCACAAAAAAAAAAAAAAAAAAGGAATCCAAATCGGAAAAGAAGAAGTAAAGCTGTCCCTGTTTGCAGATGACATGATACTATACGTAGAGAATCCTAAAGATGCTACCAGAAAACTACTAGAGCTAATCAATGAATTTGGTAAAGTTGCAGGATACAAAATTAATGCACAGAAATCTCTGGCACTCCTATATACTAATGATGAAAAATCTGAAAGTGAAATCAAGGAAACACTCCCATTAACCATTGCAACAAAAAGAATAAAATATCTAGGAATAAACCTACCTAAGGAGACAAAAGACCTGTATGCAGAAAATTATAAGACACTGATGAAAGAAATTAAAGATGATACAAATAGATGGAGAGATATACCATGTTCTTGGATTGGAAGAATCAACATTGTGAAAATGATTCTACTACCCAAAGCAATCTACAGATTCAATGCAATCCCTATCAAACTACCACTGGCATTTTCCACAGAACTAGAACAAAAAATTTCACAATTTGTATGGAAACACAAAAGACCCCGAATAGCCAAAGTAATCTTGAGAAAGAAAAATGGAGCTGGAGGAATCAGGCTCCCTGACTTCAGACTATACTACAAAGCTACAGTAATCAAGACAGTATGGTACTGGCACAAAAACAGAAAGATAGATCAGTGGAACAGGATAGAAAGCCCAGAGATAAACCCACGCACATATGGTCACCTTATCTTTTTTTTTTTTTTTTTTTTTTTTTTTTTTTTTTTTTCTTTTTGCGGTATGCGGGCCTCTCACTGTTGTGGCCTCTCCCGTTGCGGAGCACAGGCTCCGGACGCGCAGGCCCAGCGGCCATGGCTCACGGGCCCAGCCGCTCCGCGGCATATGGGATCCTCCCAGACCGGGGCACGAACCCGCATCCCCTGCATCGGCAGGCGGACTCTCAACCACTGCGCCACCAGGGAGGCCCTGGTCACCTTATCTTTGATAAAGGAGGGAGGAATATACAGTGGAGAAAGGACAGTCTCTTCAATAAGTGGTGCTGGGAAAACTGGACAGAGACATGTAAACGTATGAGATTAGATCACTCCCTAACACCATACACAAAAATAAGCTCAAAGTGGATTAAAGACCTAAATGTAAGGCCAGACACTATCAAACCCTTAGAGGAAAACATAGGCAGAACACTCTATGACATAAATCACAGCAAGATCCTTTTTGACCCACCTCCTAGAGAAATGGAAATAAAGACAAAAATAAACACATGGGACCTAATGAAACTTAAAAGCTTTTGCACAGCAAAGGAAACCACAAACAAGAGCAAAAGACAACCCTTAGAATTGGAGAAAATATTTGCAAATGAAGCAACTGACAAAGGATTAAGCTCCAAAATTTATAAGCAGCTCATGCAGCTCAATAGCAAAAAAACAAACAACCCAATCCAAAAATGGGCAGAAGACCTAAATAGACATTTCTCCAAAGAAGATATACAGACTGCCAACAAACACATGAAAGAATGCTCAACATCTTTACTCATTAGAGAAATGCAAATCCAAACTACAATGAGATATCATCTCACACCAGTCAGAATGGCCATCATCAAAAAATGTAGAAACAATAAATGCTGGAGAGGGTGTGGAAAAAAGGGAACACTCTTGCACTGCTGGTGGGAATGTGAATTGGTACAGCCACTATGGAGAACAGTATGGAGGTTCCTTAAAAAACTACAAATAGAACTACCATATGACCCAGCAATCCCACTACTGGGCATATACCCTTAGAAAACCATAATTCAAAAAGAGTCATGTACCAAAATGTTCATAGCAGCCATATTTACAATAGCCCGGAGATGGAAACAACCTAAGTGTCCATCATCAGATGAATGGATAAAGAAGATGTGGCACATATATACAGTGGAATATTACTCAGCCATAAAAATAAACGAAATTGAGCTATTTGTAATGAGGTGGATGGACCTAGAGTCTGTCATACAGAGTGAAGTAAGTCAGAAAGAGAAAGACAAATACTGTATGCTGACACATATATATGGAATTTAAGAAAAAAAAAGTCATGAAGAACATAGGGGTAAGACAGGAATAAAGACACAGACCTACTAGAGAATGGACTTGAGGATATGGGGAGGGGGAAGGGTAAGCTGTGTCAAAGGGAAAGAGAGGCATGGACATATATACACTACCAAACGTAAGGTAGATAGCTAGTGGGAAGCAGCCACATAGCACAGGGAGAACAGCTCGGTGCTTTGTGACCGCCTGGAGGGGTGGGATAGGGAGGGTGGGAGGGAGACGCATGAGGGAGGGGTTATGGGGAAAAACAAACAAACAAACAAACAAACAAAAACCCTATCAGTGAGTGGCAAGTGGAAACAAGCTCAGGGCTCCCACTGATTCTGCATTATGGTGAGTTGTATAATTACTTCATTATATATTACAATGTAATAATAATAGAAATAAAGTGCACATAAATGTAATGCGCTTGAATCATCCTGAAACCATCCCCCACCCCGGGGTCCATGGAAAAATTGCCTTCCATGAAACCAGTCCCTGGTGCCAAAAAGGTTAGGGACCGCTGTTATAAAGAAACAGCGAGTTTGCAGAAAGAACATAATCTGGACTCAAATCCTGCCTCTGATACTAAAGAACTATATTATCTTGAACAAATTGCTTTTCCTTTCCGAGCCTGTTTCCAGAAATGTAACATGGGGATGGAGGTGGGGGAGGGGATAATAGCAATCTCAAAGGATTATTGTGAAAATTCAGTGTGATAATGTTTATGAAAGTAACTGGCAAACAGTAGACTTTAAACTCATATCAGTTTTTCTTCATTTCTATTCTGCCTAGCTTGGCAGAAGTTTATGTCAAAATAGCTGCGTTCTTTCAAACCATTTCAGCTCTGGCTCATCTATAATTTTTCCTTTATCTTCAAGTAACTTTAATATTAAAGTTTGTGTTCCTTGAAATTCCATAGCCCTTATTCTGTGTGAATGAAGCAATGAGGTCCAGCTTTTGGGATTTTTGTTTCGATCCTTTGCATTGCGTATGTAACAAACTATAAATGCATTCGATATTCAGAAACTATAAATGTATACTGTCTTTTAGTGAGGACTGAGGACTGGTTGTTTTCATTCAGTTTAAATTAATCAAATGCAACAAAAGTGTTATCAGCTGAGATTATTTCTGTGGCAAATAACAGAAAAGCTATTCAACTGGCTTTAAAAATTCAGGGAATTTACTAGCTCCTGTAACTGAGAAGTCCATAGGACTTTCCATGGGTTGGTCCCAGGCATGGTTTGGTCTAGGCTCCGGCTCAATTTTTCTGCAGTTACCTCAATTCTGTCTGCCTTCAAATGTTGGCTTTGTTCTTGGGCTGGCCTCATAAAATGACTGCCAGCAGCACTTATGGTGGTTCCGAAGTCACACCCAAGGGTAGAACAAAGGCCAAAGCCAGTTTTTGGAAACATCATCATACAAAAGTCCCAGGCTTCACTCTTACTGGACTACTCCAACACAGTGTCTGTAGGATGGGAACTGCTATGCTCTGACTGGCTTAAACCTGTATCAATCACTATGACAAGGAACTGGGATTATTCTGAGAGGCTTAGATCAAGCAGGACCCTCCTCTGGATCTGAAGATAAGGTTCATTCCTCCTAAAGTCCATGGCTGTCACTCAAGGAAGCTGAAATGGATGGTAAAGGAACAAATTCAATGTCTGCTAGAATTAAAAACTAAATTTTAGCAATTTAGCACAGTGTTCCTAAATGTCTGGTTTTTTCTTTTTGAAATTATCACTTATTTCACTACACTGAACTCTTTCCAAATAAAATATCACACTTTAGCATCCAAGGGCAATGTTACACTGAGAGTCAACTAATACAAGGCAAGACTTCAGGACATCAAGATGAGAGCTCTTCTTTCTTGTTTTTTCTCTCTCCACTTTCCCTTATTGTTGTCTCCCTCTATTTTCTCATGAATTTTTTTTCTCACTTTCTTCCATCTACATTCTTCTTTTTCTTTTCTATTTTATCATTTTATTTTATTTATTTATTTTTAACATCTTTATTGGAGTATAATTGCTTTACAATGGTGTGTTAGTTTCTGCTTTATAACAAAGTGAATCAGCTATACATATACATATATCCCCATATCTCCTCCCTTGTGCGTCTCCCTCCCACCCTCCCTGTCCCACCCCTCTAGGTGGTCACAAAGCACCAAGTTGATCTCCCAGTGCTATGTGGCTGCTTCCCACTAGCTATCTATTTTACATTTGGTAGTGTATATATGTCCATGCCACTCTCTCACCTTGTCCCAGCTTACCCTTCCCACTCCCCATATCCTCAAGTCCATTCTCTACTAGGTCTGCATCTTTATTCCCCTCTTGCCCCTAGGTTCTTCATGACCATTTTTTTTCTTAGATTCCATATATATGTGCTAGCATATGGTATTTGCTTTTCTCTTTCTGACATACTTCACTCTGTAAGACAGACTCTAGGTCCAACCACCTCACTACAAATAACTCAATTTCGTTTCTTTTTATGGCTAATATTCCATTGCATATATGTGTCACATCTTCTTTATCCATTCATCTCTTGATGGACACTTAGGTTGCTTCCATGTCCTGGCTATTGTAAACAGAGATGCAATGAGCATTGTGGTACATGACTCTTTTTGAATTATGGTTTTCTCAGAGTATATGCCCAGTAGTGGGATTGCTGGGTCATATGGTAGTTCTATTTTTAGCTTTCTAAGGAACCTCCATACTGTTCTCCATAGTGGCTGTATCAGTCTACATTCCCACCAACAGTGCAAGAGGGTTCCCTTTTCTCCACACCCTCTTCAGCATTTATTGTCTGTAGATTTTTTGATGATGGCCTAAATAGACATTTCTCTAAAGAAGATATACGGATAGCCAACAAACACATGAAAGAATGCTCAACATCACTAATCATTAGAGAAATGCAAATCAAAACTACACACCAGTCAGAATGGCCATCATCTTTTTCTTTTCTTAATATGCCTTTTAAAATATTCAAACATAACAGGATGTGAGATTAGACATTTCTTGATGTCTAACCAGGAAATTTTAGCTAAAGCCTCAAAGCTATCGAAACAGATCATCATCTGTCATCTAGGGACACGTCCTCTCAGAAATTATTAAAAGAGGCCAGAGTCATCCACTGCTCACCTCCCCAGCAGCATATGAAAGAGAAAACTAGAGATTCATCAGAAAGAAAGTCCTTCAAAGGTGAATTTATATGTAGAGATGAGAAAGGGATGTTTTCACCCAGCCTGGAGCCAACTGAAGAAGCTTTCAAGTGAATCACTCAGAAAAGCCAGAGCTTGTCAGATAAGGGAGGCTGGTATCTTACTTACTTTAAGCTGGATATTTTAAAAATTCCAGGGGAATTCCCTGGCAGTCCAGTGGTGAGGACTCGGTGCTTTCAGTGCCAGGGCCCAGGTTGGATCCCTGGTTGGGGAACTAAGATTCCGCAAGCCATGTAGCACGGCCCAAAAAAAAAAAAAAAAAAAAATCCATAATACTGGAGTTTGGTGGGACAGGGTAGAAAAGAAAAGAATGAAAGTACAGATAATGCCCATCTTTCCCACTGCCAAACCCCAAGCTTTGAGTCAGAATTAAGCTGAGGAGAGAGCAAAGAACTTGGGCGAAACTTTTAAACTGTATGCAGGATGGAGAGTCATTGTGTGTGTTTTTTTTTTTTTAAGATTCAACTAGGTTCTCTAATACTTGAAAATATAACTCAATAATAATAACCAAACATGATTCTGCCTGAGCTGTTTTCAAGAGGTGAGGAAGCAAAAGTCCTAAAGCATGTTGTTAGTTGTAGGAATATTTTTAAAATGTTTTGCCTTACATTTTAATGTAAAGAAAAGAGTTGTTTCCTAATTGTACCCCCACTAAATTTAGTTTATGTAATAAATGTACTATATGAATGCAAATTATCATATATGCATCTTCAATATACTTTCTCTGAGCATACCTAAATAATGCATCAGTGGGGTCCTCCAGGAAATGCGAAATTTTCATACAGAGCAATTGAGGAGTTTACAAAGATTTGGGGCAGTGGGAGGCTAAGGTCAGCAAAGGGAGGAAGGATGGAGAAACACCAGAGGGAGCCTTAGCATCCCCAGGCCTGCAGAGGGAAGGGGAGGGAGTGGTCACCCAAGCCCAAAGAGGGATGGAGCTGAGCTTCTCTCTGATGTGCTAATGCCTTGGATAGCAGCAGGCAAGGAAGCCCAGCTGGTGCTGGGCACAGAGCAGGATGGAGACCAGTGAAAAGCTCAGTGGGATTGGCAAATAGCGAATATTCAGCACATATATTTCATTTTCTAAATTCTAACAAATATCATTGTAATTGATACAGAATACTCAAAGTACTTAAAACTGGTGATAAAGTAGAATTTCCCCATTGAGTCTCTTAGCAAAAACAGAATTACATTTCTCAAGGAGAAAACATTAACCACAGGCCAATGAAATTGGCCTAAAGAGTATACAAAATGTATTTAAATACAAATGTTATTCACCTAAAATTCACCTAAACATGGGACAAAAGTTAATCACCAAAACAAATCTGGAAATAAAAAAGCTGAAAATGAAAACCAAAGAAACAGTGACCGGGCTTCCCTGGTGGCGCAGTGGTTGAGAGTCCGCCTGCCGATGCAAGGGACGCGGGTTCGTGCCCCGGTCCGGGAAGATCCCACATGCCGTGGAGTGGCTGGGCCCGTGAGCCATGGCTGCTGAGCCTGCACGCCTGGAGCCTGTGCTCCGCAACGGGAGAGGCCACAACAGTGGGAGGCCCGCGTACTGCAAAAAAAAAAAGAAACAGTGACCCTATGTAAGATCACAAATGACAAGCCGAAGGCACACTTCGCCCACGCTGACCTGGCAGCACAGACTATTAAAGCACCATCTCTTTCAACATCTTTGCTCAGACGGGCCCTCAATGGCATATTTTCTGACACATAGGCAGTCTAAAATCATGATAAAATCACCTGTATTCCTAGGAATACAGAAAGCTTTGTCATTCTTAGCATCTCAAAAGATCACTTTTTCCCTTTGCATCATTTTTCCATTACTCTCTGCATTCTTATCTTTGTGAACTTAGAGCAGGGCACCTAATTTTTCCACATCTTTGTTTTTTCTCACTGATGAAATAAGGACGCAAGATTTGTTCAACTCATTCTTTCCCCAACGTATCCCTTCAGTTGGTTCCCACATTCCAACCATACAACACACAGTCTTTCTCTTTCTGAACTCAACTACGTGCAGACAAACACACACACACACACACACACACACCCTTCCACCACTCCACCGTCCAAGGAAATCCCTCAAGGTCCAGTTTAAATGTTATCTCTTCTCTCAACCCCCCACTAATCTTGCCCCATTCCACACCCCCAAGCCCAATATGATCAATAGAGTTGAATATCCCCTCTCCTCTGCTCACCTGGTACTTAGTCCCCTTAGAATGGTCTTTATTACCTACATCACAATTAGCTCTTTTGGTGACCATCTTCCCATTAGACTGATAGATCTTGGAGGCAGAAACCATTCCATTTATCTCTGTATCTCCAGTGGCAGAGGGAGAAGGTTTATGCCTAAAGAAAAAAAGAAAAAATATCTGAAAAGGTTTTCAAGATCTTTTTAAGGTTTTGTAAGCAATAGAAATAACCCCTGTGCACTCCTCTCTTCTCTACTGGTACATTAGGGCCAGGGCTACAAGGAGATAGATGGTGGACATGGACACTGGCTTCCCCTTTGACCAGAAATCAGGTCAAGGCCACCTCAAAATCCATCTAACACAAAGACAAGAACAACATGTAATAAATTAAAACCACCTTTTGCTACTTAATTCTTAGCTATGTTCTACATGTCAAGTTGCCTTAAAATGAGAGGTGACTGTTCATTAATATCTTACTGTTTATTAATGAGCACTGTGTTTACAAAATGGGTTGTGCTGCAACACACTTACACAGTTATAAATAAAGCAAACTGCCAAGAGATTAGCTGTGGAAGATCTGAGATTTTGTTTTCACAAGGACTCTCCCAGTCACTTCACGCTTATGGCAAATTCATGACTGTACCCTAAGGTCTATTTAGCCTAGACTAAGCGGCTGTCACCAGCCCCATTAATGCCGCAGCAAACTCAGTGGAGCTGCTTACAGACCAGGGAGGAGAATGATGTCACTTTGCTTTTAATAGACACCATTCTGAAGTCTTTGCGTTTCCTTTGCAGTCGGCAAAGACAGACCCCAAGTTCAGGGAGAGAAGCTTCTGACTATAAACTTTCAAGACTTCCCTTCCTGCCCACCCGTCTCTTTGAGTCATGGTGACTATGCTCATTAGATGGGTTACTCATGTACAGTAAGTTCCTATTATTTGCAACCCATTGTTCTCTAAAACTGCTTTGTAAACTATAAAGGGCTTTAAAAATTCACTTGTTTTCCTGCCTGAGGTGAGGCCAACTCCTCCTCCAGCTGAAATTATCAGCACACAAATCACAACTATCCACCAGTGAGGACAGACTTTCCCTGATTTCTAAAGCAACATATTAAAGCGGAAAGAACCCTTTATTTAGAGAACTAAAGGCTTAGGTCCAAATTCTGGCTACATTACGAGGGCTTGGACTAAGTTGAGGTGAGCAAGGGGCCCAGGGAGCAAAATTAAAGGCAGCCCTCACTCTCAGATCTCCCTGGTACTGCCCCGTCCACTATAACCTGTGAGATTTTTTTTTTTTGAGGGAAAATTCATATAACACAAAATCATCATTTGGAAGTGTACAATTCAGTGACATTTAGTAGAGTCACAATGTTGTGCAACCACCACCTCTATTTAGTTGCAAATATTTTCATCACCCCAAAAGGAAACCTCATACCCATTAAGTAATCACACCTCATCCGTCCCTCCCTCCAACCCCTGGCAACCACCAACCGCCTTCCTATCTCTATGGATACAACATGTGTGCTTTTGAGTAGCAGTACTAATAACCAAGTTACCTTGTGCCAAGACACTATTTGAAGAGTTTTATGTGCATTAATTCAATTAATCCTCACAAAAAAAAAAAAACCCAATGAGGTAGACACTAATATCCCCAGGTGAATGGCTTATTATTTCTCTAATTATCATTTCTTCATCTGTAAAATGAAGAAAATAGCAACACTCTAACAACAGTTTGCTAAGCACATTTATGTGAGAGGCATTGTTCTAAGTCAAGAATAGCAATAGGATTCAACTCTAACTAACTGGGAGTGACTTCCTGTAGAAAAGAGGGAGAGGAATTCTTGAGATAGCTCGCTGGGACAGAGTGTAATCATCAACTCGTGATGTCTGCCATGGACAGAGGATTGGGTGAAGTGCCGTAAGAAATGGAGATCTGCCCTCCCTCCTAGACAAGTAAGGGGAAAAAAAAAAGACAAGTAGAATCAGACTCTGCCTCAGTCCAGAACAAGAAGGAAGCAATTCCATGTGAGTGTAATGAGGCAGTGAAGGCAGTTTGTACAGTGTTAAGAGCAGAGGCTTTGGAATTTGAAACAAAATAAAATGGAACGTGTTAAATTCTCAACTCTGCAGCTCATAGGTAATATCTTGAAAATGTTATCTAACCTTTCTTATTCTCACTTCCTCTTTTGTAAAATAGCTAATAAATCTAATTCATAAAGTTCTGGTGGGAATGACATGAGATCATGTGAGTGAATGGCTAAGCACCGTATCTGACATATAGTAAGAGCTTAATAAAAGGCTAGGAAATAAAATATATATATTGTATTATATATTACATATTATATCATATAATACTAGGTATATTATACATACTTTATATATTTAATATTGTATATATAAAGAGAATATGTGTATGTACATGTGTGTAAAATATAAATATTCAAATATAAAAATAAGTATAAATACATATATATATACATACACTCATCCTCTCCTCTTTATAGGACATAGAATGGACACAAAGGAGGACTCAAGTCTACTTGCAAGAGGGAATGGAGATTAGAAAAGCTTTCTTACAAAAGGAGGCCCTTGAGATGATTCTTGAAAGCATAGACCCATATGCCTGCCTCATCCTGTTGTTTTGAGGATTTGGTGACATCATTTATTTAAAGCATTTTGCACAATGCCTGCAGGCCACAACTGTTAGCTAAGTATAATGTTTTTGTTGGCTGCTTTATTGTGACCCTCTGAAGCAGTCAAATTGCTGGACGGCAAAGAACAGAAACTGCCTCCAGGTAACTCAAGCAGAAGAGAAGTTTCTTGGAAGGGTCTCAGAGAGCTCAATGACTCAATAGGAAGCAGGTTCAGAGCAGAGACAGGAACCCAGAGGGGCCAGGCAGCTGAGGACACAGCATGGACCAACTCCCTGGAGCAGTCTGGTCAGGTAAGTGCCAAGGACACCATTGCCGCTGGGCACTCAGCACTGCTGCCGTCGTCAAGAGTGAGTCTCCTACTGGGCATATACCCTGAGAAAACCATAATTCAAAAAGATATATGTACCACAATGTTCATTGCAGCACTATTTACAATAGCCAGGTCATGGAAGCAACCTAAGTGTCCATCAACAGATGAATGGGTAAAGAAGATGTGGCACATATATACAATGGAATATTACTCAGCCATAAAAAGAAATGAAATTGAGTTATTTGTAATGAGGTGGATGGACCTAGAGTCTGTCACACAGAGTGAAGTAAGTCAGAAAGAGGAAAACAAATACCATATGCTAATGTATATGGAATCTAAAAAAATGATACTGATGAACCTAGAGGCAGAGCAGAAATAAAGACACAGATGTAGAGAATGGACTTGAGGACACGGCGGCGGCGGGGGGGATGAGGGGAAGCTGGGACGAACTGAGAGAGTAGCACTGACATATATGCACTACCAAATGTAAAATGGACGGCTAGTGGGAAGCTGCTACATAGCACAGGGAGACCAGCTCAGTGTTTTGTGACCACCTAGAGGGATTGGATAGGGAAGGTGGGAGGGAGGCTGAGGAGGGAGGGGATATGGGGATATATGTATACAGATAGCTGATTCACTTTGTTGTACAGCAGAAACTAACACAGTATTGTAAAGCAATTATACTCCAATAAAGATGTAAAAAAAAAAATATGAGTCCAGTTTATAAGGGTCCTGGGAGTGGTTCACCCAGAAAGGGCATAAATCCTCTTCCCAGGGAGCATTTCAGGATCATTTCCGAGATGCCTGCCAGCCAAGAGTCAGAAGTGAAAGCATCACTTTCTCATGGAGGCCGGCGGTGCTCTCTGGGGCAGGTGCCCGCTGTGTGGCCTAGGGGTGCCCTGAGCTTTGGAGTTTTATGTCAACAGGAGTATTTTTATTTAACGTCACATGGTAAACACAAAGAAAATCCTCTGTTTTCGGACTTAATTCCACAGGGCACAGAATTGAGAGTTTTTAGCTTATCACTTCATTTTCTGCCGAACTTGGTCAAGCTCAAATATTACAATTTTTTTGTTCCTGGAGCAAGGCTTTCTGCCCTCGTTAGAAATACTGAAAACTGCCTTGTACCCACATCTTGCACTATTTGTTTAGTTCTTTAATAAATGAAACGCTAATCCATGTACATACACACACAAAAAAGAGTGAGTCTCGATGTCCCTGAGATTTTCTACCATTCCCCCAGGATGTGACCCCCTTGGTGAGAGAACCTGTTGGCTGATTCTAAGTCAACTGTCCACATCTCAGCTGCCAGTGGTTATCAAGAGAAGGTAACTGGCCTCTTCAATTTCCACAGCAGGAAGTAGGGTCATTTTTCCTACTAAGAATCACACAGAAGGACTTATTTTAGAAATAGAAGGAAATTTGAATGTAGGGTATCAATAAAAAGTTTCAGCTGAACCATAAAGAACACTGTTTGGACACAGCAGAAACCATTGTACCAAAAATGTAGAAAATCATCATAAATCCCAAAAATTTATCTTCAAACTGTAAAATACTTAAAAAACAAGACTTTCAGGTCATTGTTGGGTGTTCCATGACAAACATATGCTATATATTAGTAAGTCTATAAATAATAGTGAAGTAACTATAAAACAAGTCAATGACTAAATGTGTAATTAATGTTAATCATAAACAATAATTTCTTCAAATCTTTAAAAATTGGTCTAAAATGTTAATGTCTCAGTTTGAAATCATCTACAGGCCAATTTGAAATGTGAGAAGGTTAGTTTTGTTTTCTTTACCCCCATTAACAAATTTGAGAAATGCTTTTATCTAATGTGAATGTGAGCATCTGGAAAATAGTCAGCAGGGAATGTGGGCTTATGAGTTAATAACAAAAGTTGGTTGGTAAGAGTTGATAAAGAATTAGCAAGAGATAATTCTGATGCTCCTAAAAGATCTGCTCTGAGATTTCCAGGAACTACGCAGACCTTTAGACAGAAGGCAGGAGCCAGAGGAGAGAAAACTGACTTCAGTAGAAAAACTGGCCTCTTACCATCAGTACTTAAACATGCCCAACTCTCTCCCATATCAAATAAAACCCTCCCTCTACATCTTCCCCTGCAGGGACTGCCCTACTTCCACCCTCCCCTTGGCTGTCCCAGACTTCTTGGTGGTTGTTTATATTCACTTTTTCTACTTCCTCACCTCCCACTCATTTCCAGCCCACTGCAGTCTGGCTCTGGCCCCACTGCTCCACTGAAACTTGTCAAGGTCACCAATGAGTTCCTTCTAGTTAAACCTAATGAAAACCTTTCCATCTTTGTCTTCCTTGGCCTCACTGCAGCTATGGATAATAACTTCCTCTTGGGAATACTCTCTGTACTACACTTACATAACCCAATAGTCTCATAGTTTTCCTCCTGTGTATATTCAATTGTAACACACTGTCTTGGATTTTACCAAAGACACTCAAAACTCAATATTTCCAGTCTGAATTCACAATCTTTCTCTGCAGGTACACTTTTCCTCCTATATCCTCCTTCAGAATGAATGTCTCCTGAATGCGTGGTTATTAAGGCTAAAGACTCAAGCACCATCTTTGAATCTTCCCTCTCAGTGTCCAACCCCGCAGCCTGCCACCAACCAGTCAATGCTGATTATTACGGTCCCTCAATAGCTCTCAAATACTGATACATCCACTTTGCTACTCCTTTCTGAAACCACCCTAGTCCAAGTAACCAAATAAATAACTGAATGATCTTAATGACCTCGTGCTTCTGTGTCTCAATTTCCTACTTTGTAAAATGAGACAGAATGAACACGGTTTCTTCCTTCTTTATATTCTGTGATTATAAGAGTTTAAAATCAAGGAGTAGCTCAGGATAAAATCAAGTCCAGTTCTTTGGGAGACCATCTCACTTTCTCCACTTAAATACCGTGGTGACCAAGATTGTGCCTCATATCCTCCCATAGCACTGCTCTTAAGGACAATCTCAGGGTCTTCAAGATAATTTATAATAAGGCTCTTCCTCTTAAATAGGGATCTGCCTTATGCCACATTTTGAGCTATAGAGAATATTTTATAATGAGATTCTAATGATGGTAACAAATTTATCTACCTTGTTTCATTAATTCATCTGAAAGCTCCTTGAGAAGAATAGGAGAAAGCTCCTAGTCCTGAAAATGTCCCATGTGGTAAAAGGAAAAAAATATCCCAGGACTTCCTTGGTGGTGCAGTGGTTAAGATTCTGCCTGCCAATGCAGGGGACACGGGTTTGATTCCTGGTCCGGGAAGATCCCACATGCCGCGGAGCAACTAAACCCATGCACCATAATTAACGAGTCTGCAGTCTAGAGCCTGCGAGCCACAACTACTGAGCCCTCATGCCACAACTCCTGAAGCCCTCGTGCCTAGAGCCCATGCTCCGCAACAAGAGAAGCCATCGCAATGAGAAACCCGTGCACCACAACAAAGAGTAGCACCCGCTCACCGCAACTAGAGAAAGCCCGCATGCAGCAATGAAGACCCAATGCAGCCAAAAATAAATAAATAAATTTATTTTTTTTAAAAACCTGAATAACAGGGAAATGTTGACGGAGGTTGTGGGGAGAGGCAGTGATGAAGGAGTTGGGTTGATTTTTAGCAAGTAGTAAGGTCAAAATAAAAGCATTATAAAAGGAGAGTAAAGGATTTAGGTCAGGGCTTTCTTTGAAAAAAATTTTTTAAACATAAGCAGATGGAAAAAGTTAAGTGACACAATATGGTAGATTCCACCAATGAGCTTAATAGGTAGCCATTTTAACGGGAGAGAAAGCAGACTGCGAAGTGAGAAGTTGGGAAACTTAAAGGGGCAAGAGCCAGAAAAGCAAGGGACTCCTTCCTGCCGTGAGGATTCTTTTGGTTCTGAAGTGTGTTAACCTACTAGTGAGGATATCATATCTCCTCTAAAAGGGGCACCCATCAACTGGAGAAAGATGTGCCATCTCTCTCCACAGCTCATTAGCAGACTGAAAATGTGACACTGTGTTACTCTGATTAAGGATTAATTTTCTAATTCCAGGGATGGAACGCTCCTCTAAATGAGTAGGCCTTCACACAAAAACACAGACTCACATAATATGGATGAAACAAAACCTTTAATGCTGCCTTTCATCTTCCAAAGACCCAGTGGGGAAGAAAAAGGAGGTTCTCTAGCAAAAAGGGGAGTTAAGGGTTAAAGTTTTCCAGCTCTCTATCCGGGAACAGGTCCCACTAATGGGGAAGAAGTGTGATGCCGTCTTTCTGGCAGACTGAGGGCTTGGGAAAACTAGGTCCTTCTAGTCTGGCTAGGGAAGACATAATATTTCCAACAGACAACTGTAGCAAGGCAATAAACAGCAATGTCACAGACTAGATGAGTAACTTGTTACCTCAGACCCTCCCAGGGACACATAATTTGGGTTCCTACCATTTATTGGGATAATGCCCACTTATGCTGGGGCCTGCAAATCCCTTTAAATTATGTAACTAGATGCTATCTACACTTTTACATTTCACATACATTGTTGGGGCTTCATTACAAACTGCTATATTTTAAAATTGTTTCAGATAGCTTTAAATCCAAGGCAGTGGGGACTTCCCTGGTGGTCCAGTGGTTAAGACTTCGCCTTCCATTGCAGGGGGTGCAGGTTCAATCCCTGGTCTGGAAACTAAGATCCCACATGCCTCTCAGCCAAAAAACCAAAAACATAAAACAGAAGCTATACTGTAACAAATTCAATAAAGACTTTAAAAATGGTCTACAACAAAAAAAATTTAAAAAGTAAAAATTTTTAAAACTTAAGAAGTAAATCCAAGGCAGTGGCTTTCAAACTCTTTTGACAACAACTCACAAAAATATATAGAATAATTTTTATCATAAACAAGTATATGTATATATACAAACACAAAACTGATAAAAAAGTTTTATGATACCTTACCCTTATTACATATAGTCCATTCTAATATTATCTATTCCACATTGTTTCATTGTTTTTAAGTGATTGTCACAACCCCAAGAATTATTTTATAGTCCACTAATGGGTCAAGACCTGCATTTTGAAAAACTCTATTCTAAAACTATGGGTTCCAGCTACTTTAGTCAGAAGTCTGGTATCAAAATTTTTGAAAGCCTCGTTAAAATGCATCAACAAAAAAAGTATTTACTGAAGGTAACTCAGTCTCCATAAAGAGCATTGTCTTGGGGATTTCTACCATAACTCACCAAATGAATAATAAGCCTATACTTTGCAGAACTGAGATGTGAGCTGAACACTGAGTGAAAATGACATAAAATCAGAGCAGAGTTAGAAAAGGAGGACCATCACCAAATGCAGTGTGGTTCCTCTGGAAAACACAAAGCAGCTTAGAGTGAGGTGAGGGGAACAAAATAGAAAAAATATATATGCTAATGAAGAAAAGATCAAATTTGCAACTTCCATCTCCAAGCTTCACAAGTTGCACTTGTACTTTCCAACCCTATGAGACTGAGTAATAGGCAGGATAACTCCACTAATCATGTGGTCTTGAATATCTCAGCTGATATCATTTAAGTCATTAAAAAGGATAACTGCAAATTAAATTAGTTCACCCTAATTATACAAAAATGAGAAATTCAAATAAGCAAGGTAATGCTCTTCTAAATTAAAATTTTTTTCAATCACTTGGCATCTCAAATCAAAGCAAATGGGTAATGTTACCAATTATATCAATTTGATTCTTAAATTTAAATACATAAACATATGATGAACTGAATTAAAATTTTTATTTGATATGCACTTAACATATTAACATTTGTACTAGGGTAGGGAACCACATTCAAGATGTGAGACAAGGTCATGTCCTTGAAACCCAAAGAAGGTTGCCACAAAATTGCCTTTGTGAGAATCTAGCAACAGAAATGAGTCCCAAAATCTATTAAACAAGTTATCCCACAAGAAAGGTAAGGTAGACCACACTACTAAAGGTAGTACTATAGAAGCCTATGAAATACTTATCAAGAGAAATATTTGATAAATAATAACAATATTAAGTTTTAGCAAGCAGTATGATAATGTGCTAAGCTTCAGCATGGTTGCACTTATAGAGGACTTTCATAAGAAGGAAAGACATGGAAATTTATTGACTATCTGTGTTTTGCCCGGCAACACTAAATACTTTCAAATATACTATAGCATTGGAAACTAGGAATCAGAGATGTTAAATAACTTGCCCTAGGTCACACAGTGATGAATGACAGGATTAGAATTTAAACTCCATCTTCTGATTACAAATCAATATTCTTGTCACATTTATGTCACTTTATCCTGAACCAGTACTAAAACTACGATAGTGCTTAAAATATTTGCTTAAATATTTCCTAAGACTTCTGATCAAGATCAATTCAGATTTCAATTTCATGGCTAATGAGTAATAAAGTGATCCTTAAAAGAAAAAAAACATAAAAAAATATACATGCATTCTGGATGGCATTATGAATCTTTCAAACAATTGATGAAAGAATTATCTATTGCTATATAACAAACCACACTAAAGTATAGTAGCTTAAAATGGTAGTTTATTCTTGTCTCTTATTGTTCCATGGATTGACTGGGATTGGCCGGGGGTCTCCTAGAAAGTGCAGTCAGATGTCAGCTGGGGTTGCAATCACCTGTGGGCTCAATAGGGCTGGACGTCAAGATGCTTCACTCCTATGACTGACAGGGGATGCTGGCTATTGTTTGCGGCTACCAACTGGAGGACAGCCCAAATCACGGACAAGCCGTGATTTGGGCTTCTCTCAAAGTGGTGGCTGGGCTCCTAAACGGAGCATTCCAAGAGTAAATGTTCCAAAAGACCCAGGCTTCTTACAACCTAGCCTAAGAAGTCCCAGAAAGTCACTTCCACCGCATTCCATTAGTTGAGCCAGTCACTGGGGCCTAGGAGTACAGATTTAGACCCCACCTTTTGATAAGAGAAACAACATGTCAAAAAGTGAGGGCAAGGAAACTACCCATCACACCTTAGTCTTTTGCCTCCCATCCTGGCAAGTCTACTTTATCCAGCCAAGTTAAAAGGGAAAATACATAATAAAATTACAATAACATAAATTATTTTGTTGTCTTTTTTCTATTTCTTTCTCTGGAAACACAGCACTTCTTGAATGAATGAATGAATAAATGAAAGCCTCTGTCTCTCATTTTTCCATTTACTCTTTTTTTTCCTTTCTTTCCTTCTTTCTAACTGAAAATAAAAGGTAAATATATATATTTAAATATATATATATTTACAAGCACCAACATATTCTGGTTAGTGAATCATATGGTTAATTTCTACCCATATTGCCCATTTGATATCTGCCTGACTCAGTCATCATCCTATATAGGAAGGTATTAAGAGAATTATTTTCATGCAGGCAAAGGAAAGAGAGAAAAAATGGTAAAGAAAAAGTAGGATCAAGAGCAGAAGGAAAATATAAATGGGAAGG
Organism: Mesoplodon mirus; assembly: GCF_964341445.2. NCBI lineage: Eukaryota > Metazoa > Chordata > Mammalia > Artiodactyla > Ziphiidae > Mesoplodon > Mesoplodon mirus. The sequence goes on along the minus strand of NC_138976.1, from coordinate 88,663,735 downwards.
GAAATAAATAAAGGAGAGTGAGCAGGATTAAGCCCAAGTGGCTGAAAAGACAGAGAAAGAAGCCAAATTCTACCCCTTATAATGTTGCACCTACCCCTTCCTTTTTAATCCACTGCCACCATCACCAGCCTAGTCCAACCTTATTTCTTAATGCCTGAATTATTGCTATATTATTTTACCTAATCTCCCTGCCTAGAGTCTTTATTCCCTTAGAAACACTGTTTTCCTCATGGTGCTCTCAATTAAAAACAAACATTAAATGACTTCTGAAGGATAAAGCCCAATATAAGCATTTTAAGGATTGTCATAATCTGACCTTACTTTTCTTGCCAATATTGTTTCTCAAATCTCCCCTGCATGACACTATTGATTCAGCCAAAGCAGTCTACTCACTGTATCCAAACACACGGAAGAATGAGACTAGATCTCACTATTTATTACATCATGAAAAATATAAAATCTGAATCAAGGAAAATAATTAATTCACATAGCAGTGTGGCAAAATTGTAAGTTTATATTATAGCACTTATAGCCTAGTTCATCTACAAATATAGCCTTCTCATTGTTCTCTTCTGTCCTGTGCCCTAGCTAATCCTCGCACCAGGAGCTTTCTCTGTTGCCCTCAACCTTCCCAAATCTTATCTAACCAGGACCCACTAGAAAATCTCTTCTTCATGGAAACTGACATTAGCTGATTAATTTGGAAGTGTGATTAGCAAGATTATTCTGAACCCAAAGTATGTGTTAATACTACAGCATCTGATTTGATTGTCCATGGAATCCAAATTCCATCTCAGTTTCTACTCTGTAGATTTGTTCAGCATACAGTGGTTTACAGGACAATTTCACCCGTCTGATAGGTAATTCAACCAGCATCTAATAATTTGTACAAATTTGATTTGCAATAATTACAAACAGCAATTACAGAAACAGTTAAAAACACCATTGCTAATATTATAACTCTGGGAGCCCTACATAAATGGGATTTCTTAAAAACAGGATATTTGAAGGTAATGATGGGTATATGCATGATAAAACAGATTTTGTGGTGAAAGAAGTTTATTGTCAAGTATAATTAAAGTTGTAGATACCATTGTAAAAGTAAAGATTTAGGGGGCAAGGGAAGAGACCTTCTGAAGCAAAGTAGAAATTAGGAATAATTACTGTGATGATCATGGAATGTCAACATCCATTTCATCAAGATGAGCTCAGTATCCTTCAAAGTTCCATTGAGTCCAGGAAAGTATTTTTGTAAGACCAAAGGTAGCTTTGGGAAGAATACCTTTGAAGTATAAAGGAGGAGAGTGACTGGCAACAGCCAACATAAAAATGGACTACACAGGGCTTCCCTGGTGGCGCAGTGGTTGAGAGTCCGCCTGCCGATGCAGGGGACACGGGTTCGTGCCCCCGTCTGGGAAGATCCCACATGCCGCGGAGCGGCTGGGCCTGTGAGCCATGGCCGCTGAGCCTGTGCGTCTGGAGCCTGTGCTCCGCAACGGGAGAGGCCACAACAGTGAGAGGCCCACGTACTGCAAAAAAAAAAAAAAAAAAAAAAACTTGGCTGAGTAGGGTGAAAAGTTTTGAGCAGCCAAAAGCAGAAACAGCCAGAAGATAAACATAACCCATTTTCGAAGGCGTGCCAAAGGTGAAAAGCAGGAAAGACAAAGTTACTCATCAAGTCCAAAGGGGTGAGCACAGAGCCAGAAGCTGGGGGAAGAAGGGAGTTAAGAAAGTCAAGTGTCAGGTAAAAGCAGAAACAGAGACTTAAAAATAAATAAATAAAGTGAAATAAAGGATCCAAGACAATAACTGGGAACCATTTCTTGGAGTTTGACACTAGATTTGGTTGAGTGCGAGTTAGCTTAATTTAAAAGCATAGGATCTGAGCAGGTACCTTTCCTCCTGACTTTATCTCCCACCTTATTGCCAATCCATTATCAACAAGGCGTTTAAAATATTTACCAAACAAAATCTGGAAGCCATTTAGGCAGTCCTGCTAATGAACCCACTTAATTCAGACTGATTTGGCCATGAAGATGACCACATCTACTGAGGACAGCTCTCCCCAGATTCCTCCATTGACTAGCTTGAGAAATAGAGCACTTGAAGAAATGGTATATGTAAATAAGTGAGTTTAGGTTCAAGCCGCCTGAGATGCTGGTGGTTGGAAATGCCTTACTCATGTGCAGAAAATTTCCTGAGCACTTACTATGCCCCATGCAGCATGCCCACCCAAAGTTCTTTAGATATAATATTCCAGTATGTTTAACGTTTAAAATTTTCTCCATTTGGTTAAAATCAATGAGATTTTTGTAAGGCGCTTGATCCTTTCCCACCCCAATTTAAACCATAATTTTGTGAAGACTAGGATTATCTTGCCATATTCTTTTTAACCTCCCTAATTTCTAGTCAAGCCTCAAAAAATGAAGTATACACTGGGGGCTCTTAGCACCTCAGAGATCACCTCCATTCTACTTGTCCCAAGGTGGGGTGACTTGCTCAGTCAATATGAAGTTAAGTGTTTAGTATCAGCCTTAAAATAAGTGGTTTCTTTTTTTACTGTCTTCTCTTTTTGTTGTTATTTTCCTGCTTTTCAGAGAAGCAGCAACAGTAATTTAAACTTTTCCACTATGTGACCTACACTCGACAGACACTGTATAACAGCCGAGTCAGTGCTTAACAAAGGACTTGGGGGAGCATGGGTATACGTGTGTGTGTGTGTGTGTGTGTGTGTGCACTTCACACAATGTTGTATGCCAGTATGAGGCGGGAGACGAAAGAAAGTTGGGCACATGCACATTTATATTAAAGAGATGATAGGACCCACAAAAAAAGAATTTTTCTGTGATATTAATGTTATATTTTGCAGAGAGGTTTGCAGGGAAGGAAGAGGTGCAGCTAGGGGCGTGGATTCCTATCTCTAACTACGTAGGGAGGCTCTGGTAAAAAGACAGCTGAAGTCTTTCCCGGAACTGGGATCTTTCATTGAGAAAGGAAAAAATGCAACACTCATTCCCCGCCTCCTTCCCTCCCTCCCTCCCCTCTTCCTTGGTGCCCTTCCAAGGTAGGGCCCCTTGGTGCTGGCTTCTCAGTCCTCCCCCTGGGGAGGCTTGCCGAGGCCAAGAGGGCCAGATGGGGCTGCTGGCAGAGATGCTGCTGATCCGGCTCTTTCTCATCCCACTTTCCGTCTGCCAGTGCTTTTGGTGGTGGTGGCAGTGCCTCATCCTGATGAGGTTAGAATTACCACTCTGCAGCGGGTGGTGTGTGTACCAGCAAGCATCCTGTTACATTCACCAGCTACCCTCTACCTGCTCTGGGCTGGAACGTGCCATTATCTCGCTACTCCCACTTTACACTTCACACACCAGCTTTCTCTCAAGACAGTTACTTGATCACTAACCACTCTGAATATCATGATCATCGGCTCATTTATTTTTTCTATTTTAAAGGATGGTGCCGGGGTACGCAGGGAGCAGCCACATCGATTTCCACATTCGCCAAGGCATCCGGGTGTGAGCTGCCTGTCACAGTGCTGACTTTAATAAAAGGTTATTACTGTGATCATTACTTAGCACTTATATAGCTCCTCACAATTGTTTACCCATTATTCCTCAGAGCACCCGTCAAGGTGATCAGTATTAGCAACCCCCCTTGTAGAGGCAATAAATCAGGGCTCCTGGAGAGGATTTTAGGAATATCCACAAAAGGACACAAAATGAATAACCACACAACTGGTGGGGTCTGGCCCGCCCTCTAGCATTGAGCTTGATGAGTTCACTTATTCCATCATTCTGTTTAGCAGACCTACACAGGGTGGGCTCCTCTTGTAGGATACAGCTCAAATATCCTGAGAGGCCTTCCCTGGCTACCCTATCTAAAATAGCATGGCCTCCCCAAGGCACTCATTATCACATTCTGGTGTTTATGGACTTCATAGAAGTCCATAAGCAGAAGTTATCTGATTTCTCTTATGTTCTTGTTTATTGTGTGTCTTCACCATTCAAAAAGGCCATCTCCATGACAGTAGCAGTCTTGCCTGGGTTGTTCATTGCTGTATCCATCCCCTTTGTTGAAGGTACCTGGCATACAGTAGGTGCTCAATAATGCCTGTAGAGTGAATGACAATGACAAGAGTCCTGTAAATACTGCTACTCATGCATCATTTCCCATGCTTTTTCATCTCTTCCTGGACTTCTGGATATAATCACATATACAGTCCGTTATTCTTAATTACCCTGGCACTCATGATCTAGTCTGTGGATGGCGCAGGTCCTTCCCTGCCTCTCCGTCTTGGGTTCCTTTCCTCTGGAGATTCCTCCAAGTCTTTCAGTCATTTCTCGCCTTGAGTTGAGAGGGTCAAGAAGAGAGTAGAGCAATGGAAGTTCCACTAGACAAGTTCACTGGCTCTGATAGCTGTGGAAAGGTGCAAAGGTGACATTATTGAATCAAAAGTTCCTTTTTCACCTGATTTGTGGATTTAAAAAAAATCCATCTGTGTTATATATGCAATACAGTGAAAAGTGCTTTGAAGAAGTTAAAAGCACTATATAAATGTAAGATATAATTATGTATGTGTGTAGTCCCAGTAACCTTGGTAATTGAGAGTTGGTTATACACTTAAGGCTTGATTAGTTTTTTACTTAATTTATTTTATTATTGGCTGCATTTGGTCTTCATTGTTGCATGCAGGCTTTTCTCTAGTTGCGGCAAGTGGGGCTACTCTTCGTTGCGGTGTGTGGGCTTCTCATTGCGCCAGCTTCTCGTTGTGGAGCATGGGCTCTAGGTGTGCGGGCTTCGTAGTTGTAGCACTCGGGTTCAGTAGATGTGGCTCACGGGCTGTAGAGCACAGGCTCAGCAGTTGTGGCACACGGGCTTAGTTGCTCTGCCGCATGTGGGATCTTCCAGGACCAGGGGTCGAACCCCCCTGCGTTGGCCACCAGGGAAGCCCAAGGTTTAATTAGTTTTGATAGAAGAGTAGCTCACACTTTTCTGATGAGTAGGACCAGGGAAGCTCTTAGAAAATGTGCCTTTGGTTGATTTTTTTTTCAACCATTAAATCAAGATAAAGCTTGAAATCCCTTCAAAGCCTAAAAGGTTGGAAGTAATGCTGATTTCTCATCAACAGATAAGAATAGACAAGTGGTACGAAGCATTTATACTCTCTTGTTTCAAATTTCAGACGATGAGAATACAATTCCCACTAAAAAGTCTTAGGCTGACCTTGAAAGAAAGACCCTCTGGATAATCTAAAAATGGAGTTTTCTATTTAAAGGTTGTTCTTAATGTTCTTTATAGTGCTATGTGCGACCAGAAAATGGTTTGCCTTTTTGTTTTAAGTCCACCAAATCAATGGAATACCTTGTATTTGACAACATGTGCTGTTGCATTTGGGCCTCACTACAACTCTGTCCATAGATATTACTGTTGACACTTTATAGATGAAAAAAATGGAACCCAAGCCATTAAATGCTTTTCGAAGTCTTAGAGGAAGTCACCGAGAAGACTCATCTGACTCAGGTCTCCTGACTCCAGTTTAATATTCTCCACAGTAACATTAGAAAACCACGTTGGAAAGGAAAGACTCATTCCTAGTACTGCTGTCATAGCACCGCGCTTCAAAGGTCAGGTAAATGTTTTACCTTATGGTTAAACTGGCCACATTTACTCAGTGGGTACTATATCACAGGCCCTGTGCTGTGCCCTGGGAGGTTGTGGAGAAAGTAAAATACAGGTTAGATTTCCCTGGTCGTTACAACCTAGTTGGGATGGGAAATACACACGTACAAACATTGTTGTGATACAAGGGAAGGGTGCGCGTGCACCAGGAGAGATGCAGAGTTCTACAGGAGCAGGGAAAGGGCAGTAACTGAAAACATTCCACACAAAAAATCATCTTTCATTCCAAGATGAACCTGGCACGAAATCAAGATTTAATTGATGATATACTGAGAAAAATGAAGAGGGGAAGGGGGTGTCTACCAAATTTTACCTACTGAATTTTGTCTGTAAAATTTCATCTATTCAAATTGTATCTACCATGGTAAGATAATATTTTTAAATTACTTTTAAATAAAATATTTAATATTAAATATTTTCAAATTACCTTTAATAGATAATATTTCTAAATTACTTTTAAATAGCAGTAGTTGCATATTAGTTATGTAAATAGAAGTAAACACAAGAAGAACTAAAACAGAAGTGGCTAAAGTAGGCCTCCCTGGGGAATGGAACTGGGGGGATAGAAGGACTGGGGTTGCGAGGTGGGGTAGGGCTTGTCATGTTTCTTTATAAATCCTTCAAAACGATTTGATTTTAAAGTCACAGGTATGAATTACTTCGATAAATATTAATTTTTAACTGGCCTTCAAAGAATGAGTATGGTTTCTATAAGGAGAGGGAAGGGGGGGGGCATTCCTAGCAGAGGAACCAGCATTAACAGAGAGAGCAGCCCGGAGAGCAGAGGCAAGGGGGAGTAATCCATTTGGATAGTGTGGGTACACCTATACCTACATGGATCGGGAAACAGAAGCTGTTGCTCTATTGTAGAAGGACATACAAACACATGGTTACATGGTCGCTGACAAGGAAGGCAATAAAGGGTGTTGAACAAAGAGGTGACATGCTCAGAACTGAGCTTTATATCAGCAGTGGTTCCTATGTGCTTGTTAAAATTGCTGGGTCCCACGGCCAGTTTCTTCTTGAGTAGGTCCAGGGTGAGGCCCAAGGATTTTCATTTCTAATAGTAAGTTCCCAGACAATGCTGATGCTGCTGGCCTGGGAACCACCATTTGAGAACCAGTAACAGAGTAATCTAGCAACAAGAAGTCAAGACTAGAGTAGTATGAAAATGAAGGTAAAGAGACTATTCCAACAGGATAGACCAGAAGGAATGGAGCCCTGACTAGGAAGCTGATGGTGGGAAAGTACAGATCAGCAATCAAGAGAACAGATCAACTGCTTCAAAGGACAGGGGAACCATTGGGCCTATTCTGGGTCATTTCAAATCACAAATCATTGGTAAATCTCCAGTGCCTAGGCCAGGTATACAAGAAGTGCTTGGAATTGGTTTTTAAAATAGAAATCCTGTCTAGAAATTAAGGTGTGAGTTTTATCTTACTTTCCCCTCCTCCCACATCAATAACCTCATTCTAGTGCAATTTAGGTTGCAAAAGCTTCTTCCAGGGAGAGCATCCACAGCTGCACCTAGTCAGCAAGTGTATCTATCAGAACATGTAAAATTGTACTAAAACTGACTTCCTTATTATTTAATTTTAGAACATCCTTGTGGCTAAATAGTATTCAAAATAAATATGGAATACAGGAAGCACCCATCTCTACAGACTGGGGCAAAAATAATTAACTCGCTATACCATATAAATACCCATGAAAACATACATGAATCCTTTATCCAACCAACGTTCATTGAGTATCTACTATGTGACAAGCACCGTGGATGTGCTTAGAGACAAAGGTAAATAAAACATGGGCTCCAATGACAGCAGTTCAAAATCTGAAGCCTTCTTCCTGTGCTCTTAAATCTGCCTGGGGCTTCCCTGGTGGCGCAGATGGTTGGGAGTCCACCTGCTAGTGCAGGGGACACGGGTTCGAGCCCTGGTCTGGGAGGATCCCACATGCCGCGGAGCGACTGGGCCCGTGAGCCACAACTACTGAGCCTGCGCATCTGGAGCCTGTGCTCCGCAATAAGAGAGGCCGCGATAGTGAGAGGCCCGCGCGCTGCAATGAAGAGTAGCCCCCGCTCGCCGCAACTAGAGAAAGCCCTCGCACAGAAACGAAGACCCAACACAGCCAAAAATCAATAAATAAACAAATGTGGGGTTTATAAAAAAAAAAAAAATCTGCCTAAGGACTGTGTTTTGTTTGTAATAAAAATTCTAAAGCAGGAACAGAAGAAGTTAGCTTTTCTGCCTAACCTGATTGACTGCCTCTTGTTGTCTGATTATTCTACTGAAGAGAACACTTCGGTCCTGGGTTATTTTACCAAGCTCAGATATATTTTGCTGACACATAGAAGGAGTCTGGGGAGCATCCAGCACCCGTTTACCTCTGGCCTTTAAGTATAGTGAGCATTTTATCACTTACACCTTTCAATGCCCAAAGAGAGTACCACTTGGGGGTTTTAAAATATCGTTTCCTTTACTACCTCCCAAAATAACAGGGTCACTTCAGGACCAGTAAGTGGTTGGCACTGTGACAGGTTTCCCAGAAGGACTAATAGTTCTGGAGAGGAGCAAGTATTTTCACAGCTGCAGGCCTGGGTGCTGAACTTTCTCCTGTCAGTGAGAATCATGTCCCAGTGAAAATATAGAAGTGGAACTGACCGTCAAAGGGATAAGGTGACAGGGAGTGTTGTTTACTCGAGTCAGAGAGCAACCAAAAATGATTTCTGCTGCTGGAACAAAACAAAGACAAGGGTTGAAGGTCAACTTCCTCTTTTATTTTGGCTAAATATAAAGCACACCTAAGCGGCCTTTCTCAAATGTTTCGGGTCTGCTAACAATTTCTACTCTATAAAGACCCCATGTATTATACCAGTCTATACTTCTTGGGCACTGGAGGGAAACAAAAGGGAAAATGTTCACTCTCATTAGGATTCATGAAGTCATCCACGGCACCCAGCTCTTCTTCCCCGATCCCTAACCTCATCCATCTCCAAATGTTAGGAATTTTATTCGTTAAAGGCCACTCACGTCCTTCCACATCATTCCACCTTGGCCACCACCATCATAGTCTAAACTGATGTCAACTCTCTCGTAAATTACTGCAAGAGGCTTCTAATTGGTCTCTCACTTCCTGTTTAGCCCACTCCAAATCTGTCTTTACATTAATTCACAGTAACTCACTAATTCACAGTATTAGTTCACAGTAATTCATTCATGGCGCTCTTTTGGAAACTCAAATAAAACCACTAAAGTCTAAATACTCCACACATACACATAAAACCCAGCCTAAATTTTTTCTCTGGATCCCCATTGCTCCAAACACTTAGCTGGTAGATTTGGTCGAGAAGCTCTGCATAATCTGTGCCTCCCACCCTTTTCCCTTTTCTTGTTGTATCATGTTCCTCCCTCCTCACTCCCTCTGCTCTCCTCACCCAAATTCCACCACCTGGAAACATTTCTCCCTCCCTGTTTTGCCAAGTTTTCTCTCCTACTCACCTTTTAGCTCTTAACTCATATCAGCTCCTGAAGGATGCTTAAGGAATGCCCTCTCCTCCCTGGTTAGGCCAAATCCCCATGTTTCAAACTCCTTTGACATCATCAACCAGCTCATGAACCCTTCAAAGAATGTATCACAGGACATGTACATACTCTTGTATGATTGTTTAATTTCTGCCTGGCCTCCCCACGAGACTGTAAGATCTGTAAAGGCAGGGACACTATCTCTTTTTGCTTACCATTGTATTCCAGAGCCTAGCACAGTGTCTGGCACATACCAGTTACTAAATAAACACATTCAGAAGGAAGGAAGGGAAGGAGGGAGGGAGGGAGGAAGGAAGGAAGGGGGGGAGGTAGGGAGGGAAGGAGGAAAGGAGGGAGGAAGAATGTATGGGTGGCAAATTGATACTACTAAAATAAGAAAGAGAAGGTCTAGCATTTTAAATGAATGATAACAATAGGTAACACAGATTGAACTTCCAATATTAAGTCTTAAGATAATTTATTCCTCATAACAACCCTATGAGGTGGTTATTTTTATCATCTTCATTTCATAGATGAGGAAACTGAACTACATAGAAATTAATTACTTAAAGTCACATAGCTAGGGACTTCCCTAGTGGCGCAGTGGTTAAGAATCCACCTGCCAATACAAGGGACATGGGTTTGAGCCCTGGTCCGGGAAGATCCCACAGGCCGTGGAGCAACTAAGCCCATGCGCCACAACTACTGAGCCCGCGTGCCACAACTACTAAAGGTTGCGCGCTCTAGGGCCCATATGCTGCAACTACTGAGCCCGCATGCTGCACCTACTGAAGCCTGCACGCCCAGAGCCCACGCTCCACAACGAGAGGACACCGCAATGAGAAGCCCGTGCACCACAACAAAGAGTAGCCCCCACTCGCCGCAACTAGAGAAAGCCCGTGCACAGCAACGAAGACCCAACACAGCCAAAAATAAACAAATAAATAAATAAATTTATTAAAGGAAAAAGAAAGTCACACATCTAGCAAATGTAATATACCTCATAACTGAAGAGACATTATGTTCATACATAACCACAAGAAGCCAATCTTCTCTGGGAACCGTTTTGCCCAACCACTTTTAAGGGTTTTAGCAACCACTGCTTTTAAGGGGCAGGGATTTATCTTATTTGGAATAGGGCTTTGAAAGTAAAAAACTCTGTATCTTCTTTACATATCAAGCTCCTCAACAGATGAATATCAGAGAAACTCTTATCTGGATTTCAGCAGCCTCTGTGTCACTTTTCAGGATGAAATTTTTCTACACGAATGTCAGGATGGGCTGATTAAAATGAGAACATTGTAAAGCAATCACCCACCCTCACCTCAGTTTTGACTCTATTGCTTTAATGTGAGCAGAACAGAAATTGACATGCTAAATGGATGAAAGAAAGAAACAGAGAGTGTTCAGCACATGGGAAGAAAGACTGAAACAGAGATATATTTGTTTAGAAAAGAGAAGATGAAAAGAAATGTGCTGCCCTCCCAATATCCACAGGAAGCCGCGCTCCCTGCACGCCACCATAGATCAGCTTATTTGGGACTAAACCTGGAATAAAAGCATAATGTTTAGACAAGGCAAAAGTTTCTGGGGAAGGGAGGAAGGGAGGAAGAGCAATAAATGAAAATAACTGAACTTATTTGCAAGATGGAACTCTAGATGGAGCAGTTCCCTCTATTTGAATTTTTTTTGGCAATGGAATCCTGATTCCACTGGATTAGTGTCTATTGGAAAGATGACTGGTAGGAATACCTTAGCTCTGTGATGGGAAATAGAATTGGATGATCCACCACTTACAAAATAGAACCTGACTCTGTGGATGGAATCCACGTAAACAGGGGAAGGCAGAAGATTAAGAGGGAGAGGAGTTATAGTAGGAAGAACTTTGAAAAGGTGTCCAACAAATGGAGTGTACAATCAAGTAAGATTCAGGGCACAAGTACTGGAGTCCAACTGCCGGGATTTAAATCCAGGATCCACCCTCTACTAATTGTAACCTCCCTAAACTTCCCATCTTTAAAGTTGGGATTCTAATCATAGCTGGCTCATAAGGTTTTTTAAGGATTAAAGAAACTCATCTTTGTTAGCTTCATAGCAATAGTAAATGCTCAGTAAATATTAGTGCTACCAATGCTGGTGAAGATGATCTCACCTCATAACATAAACTTGAAGTACTAGCTATGTTGAATAACGTTGGAATCCACTAGAAATAGTCAGGAATAATGATATATTGGACTCTCTTCTGGAGCAGGTCATCACCTAACAGTGAGCTTTACACCTTCAAGGCAGAAACTCAGGGTAAGATGCTATCTTCCAGAAACTGTCCATTATAGGCTTGTTTTATGAAATCATTTTCTTCTCTCCCTCTTTTAGTGTTCATGCTCCATCTTTTTTCCCTTGGCTTACGTTTCTACTTCGTACTCTCTTTTCCAGTCCTTTGAAACCTTTGCTCCTCTCCTCATGCAAGGATCCTGTTGAGACAGACTAAGCAGATCTGTTTCCTCTATGCCTTAAACAGCGGGGGCCAAGAGGGAAAAATGTTTCTTTTGGGGGGATGCCAACTAACTTCGGGCGTGGGGGTAGAGTTTTTAATGACACAGTAAGAAAGAAAATATTTATGTTTCATTTTAATTGAACTTTTCTTAAGCTTACTACATTTTAGTAGGTGAAAAAAAAATCAACATATGAGAACGCTGAGAATGAAAATACACATAGCTCTGGCTTCCAGCACAGAGGTAGAAAAAGCAAAGGGAAGTCTAGCAGAGACATCTTATGGGAAGAGCTGCCCCACCAAAAATCTCAGCTTAGCAGCACTGTCTGCATCACTTCATATCCAGGACCATATAGATCCTGTTTGATTGACCCATAAAATTAGCAAGATAATGAACAAGCTCATTACTTTAAACATATTTCTGTCTGCTGGGTCCACTGAAGTACCTTGAGAAACAAGTTCATAGGGTGTCACACCCAGTTAAACCTGGAAAAATAAGCATTGTGAAATGAGGTGGCTTACTTTGTTAGGTGACTCTAGAAATAGCTACTGTGGTCACTGTTTCCTAAGCATCTGCTATGTGCTATGTACTGTGCTAACTATTCATATGATCTCATTTAAACCTCCCAACAGCTCTGTGAAGTAAGTACTGTTAACCCTTTTTTACATATGGGTGACATCAGGCAATTTACTTGGGTCACACAGCTGATGAATAGTGAAGTTGGGATTTTAACCAAGGACGAAAGGACACCAAACCCGGCACTGATACTGCAGTATCAGTGTGCGGCCCCACCTGTACAGTTATCTACCTCTAACAATACCCGGAAAGGCTCATTACCTTAGGATTTATGAAGACAACAGAGTAGCTGAGTATGAGAACTACATGTGTGTGTGTGTGTGTGTGTGTGTGTGTGTGTATGTGTGTGTGATATAATTAAATGACATACAGTATCATTGTTCTATTAAATGAATCATAGTAGGACTAGATAGAAACATCCAGCTACTCCCACTATTCCCAACTAAAAGAATACTTCTGTTCCTTGTTAAGTTTCTCTCCTCCCTGGGTTGTCCAGCTTTTCCTAATCCATTTGTGTGTGGACTGCCAACATTTACATTCCAGCTGTGCCTCAGTTGTATCATCTGTATAAGCAGTACTGAACTCAGAGAGCTATCAAGATTAAGAGAGTTAATACATTTAAAACACTTCGTGAAAAATCTGAAAGTGAAATTAAGAAAACACTCCCATTTACCATTGCAACAAAAAGAATAAAATATCTAGGAATAAACCTACCTAAGGAGACAAAAGACCTGTATGCAGAAAACTATAAGACATTGATGAAAGAAATTAAAGATGATACAAACAGATGGAGAGATATACCATGTTCTTGGATTGGAAGAATTAACATTGTGAAAATGACTCTACTATCCAAAGCAATCTACAGATTCAATGCAATCCCTATCAAACTACCACTGGCATTTTTCACAGAACTAGAACAAAAAATTTCACAATTTGTATGGAAACACAAAAGACCCCGAATAGCCAAAGCAATCTTGAGAAAGAAAAGCGGACCTGGAGGAATCAGGCTCCCTGACTTCAGACTGTACTACAAAGCTACAGTAATCAAGACAGTATGGTACTGGCACAAAAACAGAAATATAGATCAATGGAACAGGATAGAAAGCCCAGAGATAAACCCACGCACATATGGTCACCTTATCTTTGATAAAGGAGGCAAGAATATACAGTGGAGAAAAGACAGCCTCTTCAATAAGTGGTGCTGGGAAAACTGGACAGCTACATGTAAAAGAATGAAATTAGAACACTCCCTAACACCATACACAAAAATAAACTCAAAATGGATTCAACACCTAAATGTAAGGCCAGACACTATCAAACCCTTAGAGGAAAACATAGGCAGAATACTCTATGACATAAATCACAGCAAGATCCTTTTTGACCCACCTCCTAGAGTAATGGAAATAAAAACAAAAATAAACAAATGGGACCTAATGTAACTTAAAAGCTTTTGCACAGCAAAGGGAACCATAAACAAGACCAAAAGACAACCCTCAGAATGGGAGAAAATATTTGCAAATGAAGCAACTGAGAAAGGATTAATCTCCAAAACATACAAGCAACTCATGCAGCTCAATATCAAAAAAACAAACAACCCAATCCAAAACTGGTCAGAAGACCTAAACAGACACTTCTCCAAAGAAGATATACAGATTGCCAACAAACACATGAAAGAATGCTCAACATCATTAATCATTAGAGAAATGCAAATCAAAATTACAATGAGATATCATCTTACACCGGTCAGAATGGCCATCATCAAAAATTCTACAAACAATAAATGCTGAAGAGAGTGTGGAGAAAAGGGAACACTTTTGCACTGTTAGTGGGAATGTAAATTGATACAGCCACTATGGAGAACAGTATGGAGGTTCCTTAAAAAACTAAAAATAGAACTACCATATGACCCAGCAATCCCACTACTGGGCATGTACCCAGAGGAAACCATAATTCAAAAAGACATATGTACCCCAATGTTCATTGCAGCACTCTTTACAATAGCCAGGTCATGGAAGCAACCTAAATGCCCATCGACAGACGAATGGATAAAGAAGATGTGACACATATATACAATGGAATATTACTCAGCCATAAAAAAGAACGAAACTGAGTCATTTGTTGAGACATGGATGGATCTAGAGACTGTCATACACAGTGAAGTAAGTCAGAAAGAGAAAAACAAATATCGTATGTTAACGCATGTATGTGGAACCTAGAAAAACGGTACAGATGAAGTGGTTTGCAGGGCAGAAGTTGAGACACAGATGTAGAGAACAAACGTATGGACACCAAGGTGGGAAAACTGCGGTGGGGTGGGGATGGTGGTGTGCTGAATTGGGAGATTGGGGTTGACATGTATACACTGATGTGTATAAAATTGATGACTAATAAGAACCTGTAGTATAAAAAAACAAACAAAAAAACAACTAATACTAAACTTTCTTTGGGTTAGTTGTATGGAAATATGTTAATATAAATGTTTCAGACATTACATGAAATTTCTAAAAATTTTATATGTTCTGGTATAATGTTATAAGTCATACTTCTAGTTATTACTTTAAAATGTAAATCTCAGAAATAACTTTAAAAAAAGACAAAAAAAAAAAAACTGACAGAGTCCTTCCTTTCTCCTCCCTCTAGCTCCCTCCACCCCATGGAACCCACACTCCATGCCCTCAGAGGGGAACCCAGGTCTTTTAGGAGTTTCTAACCCTCAGCGTTTGCTGACACTGGGCTCAACTATTCTGGCTGGGGGCGGGGAGGGGGGGTTCCAGAGTCTTTCCAAGCTTTGCTCTGGCACTGAGCCTAACCTTTATTTTGTAACTGATTTACTCTACCCAGAAGTCAGGTTTGGCTACCTTCTGTGAGAACTGGCTAGACTCACGAAATACTCGGCTGGCCAACCAGAAAATTAAATAAGAAAGTCATCAGGCCCTGAAGCCTAATTCTCAAAAGCCAAACAATTTAGAACAATGAGTCACAAAAATCTTTCAAAATAGAAATAGTTGTCATGCAGTGTTTAAGTTCTTGCAGCATAACATAGTATACCGGCTAAAAACACAGTCTGAAAGCTGGGGTTCTAGTCCCAGCTCTAGCTGTGTAACCCTGAGCAAGTGTCTTAACCACTCTGAGCTATAGTTGCCTCTTTTAACACATGGCAACAATAACAGGCCCTACCCCAGAATTGGTCTGAGGATTAATGGATCAACATATGTAAATACTTTAGAATATGGCTGCCACATCATAAGAGCTAAATATTAGCTTTTATTATTATTAATTTATCTTATCATGTTTCGGTAAAGGTATACAGGCTTTGCAGCAATGTCTTTACAGAATAACTTTGCTGAAGCTTTATTCCCTTTGAAAACGGTTTCCCCATTTTTACCATCTCACTACCAGCCACCACCCAACCCCTAAAAACCCCCTCCCCCCATCTCAACTTTTCCTTAAAAGCAAAGGAAATTACATTTAAAAGCCTCACGGAATTACAACACTCAACACGCTCATAAAAGTCACGAAATGCAAAAGTTAGAATTCTCTGAAGACATTAACTCAGAATCGCGGCTCTGACACAGTTCAGAGGGCTCCAGTGCAGCCTCGTGGAGTTCCCGCCAGAGAGCTCTGAGGCCTTCACCACCTGCCCCTCCTCACCAGCTGCTTGCTTCTAGAACCCTCCTACGGACACTGCTGGCCTCTGGACCTGCTACTTCAGAGATACTACTCTTGCTCCAGCCTCAGAACCACCTCATAGAGCAGCAGTCCTCAGCTGGGGGGAGCATCAGAATGCCTGGCAGGCGTATGGAAACATGGACGGCTGGACCACTCCCAGAGTTTCTGAGTCAGGAAGTCTGGGGTGGGGCCTGAGAATTTATATTTCTAATAATTGCCCCTGTGATGCTGATGCTGGTGCTCAGGACCACACTCTGAAAATCACTGCCATGGGTGTTTCTCTCACTTCAACACAGTCCTCTCTCAAATCCCATAGACCCCTACCCGCTGCACCAAAAATGGAATGAAAAATTCCGTTCATGTATGCATATTACTTCTCAACTTTTTGAGAGATGGAAAACACATTCCGTTCAAACCCCAACGCAGCCTTGACAAAACAAGACTCACCTCATTTCAGCTGCTTCACTCCCTCCACCCACCCACATTTATCCTTCCAGTCAGTTTCCACCTTTGCACAGATGGTCAGGATTGTGTGTATGTTTATACATCTCCAGCCATGCTTGTTTACGTGTACACATTTGTGTTTCCCCTTCCCCCCCATTAAACTATAAAGTCCTTGAATGTCTTTCTCTCTAAGGCTCCATAGCACCTGATACTAAACGCACAGTGGGTGTTTAACACATGCAGTTGACAGATAAATGTTGACTATTTTATTGTATCTGGTAAGCAAAGTGAAGAAACAGATATTGCCATGAGAACTTTAAACTTTGCATCAGAGACCAAAGTGTGTTTATTTTTGCAGCATTAATGTAGCCAAAAGATGACTCTCCACTCACACATAAATATGCAATATGTTGCCAATGAGCATTTTAAATTGCTTTGATGCCATTCTCAGAAATACCATCTGGGCCTCTTCTTCTCACATAGTTATCAAAATGAGTAATTTAACATGGGGGAGTTTGCTGCATCCTTATAGGGAATTGCAAGAGAGATACAAGTTCTAGAAATATTAGTGTAATTGTCATCTTTTATTCTATGGGACATTCATGTATGTGCACCAACTACATCTCAATCTTTTCAGAATTAAATAAAGGAATGATATTAATCCTGAATATTTTCAGAGAGTTAATAGTTAACCCAGAGGTTATTACTATGTACTGATTTACAAATCACATGAACTTAAATCATCAAAGGATGAGATCATTACTGTTTTATCTCTTGAACAGCTAGGAGTTGAACTGCACTAAGTTAAGGACACAGTATATTATCAGTCTTTCCCAAGCAAGCAAAGGCTATTAGGAAGCCAATCAGAAAGCAAAGCTTCCGTCTCAGTGTCCTCTGAGGTCTAGAATATACATTAACCATAATGATATTGGAGGTCAAATATTTACTCAATTCTGTTGAAAGAAATCAGTGTTATACCTAGTCCTAGTTGATGTGACAATGTGTGGCCTTTTAAGATTTCTTTTTTTAAGGATTTGATGCTACATCTAACCTTCTTCTGATCCTATTCTTCTCCAATCATTAAATTAAGGAGAATTTCACTGGTGCATGCTGAACACTTGGTTTCTTTCAGCTTAAATCCTTCTAAAGTTCAACCAGGGACCAATAAGGAGTCTTAACTGAGAATAAGTGTAGGTTGTTTCTAAAGTTTTTAAAAAGCGATTCCATGCTATTGTTACTTTCAAAATAAAACGTAGTGACATCTGGGTTGATTTCTTTCCCTGATCTAATTCCCACCATTGCTTTTTATCCACTCAGGTCAGGTCTTGTTTTATAAAAGAAGCTGTATGTGGGCACTTGACCTAGCCTTTTCTTACACATACCACATAATTACAGGCAGCACACTTATCCCCTTGCAATTAATCTTTTCCCCCAGAGAATTAGGATGGTAGAGGATAAAGTGTATTCTCTTGTCTTTAAAGGTTAAAATCACACTTTGCCATATCACATAACAGATTTCAAGCCAGTCAGACTCTTTTAATTTTTTACTTAATTTTTTGAGATATAATTGATAAATAGCATTGTATATATTTAAGGTGTACAACATGTTGATCTGATACATTTATATATTGCAATATAATTACTACCTTAGTGTTAGCTAACGTCTCTATCATATCACATAATTATCATTTCTTTTTTGTAATGCGAACAATTAAGATCTAGTCTCTTAGCAACTTTCAAGTTTATAATCCAGCACTGTTGACTATAATCGCTCACAAAAGATCTCCAGAACCTATTTATCTACTAGTTGCAAATCTGTACCTTGAACACCTCTCGAATTCCCCAGTTCCCAGCCCCTGGTAACCACCCTTCTACTCTCTGTTCTTATGAGTTCAACTTTTTTAGATTCCACATACAAGTGATATCATATAGTATTTGTCTTTCTCTGTTCAAGCAAGTCAAACTCTTGGCTCA
This sequence comes from Mesoplodon mirus, assembly GCF_964341445.2. NCBI lineage: Eukaryota > Metazoa > Chordata > Mammalia > Artiodactyla > Ziphiidae > Mesoplodon > Mesoplodon mirus. The sequence goes on along the minus strand of NC_138976.1, from coordinate 88,645,380 downwards.
TTGGAATAGCTTTAAAAATCAAAAAGGCAGGTGTTGCACATTAAAATAAGCCATGATCAGCTATGGTTAACAAAATTGGGAAAATAGTCCTGATCCTCCTCTGCTATTCCAAAAGCACAGTTAAAACTGACTTCAAAGGAAACCAATATTTGGATCAGTTCTGAACAGATGAGAATTCAATCCGGTTCAACCACTGCTGGGAACTGTGGATAACATGAAAGTAACGGTCAACACAAACATAGTCTTCAAGAAAGTTGGCGAACATTAAAGGGATGATAAGAGGTCAAAAGCATTTGTAGCAAAGTACTTTTATTCTTCCAGAATATTTCACTGTGGTTTATTTTCTAAATTGTGTTGAGTTTCAAGTTAATAGGTGCCTCCTAGACTTTGGAATTACTAGAAGACTGTAATTAGTGGTACACTTAAGCAATGTGTTTTCATTAATACAGATTTTAAAAAGCTTGTTAATAGTCCTTCACTGAAGAAATTCCTAAGGAGAAAAAAACTGTTTACTAAGTTTAACTTTGTGGGAAAAGAAAAAAAAACTAGATCTTTCATGAAAAGACCTGAACTGAGTCCATTTTCTGCATTTCACTTATGAAAGAATGTGACAACTTCACATTTCTGCAATTGGGCATTGGTTCCTTTGCCACAAGGTAAGATTCATAGAGGGTTTGAGCTCTTCAGATACTAATTAATTAGGGTTGTTTAGGTTGAATTTTCCACAATTTTTTTTGCATGCCCCATATTTGTATGTTTTATTTTTCACTCAGTTGTTGCCTACTGCAATATAAATTATTCTCAAAATTAATTTCATCCCCATCTAAAAGTCTTCTCAAGTACCCAAATATATAATTTCACCCATCAGCAAACTTTCAGAATATCTTTAGTTGTTCCATGTATTTCTAAAGACATGTTCCTTTGAAGTGTAATGCTTTTGTGAAAGCATGCCTTGGAGACTGTTCAAATTCTATGGTGTGTTCTCCACTGCTTTTGAGGGTACTATTCAGGGTGATGGATATAACTTGGCAATAATGGTGGAATGGGCACATGAGCTTGGGTTCAAGGCCCAGCTCCACTACTCAGCACCTGTGTGATCTGTGAGATTTTACTCAACCCTTCTAAACCTCAGTTTCCTCTTCTGTAAAATGGGGATGATAATAACAACCTCATGGTTGGGACTTCCCTGGTGGTGCAGTGGGTAAGAATCCACCTGCCAATGCAGGGGACACGGGTCCGAGCCCTGGTCCGGGAAGATCCCACATGCCGCAGAGCAATGAAGCCCACGAGCCACAACTACTGAGCCCACGTGCCACAACTACTGAAGCCCGCGCATCATACTCCGCAATAAGAGAAGCCACTGCAATGAGAAGCCCATGCACTGCAACAAAGAGTAGCCCCCTCGCTGCAACTAGAGGAAGCCTGCACACAGCAACTAAGACCCAATGCAGCCAAAAATAAATAAATAAATTTATTTAAAAAAATACAACCTCATGGGATTACTAAAAAAGTTTAAGAAGATGATGCATATAAGCCACTTTAATAAATGTCAGCATACAGTAAGCACTCAATAAATGTGACTTGCTATTGTTGTAATTGTTTGGTTGGTGTTAAGTGACTTCTTCCCTTTAAGAAAGTCTTCTTGTCACATCAGTTTAAAACTACATCAACATTTTCCCCCAGAAATGGCTCATCCACATTACTCTGATACAACACACTGGCTAACACTTGTTCACCTACAAATTGACCTTCACTCATTCAATGTGTTTATTCAATATTCAGTCCACAAGTATTTATTTATTTATTTATTTATTTTATTTTTGGCTGCGTTGGGTCTTTGTTGCTGTGCGCAGACTTTCTCTAGTTGCTGTAAGCGGGGGCTACTCTTCGTTGCAGTGCATGGGCTTCTCACTGCGGTGGTCTTTCTTGTTGTGGAGCATGGGCTATAGGTGCGCGGGCCTCAGTATTTGTGGCTCGCGGGCTCTAGAGCGCAGGCTTAGCAGTTGTGGTGCACGGGCCTAGCTGCTCTGCGGCATGTGGGATCCTCCTGGACGAGGGCTTGAACCCGTGTCCCCTGCACTGGCAGGTGGACTCTCAACCACTGCGCCACCAGGGAAGCCCCACAAGTATTTATTAAGTGCATATTTTGTACTGGATTTGGCACCTGGGAAAGAGGGTAACTCTTCCCAGCAATATAAGAATGCCACCCCTGCCTGTCAGGAGCTCACAATTTTATGGGCAAAAAAAAAGAGATAATTTTTTTAAATTAAAATTTGGTGTAAAAGAACTAGGGAAATGACAGAGAGAGAAATCTTTTTCAAAGAGGATATCTTGAAGGATGAAGAAGAGTTTGTCGGGGCTTCCCTGGTGGCGCAGTGGTTGAGAGTCCGCCTGCCAATGCAGGGGACACGGGTACGTGCCCTGGTCCGGGAGGATCCTACATGGCGCGGAGCAGCTGGGCCCGTGAGCCGTGGCCGCTGAGCCCGCGTGTCCGGAGCCTGTGCTCCGCAGCGGGAGTGGCCACAACAGTGAGAAGCCCATGTACCGCAAAAAAAAACCCAAAAAACAAAAAAAAAAAAAAAAAAAAGAAGAGTTTGTCAGGAGAAGGATGGAGGCTGGGGGAGAATGAGGATCTAGGCAAAAGAATGGGGAAAGCCAAGTTATTAATCAGAAGTTGACAAATGATGACAAAATCAGAACAAGAGAAAGAAAATAAATGATGGGGGGAACATTCCTGCATCTAAGGGTTGAAGGGGACACTGAGCTATCTCTAACTGACCACAGAGAACAACAGCTCTCAGAGACCAGATTGTGTTTGTTACCAAGATCTTCTGTCTCTCTGCTTAAGAAGCAATAGGCTTTGGAGCTTCCCCAACATGGCAGGGTAAGAAGACCCTGGACTCAGCTCCTCCCATGGGCACACCAAAATTACAGTTATTTACAGAGCAACGGTCTTTGAGAACAACCTGAAGACTAGCAGAAAAGATTTCCACAGCTAAAGATAGAAAGGAAGAGCTACGTGAGATGAGTATAAGGGGTGGAGATGCAGTATAGTCTGGACCACAACCCTGGGGTCAGCAGCCCACAAATGGGAGGAATATCACAACTGCAGAGGTTCATCCCAAGGAGTGAGGGGTCTGATCGCCACATCGGAGTCCTACATTGGGAAGATGAGCCCCCAGAACATCTTGCTTTGAAAATCAGTGGGGCTTATGTTTAGGAGACCAGAAGGCCATAGGAAACAGAGACTCCACTCTTAAAGGACGTGCATAGTATCTCACCTGCTCAGCGACCCAGAAGAGAGGCAGTAGTTGGGAAGGAGACTGGGTCAGACCCACTTGTTGATCTTGAAGAGCCTCCCAGAGAAGCAGGAGGCAACTGGGACTCCCCCTGGGGACAGTGACACTGGCAACAGACATTTTTGGGAGCTTGCTCTACCATGATGCTACTGGTGCTGGCAAGTACCATTTTGGAATCCTCCCTCTAGCCTATTGGCACCAGGGGTTTACCCTGCCCACCAGTTGGTCTGCAGCAGTCATGTGCCTCCAGGCCATGCAGCCAGCTATGTGGGACCCAGCAGGCCAGCAGAAGCACATCCAGGCTGCACAGCCAACCATGCAGGAAGCCTACTCCATCCCACAGCAGGCCTGTAGCAACTTCATGAGGCAGGGCCTTATAGCCAACCAGGTCAGGAGCCAGCTCCACCTACCAGAGCACCCACAGTAGTCAGCCTGCAACAGAAGAGCACACACAGCCCACATAGGGGGCACCCCTAGTGCATATAGCTCTTCTGACCAGAGAGGAGTGCGCTGCTGGGCCCCGTAGGACATCTCCTATGTTAAGACCACTTCTCCAAGATCAGGAAACATAACTGACCTACCTAACACATAAATATAAACAAGAGAATTGGGCAAAATGAGGAGACAGAGGAATATGTCCCAAACAAAGGAACAAGACATGACCTCAGAAAAAGAACTGAACAAGGTGGAGACAAGCAATCTATCCAATATGAGTTCAAGGTAATGATCATAAAGATGTCCAATGAACTTGGCAGAAGAATGGATGAACACAGTGAGAATTCCAACAAAGTTAGAAAATATAAAGAAGAAACAAACAGAACCAAAGAATACAATAACTAAAATAAGCAATACTGTAGAAAGAAAAAAATCAACAGTAGATTAGATGATACAGAGGAACAGATCAGCAATCTGGAAGACAGAGTAGTGGCAATCACCCAAGCTAAACAGGAAAAAGAAAAAAAAATGTTTTTTTTTTTTTTTAATGAGGATAGTTTAAGAGAACTTGGGGACACCATCAAGTAAACATCTACATTACTGGGGTCCCAGAAGGAGAAGAGAGAAAGAAAAAAAGGGCAGAGACCTTATTTGAAGAAATAATAGAAATTAAGGAAACAATCTCATTTACAAAGAACTAGAACAAAAATTTTTAAATTTGTAATGGAAACACAAAAGACTCCAAATAGCCAAAGCAATCTTGAGAAAGAAAAACAAAGCTGGAGGAATCAGGCTCCCTGACTTCAGACTATACTACAAAGCTACAGTAATAAAAACAGTGTGATACTGGCACAAAAACAGAAATATAGATCAATGGAGCAGGATAGAAAGCCCAGAAATAAACCCACACATCTATGGTCAATTAATCTACAAAAAAGGAGGCAAGAATATACAATGGAGAAAAGATAGTCTCTTCAATAAGTGGTGCTGGGAAAACAAAGAAGACATACAGATGGCCAACAGACACATGAAAAGATGCTCACTATCACTAATCATCAGGGAAATGCAAATCGAAACCACAATGAGATACCACCTATCAGAATGGCTATCATCAAGAAGACAATAGATAATCAGCGTTGGCAAGGATGTGGAGAAAAAGGAACCTTCGCACTTTGGTGGGATTGTAAATTGGTGCATCCACTATGTAAAACAGTATAGAGGCTCCTAAAAAAAACTAAAAATAAAACTACCATACAAGCCAGAGATTTCACTTCTGGATATTTACCCAAAGGTAACAAAATCAGTACTTTGAAAAAATACATGCACCCAAAATATGTACACCTCTATGTTGATTACAATATTATTTATAACATGTAAGATATGGAAGCAACCTAAGTGTTCATCGGTAGATGAATGGATAAAGAAGCTGTGGTATATGAAAATACGATGGAATATTAGTCATTAAAAATAGAATGAAATCTTGCCATTTGCAACAACGTGGATGGATCAAGAGGGTACCATGCTAAGTGAAATAAGTCAGACAGAGAAAGACAAATACCATATGATCTCACTTATATGTGGAATCTGAAAAACAAAGCAAACAAACAAAACAAAACAATACAAAAACATACTCACAGATACAGAGAACGAACCGGTGGTTGCCAGAGGTGGTTGGGTGAAGCAGGTGAAGGGGATTAAGAAGTATAAACCTCCAGTTATATAATAAATAAGTTACAGGGATGTAAAATATAGCATAAGGAATATGGTCAACAATATTGTAATAACTTTGTATTGGGACAGATGGTTACTAGACTTATCCTGGTGATCATTTTGCAATGTATGCAAATGTCAAATCACCATGTACTACACCTGAAACTAACATAATATGGTATCTCAACTATATTTCAATTAAGAAAAAAAGCAATAAGCTTTGCCTCTATGAACTCCATTTTCTATACTGGCCACCTCTACCTTCATAAGATATTGTTTCTTTTCTTTCAAATTTCTACTCTTTATTTACTAAATGGTATGCTTATAGGCATAAAAGCTAAAATTCAGGTGACTTTAGCAAATAAGCAAAAACACAAAAAATCATGCTCCTCTAATGTCAGTTCTTTTAAAATCTCTGCTTTAACTCTGTATTCTGTCCTCACAATGGTCCACAGGGCTATGTCAGTCCTTTGATAAAAGCTGCCTAGTGCTGCACACTCATTATGCACCAGTCACTTTCCCTGACCTCATGTAATCCTCCCAACAGCCTTATGAAGAGTAGGTATCACTCTTATCCATATTGTACACCTGCAAAAATGGAAAGTTGGGGAAATAACTTGCCCAAGGTCACACACCCACTGGTGACAAGGGATAGACTTGACCACAGGTCATCTGACTTCACAGCTGATGCACTCCAATGCCCAGAGCAGCGTTCACAGCACCAGATCTTGAACTGGAGCCAAGCAGTAAGGGTAAGTTCACTGTCTGTTGTAAAAGGAAGAAACAAAACCCCCAACGCCCAGTATAGTGACATTTTACATAGAAATTGCTTTATTAAAGAATGGTTCTTTATGGGATTATGTCTTACTTTTTCTTTATATCACATTGTCCTTATTTTATGCAATGAGGAAATTGAAGTTGGTAGTTACTTTCTTCACAACGCCCTACTTACAAAACAAAAGTTGGCATCTGATGTCAGTTTTTAATTTAAAAATTTTGTTTTCATTCCCAGAAATTAAAAATCTAAAATTTCCTACTGGATGAGAAAATATCTTCCTTCATGTAAGGCACATGTTTATCTTCTGCTGTCCGCATGACTAGCCATTGTCATCTTGAACTTTCAATTTTTCATACCCTAATTTTTAAGTGCTGTCACCTCTCTTCCCCACACTTGGACCCCAAATTAAACACACTTACATTTACAGGAGGAGAGTAAGAGAATAGATAATCTAATAGCTTTCTTCTGCTGTGGTTTTCACAAGAGTGAAAATTCCAGCCTTTTCTTATCATAACTGGCTGGAAACACTCCACATCGGAGATGTCAAGTCATAACAATGTGGGGGGAAAAAAGCCCACTTTGCTCTCAGAACGACACAGTTCTTCTATAGAAAAGACATTCTTAAAAGCTGTTTGCAATATCCTACATTAATTTCCTCTGGTACGGCATCTCACACAAAGGGGTCTTATAAATGGATTACATGTGGTTGGGTGCAAGAGCACAGTAAGCCCTCTGTCAGATGCTCTGGAGGGTGGAAGCCACAAACAGGGGCCTCCTTCATCAGAGTTCCCTGCAAATAGCTGACTTGAAATTTTGTGACCAGTAATAACCTCCTTAAAAATAAACCACTTATGCCATCTGCTTAACAGTGCCCTATAAATTAGACCAAGAATGCATGGCTTTTCTTCCCTGGCAAATGCCTTCCAAGTGGACAAAAGGATAAACAGAGGGAGGAAGCAGGGTTGGGCCGTGCTCGCTCTTTCAGTGCCATCAACGTGGACCACCATCGTGTGGCCTCAGCACAAATAAGTTTGGGACGGGAGAGAACAGACCCCACCTCAGTGTTTCCAAGACCAAACAAACGAAGGTTGGAAGGGGTTAGGTTAGAATGAGCAGGTGGACGATATAGAATGAGCCCTCAGAGCTGGAAAGGCCAAAGAGGGTGTTGGTTGTAGTCCAGGCTTTGATTGCTGAGCCAATTGACACATGGACGCAAGAGTGGAAGAGGGATCAAACTTATTTTTAATATCTAACAGATATGTATTAGAAATAACTACTTGGACCAGAGTCCAGTATGGTTTCTACATCTTCCCTTAAAATGTAGACTTAGACCAACAAGGGATTAATCTCCAAAATATACAAACAGCTCATGCAGCTTAATATAAAAAAAAAACCCGATCAAAAAATGGGTGGAAGAGCTAAATAGACATTTCTCCAAAGAAGACATACAGATGACTAAAAAGCACATGAAAAGGTGCTCAACATCACTAATTATCAGAGAAATGCAAATCAAAACTACAATGAGAGGGCTTCCCTGGTGGCACAGTGGTTGAGAGTCCGCCTGCCGATGCAGGGGACGCGGGTTCGTGCCCCGGTCCGGGAAGATCCCACATCCCACATGCCGCGGAGCAGCTAGGCCCGTGAGCCATGGCCGCTGAGCCTGTGCGTCCAGAGCCTGTGCTCTGCAATGGGAGAGGCCACAACAGTGAGAGGCCCACATACCAGGAAAAAAAAAAAAAAAAAAAACTACAATGAGGTACCACCTCACACCAGTCAGAACGGCCATCATCAAAAAATTTACAAATAATAAATGCTAGAGAGGGTGTGGAGAAAAGGGAACCCTCCTACACTGTTGGTGGGAATGTAATGGAGGTTCCTTAAAAAACTGAAAATAGAGCTACCATATGATCCAGCAATCCCACTCCTGGGCATATACCTGGAGAAGACCATAATTCGAAAGGATACATGCACTCCAATGTTCATTGCAGCACGATTTACAATAGCTAGGACATGGAAGCAACCTAAATGTCCACTGACAGAAGAATAGATAAAGAAGATGTGATACATTTATACAATGGAATATTACTCGACCATAAAAAGGAATGAAATAATGCCATTTGCAGCAACATGGACGGAACCTGGAGATTATCATACTAAGTGAAGTAAGTCAGACTGAGAAAGACAAATATCATATGATATCACTTATATGTGGAATCTAAAAAAAGGGTACAAATGAACTTACCTACAAGACAGAAATAGAGTTATAGATATAGAAAACAAACTTATGATTACCAGGAGGTAAGGTGGGGGGCAGGGATAAACTGGGAGATTGGGATTGACATATACACACCATTATATATAAAATAAATAACTAATAAGGACCTACTGTATAGCACGGGGAACTCTACTCAATACTTCGTAATGGCCTCTCTGGGAAAAGAATCTAAAAAAAGAGTGGATATATGTATATGTATAACTGATTCACTTTGCTGTACACCTGAAACTAACACAACATCGTAAATCAACTATATCCCAATAAAAAAATTTTTTTAATGTAGACTTAGGTAAATCTGCTAGGGGAGAGTGAGATTTGCAGAGCAATAGTTATCTAACCTAACTCGCATCCACAGAGATGCGGTAGAACTTGGATCCACTGAGATCACACGAGAAACTGGCCACATGTGAGCAGCAAATTCATCAACTAATTCTCGCAGCCAAGTGACGTGGACTGGCAGATGGGGGACTCTCATCATCTCACATTTCCTCTCTCAGTGGGGAGAGCCTTCGAGAGGATGAGAGGAGACAGCCATTTCTATCCAATGCCCCTCAAAGAGGAAAGTTCTTGGGAAGGGTGAGGCAGGCATGGGGAGAAAGGAACAAGGAAGAAATTGCAGCATGTTGAGCCCAGAGGATCTTTCCAGCAAGATCATAGTTTCTGTAAAGCAACAACCTCAAAATTCCTCCAAACTCAAAAAAGCTTGTTTGGGCCCCCCCTCAGCTCAGATCATAAGAGAAACAATTTTGTCTGACACTTATTCTATAAGTGCTGTGCCTTGAATCACAGAGTTATATAGTTTTAGTTGGCATTTCCTTAGTTGAGTAACACAAGCAATAGCCAAGCTAACATATAAAACTTAATTAAGCCTTTCTCTTAAATATTTTTTTACTTTTCAAAATGAGGCCAAACATGACAACAACAGTGGAAAGAAAAAATTCTCAAGAAGAAAGCTCTAAGTTCAGGAAATGAGAAAATGAAAAGAAAAATTCTTGTACTTACACCAAATAAACCACATTACACTGGGTGTCATCCAAGCCAAGATTTTTCTCCAGGAAAGTGCAAACAAGCTCATTTGAATTAAAGTCTTCATTCTTCTCCCAGTCGGCAGTCAGTATCCCAGAAGGTCAGTCTCCATTATGTCCTGAAGTACCAAGAGAAGGATGTTCCATTGCTGGTTCCAGCTGGCTGCATTCTCTCCGAGAGCAGACTTCTCAAAGGAGTGCATTACACTCTTGTGTGTGTGTGTGTGTCTATGTGTGTGTGGGGGTGGGTGGAAGGAGCCAGAAGCAGCATTCAGGAGCACCCAGGGAGCATTTTGGGTCCTAGTCCCGAAGGGCAGAGTGAACAGCAGACCGTCACTCCGTGGACAAGCTTCTGGTTGTGTGAGAGGTGGGCTGCCAGCCTGTTTTCAACCTCCTCTCCTTCCTCTCAGGCACACTCAGCTCTCCTTCAGACAAGGAAGGGGAAAGAAATCAGAATGACACTGAGCCAGGCAAGAGGTGTACTTTGCATAAAAGAAGGAAGACAGAATTCCAGCTACTCCCAAATCCCAGCATCATTTGTTGTTCTTCCTTTCAGAAGATCATTCAAGGCAAAGTTGGGAGTTGCTGATTAGAAAATAAATATGTCAATGTGCATATATATAATGGAATACTATTCGGCCATAAAAAAGAATGAAATAATGCCATTTACAGCAACATGTATGGACCTAGAGATTGTTATACTGAGTGAAGTCAGACAGAGAAAGACAAATATCATATGATATCACTTATATGGGGAATCTAAAATATGATACAAATCAACTTATTTACAAAACAGAAACAGACTCACAGACATAGAAAACAAACTTATGGTTACCAAAGGGGGAAGGGGGGGATAAATTAGGAGTTTGGGATTAGCAGATACAAACTACCATATATATAAATAGATAAACAATAAGGTCCCACTGTATTGCACAGGGAACTCTATTCAATATCTTATAATAAACTATAATGGAAAAGAAAAAAAAAGAAAATATAAATGTCAGGATACAGAGAACACACTAGTGGTTACCAGTGGGGAGAGGGCAGGGGTGAGGGGCATGGTTGGGGGGGGCGGGGCAATAAGAGGTACAAACTACTATGCACAAAATAAATAAGCTACAAGGATATATGATACTGCACAGGGAATATAGTCAATATTTTATAATAACTATAAATAGAGTATAACCTTTAAAAGTTGTGAATCACTATGTTGATACACCTGAAACTTATATAATATTGTAAATCCACTATACCTCAATAAAAAAAAGAAAACATATTATATAAATGTCAGGATGTTGAGAAAAAGGTATGTAGTTGGGGACAGAATAGATGTGAAGCAGAGTTCTTTGGATACTTGTCTCAGCTAAATGCAAACTCAAACTCTTCAGTGTTGCACTTGGTCCTCATATAGTGGCCTCTGGCTGACATTTTGGCGCTTCTGGGCTTTATCGTACTGCAGGTATTTATTTGAGTAGTTGGGCCTCAATCCTCTTCAAATGGTTATTTAAAAAAAAAAAAAGTCTCACTTCATCCAGTTACAGAACCACAACTGCAGGAAAACGCAGATTGTCTGGAAGCCTAATTGTGTTTTCCTCAAACTCATCACATGTTAACTGCCACCCTAACGCCCACCCCTTTTGTTTTTTTCCAATAACTTATGCAGACATATTTTCCCTGGGACCCACAGTGAATACATCCCTTACAAACCTAGAAATCAACTACTCCTGAAAATTTCTCAAGGCAACGTTCTTCCGGTTCCAACAGTCATATAACAAACTCTTATTATAAGCAAAGCATCCCATTATGCACTTTGGAGAATACAAAAACATGCCAGTCCTGTGTTTTAGTTATCTATTGCTGCACAACACATTACTCCAAAACTTAGCCACTTATTACCTCATAGTTTCTCTGGCTCAGGAATGGAGAAGAGGCTTACCTGGGTGGTTCTAGCTCAAGGTCACTCACAAGACGGCAAACCAAGGTGTCTGCAGGAGCTGCAGTCACTTCTAAGTTCAGCTCAGGGGAGGATCCACTTACAAGCTCACGCACAGGTGCCTTTCCACAGGGCTGGCTCTGCGCTTCTCCACGTGGCCTCTCATCCTCCAGGGCCTCCCTGGCTGGACAGCCCAGGATAGCCTGAGCTTGCTTACTTTACTGGAGGGGACCCCTTCCAGGGCCCGAGAGCGGGCTCTTGTCTAACACTCGTAAATGAACTGTCCGAGGAGACACATGTACTGACAAAACAAAAGACTTTACTGAAAAGGGGCGCTGGAGTGGGCAGCAGCAGAGTAACGGAACCCAGGAGAACTGCTCTGCCTCGTAGCTCACCGTCTCAGGTTTTACGGAGATGGGCTGGTTTCCAGGTTGTCTCTGGCCAGTCATCTTGCTCGTGCCCATATTTGGTCCAACCCAGGGCCCTTCCGGGTGGCCCACGCATGCCCCAGTCAAGATGGATTCCAGCGTAAAAGGTTCCTGGGAGGTTGGCAGGACATACGAGCTGGCGGCTCCTCCCTCCTTTTGGTCCCTCCCGAATTCTTCCGGCTGTTTTTTGCGGCAGCTTGTCAGTTCCGTGTTCCTTATTGGGACCTAATGTTGTGAGACAGTTTATGCACGTGGTTATTTTCGTGCCTGGCCAGAGCGGGCGGTTTCGGTGCACAGTTCCCTAACATTTACATGGAGGTCAGGCTGGGCGGGAGGAGTGATGAGGGAGGAAGAGAGAGGAGGAGGGAGAGGAGGAGGGAGAGGAAGAAGAAGAGGGAGAGAAGGAGTGACAGGAGTGAGAGGAGAAGGAGGGAGGCAAGATAAGCAAGAGAATATGACCAAGATGGATGCCAGCCATTTTATAACTATCTTGGAATTGACATCCCATCGCTTCTGCTACAGAAGTAAGTCTTATTAGACCAACTCACACTCAAGAGGAGGGAAACAAATGGTGATCACTGGGGGCCGTTTTAGAGGCTGTCTACCACACCCTGCCAGGCTCTACATCATGGACAAACACACGTACAGTTACAGAAGATGCAAAGAAGTTTGACAAAGGTAGAATGGAAATGCTCCAAGACAGTAGGAAAAGGAGAACTTAATTTCATCTGGGGGATGCTGGAAAGGCTTCTTGAAGAAAGCAAAATTTGAGCTAGGTCTCAAATAAACCTCAAAAAAAGTCATTTGAGGCAGCTGGGACAGCTAGAGCAAGTGGCCTGGGAACTGAGCAAGCATCAAAGTCACCTGGAGGGCTTGTTAAAATGCAGATGGCTGAGCCCCACTTTCAGAGTTTCTAATTCAGTAAGTGGTGGAGGAGGGGCTTGATCATTTGCATTTCAGGTGATGCTGATACCCTAGGTCCAGAGACCACACTTTGAGAAACTCTGACTTGAGTAAAGGCTGGGAAGTGGAGCCTTTTTTGAAAGTAACAAATAGATCTTTTTATTTGTCAATTTTGTCTGATTCAACTAGTTTCAAGATCCTCTTAGATTCAGTGGAAATGAAAGGTATTAGTCGGTACTTAATGAATCCCAAAACTATCCACTTTTAGAGCTGGGAGGGCTTCAGAGAATATACAGCCATCATATTACAAATGAGGAAAGTGACGTTGAGGGATGGGCTCAAACAGATAGTGACCGTTTTCTTTAAAATCAGGTGGATTTTTGTGGCTCTCTCACTCAAGGGCTCCTGAAAGAAATAGACTAGAGCCCTCTTCCTTTGGAGTCTGAGTGCTTTCTATGTGAAATGAACTAATGAGTTTGTGATCCACTCTCCCAGTAGAATACTCACCCGCTATAAAATGAATATGCCCATACTTTGGTAGAAGGAAGGCTGAAAGAACTCTCTGAACACCTCTGGGTCCATTATTCCTTGTGCAAATGGATATATGTAACTCCTGCCTGGCTTCTGTGAAGTGAGAGGCCTTCCCCCACTTCTGCCCTCTCTCAGCCTCTGTTGTTCTTTTTCTTTCACAGGGCCCAGGTGTACAAATTTGGTTGCCAAAACTCTCTGCGACACTTGGATTTGGGGTGCTGTTTCTTTTTAATGTCTAAATAATTAGTAAAATCTAGTGCAAACTGGGGTGAATCTATCTCAACTCTTGAAATATGCTTTCTTTGGAAAGAGGGTAATGAAACCCTGCAGTTTACTCCTTGTAATGTGTGCACACAGTTAGCTCGGTGCCTTTGTTCTGTCGTCTGAGTTTTGGTCATCTTTTATTTGACTGTACTTAGAGAAACAGTATGAAGACATTTAAAAGAAGCCCAAGGGAATCTCATTTGCACATTCAAACAAGTGTTTGTTTTGTTTTGTTTTGTTTTTGCGGTACGCGGGCCTCTCACTGCTGTGGCCTCTCGCATTGCGGAACACAGGCTCCAGACGCGCAGGCTCAGCGGCCATGGCTCATGGGCCCAGCCGCTCCGCGGCACGTGGGATCTTCCCGGACCGGGGCACAAACCCGTGTCCCCTGCATCAGCAGATGGACTCTCAACCACTGCGCCACCAGGGAAGCCCAAAACAAGTGTTTTCTTATCATTATTCCCCTACCCCTGACTTCCTTTACTCTCACTCTTCCCCCAGTTTATGGCCCTCCACTCCACTCTGACTACATTCTTGCTCCAGAAGCAGAAACAAAGATGCTAAAGGTAACCGAACTGTAACCCTCTTTGCACTTGTGATTTTTGCACTTGCTTCAGCACAGGCGTCTCTTGAATTGTGACATTCTGAGAAGTCCTAGAGCTCACCAACCACACTTCCTCCCAAGGATAGGACCTATCCTGTGCTGTAACCTTGAATGAGAAGGTAATCTACAAACAGACAGAGGTTAGCCAAAACCTCACTGCAGCTTCACTCACACTCAAACCTGGTTTCTGAGCATAAGTTGGTTAACTGGCAACAGAGGATGCTATGTAGCTCATGTCTTCTTGCAAAGCTGAGAGGTGAGAATGGCAAACCGTAAATCCATTTTATTTGTTGCCTTTACCAATTCAACCACAAATTGCTTCCTCTTCTCCCACTGAGCACCGTTTAATGACCTCTAACAGGTATACAGTGGAAGCAGTCAACTGCAGAGGCAGAAAGAACACATCTTGTGAGCAAGCACACAGGTCTTCCCCACTTCCCAAGTCTTTGGGCTTGGCTAAGTTATTTAACATCTCCAGACCTCAGGTTCCCCATTTGGACCTTGGTTTCCTTACCTAAAATGGTGGTGGTGGAATGGAGTTGTGAAGATCACGGCCTCCATATGAAAAGTCTATCTGTTTATACCTTAGTCACCTGATACTAGCCCTGGGTGACAGCAGGTATTCAATAAACGTCAGTCATGATGGACTGGGCAGTAAATTAAACACATGCTTTTTCTCCCAAAGCAGCTCACAGTCTTCTTATACGTTGCTAATGGTGTTAAAAACAAGACAGAAGGCCTAAAATGGAGTGGCTTATGCTAACCCCACATCACCAAACCAAGACTTAATTACAGTTTTGACCCCTCCCAGAGATGGAATCTTAAACCAGTCAATCAGGAATCACCTAATCGGCACTAGTGAGGTCACCTGCCTGACAAACCCCTGCCATCCCCTAAAGGAAAGTGGCCTGGCCACAGCCAACCCACTTCTTGCTCATGTAACGTCCTTGTTCCTGCTCCCGTCTGCCTACAAAAGTCCTTCACTGTGTTCAGCTCCTTGGAGCTCCTTTCTATCTGCTAGATTGGATGCTGCCTGATTCATGGATTCTTGAATAAAGCCAATAAGATTTTTAAAATTTACTTGTTTGAATTTTGTTTTTTAATACTGGTTTGATTTGGGTTTTTACTGGCTCAGAACCACATCTGTGTATCATACTCTCAATTCCAGGTAAACTAGAGAATCCGAATTTACCTGAACGTTACACCAGAGTCAGCCTCTGACTGAAAACTTCTGTGTTGCCCTGAAATACCCAGTGTGCTTTTCCCAACCAACATCAAGTTATTAACAACAACGTTCTTTTCTAAGTCATTAGTAAGGAACTGTCAGAAAGGAATCACTCCTTGTATCTTCCGGGGGTTGATAGAAAAAAAGAATTAAAAAATGTTGAAGTCTGAAGCATCAGCCACTGACATAAATTCATCTGAAACAAAGATGACTTAAAAAAAAAAAAAAGAATCTGTGCTGCACACAGACAAGGAAAGAAAGACACTTTGGCTGCAAAACCTCCCCCATCTTCTCTGGGGAGGCTCATGCCTCCGCCTGCTGTTCATCAATCAGCCTTGATTTTGATGGGGCGATTTTTAGTCAGCTGCCTCGATCATTTTGGCACAGACAAAAATCCTTTAAAAAAGTGTTACACTTCATCAAAGTGTATCATGAGACTTCACGGTCATTATCTCAATGGCCGCTCTGATGTGCTACAATTGGCAGAGACACAAACGGTAGGGGGTGTGTGAGAAGAAAGCCAGCATTTCGTGTGGAAAGCTGGCAAGCCTCGCCAAGCTTCTGTCAACAACTCGGCGGTCTGATCCGATGCACTGAGCGTGCTGATGATGCTCTTGTTTCTGAAGGAAGTAAACAAGAAAATGAATTCCACCGTGCAACACAGCCTCTTTGTATCTCCAACATGGTGTGACTGGACTGGGGCCAGCCGCGTTGAAAGTTTGGCCATTTATGTCATCAGGGCCCCGGTACTGATGGAGGCTTTGATTACGAGTTGGACCAGCTCTAAGACCCTTCAGGGGCAGCCACGCAGCAAATAAAGGCATTGATTGGTTGTTGGGTCAATTTAGCCATAAGGGTACAGAGCACGGCTCTTTTGAAAAGCCTAATGGATTAGCTACACAACCAGTCCCACTGTGGGCCTTATTTTTCAAGTAACTTCAGGACGGTTTTCCAGCTTGGCAGGGAACAAACTCTTCCTCCAGAGCAAGCTTCAGAGCTGTTCTTGTTATCAATAGTGGGCTCAAAGGATTAGACACAGCGGGCTTCACAATTTCATGAAAACAGCTGTTGAAACAACAATTAAGGCAAACAATAGTTTGCATGGACAACTATTAATTATGTAAAGTTATGCAGAAAGTGGAATATGCTTTTATTCAGGGCCTTCTACAGCCGCTGAGCCACCTTCCATTCCATGGCTCTCAAGTGTCAGGAAGTAGGGGCACTTGTAGGAAGCGGCTCCACTGCATGTGGGTTGAATGTAAGCAGAGCTCCAGGCTGCCAGTTTGCTGCAGAGCAAGTCATGGGTAAAATATTCAGGAAATGTATATCAGTTAAACATATGTTACCTTGGGTACCGCAGATCTTTGCATACAAACTCAGAGCTGTGTTTTCACAGGTATCTGAAATTCAATTTGAGCCTTGTGGTTGGCATCTCTACTTTTGCTTTTAAAAAAACAAAACATTTCTATAATATGTCCCCTTTCCGGCTTCACACACCCTGAGGAATTATGAACAATAATGTTCTTTTCTAAGTCATTAGTAAGGAACTGTCAGAAAGGAATCACTCTCCGGGAATTGGTGGAGCTCCTTGTCCTTAGGACTAAGTAGATTTTCCTTCCATTAGGAGGATGGCCCAACTTAGACTCAATCACTCCACATCCACCTCCTCCCCTAGAACAGCTCATCTCTCCTTCCACTCTCTCTGCTTGCTGGGGCTTTTAAATTCATTGCTTCTCTCTTTGCAATTTCCATCCTTGACTAACAGTGCTGGGAATTGACTTACAGCCCTTCGCCTACCCTGTGTTCCACATCTCACTTTCCTCCCCATATGGGAATCACCAAGCCAAGAAGTCCCATTAAGAAGGTTATTAACTGTACACATAAACATTGCCTCCTGCCTACAGTTAGATTTATTTCTCATCACTTCCAAGTAACTGGTTTTAACACTCTTTCCAGCATGCCCAACACCTTTTATTTGCCTATATTGTTTTAGAAAGGCCTTTGGGAATTTGGCTAATTTCATGCTGGAACTTATTAAGTGGGTTTTGACACTCTTTGATAATTCCAATAGACCATTAGTCAAGTCTCACTTCCTTCGGGGAAAGAATGAAAGCTTTATTAGTCTTAGGGTCTCTATTCTAAACATGTCACCTGAATTTAGTAGGGCATCTGTGCTGAAATGCAATTGACTTTGTGATTGAATAGAACTTTGAAACTACAAGAAAGCTGTCACTGGCTATCATCAGTAAGAGAGCACCTGCCTTTTTCTGAAATTCTCATGAGGTTCACCTGTGCATTTTGAAACAATTCAGTGCATTTAATTTTCTGACCTGTGAATGTTAATAAAATAAACTGCACACACACATATCCACACAAATTCTCTCTAAAGTACTTGGTTTAGTCCTTTCTTCCACCCAGGACATGAGAATTCAGAATAATCTCCTTCCCTTCTACAGATAGTTTAAAAATCTTGAGAGATCCTATCTCTAGAAGGCCCCAGAACATAATTGAGTGTGCAAATGAAATTCATTACTAGGGTCACAAACAATAATCCAATTAACATGTATTTGCGTAATGCCTTTAAAATCATTCTAAACCCAAAACCACATTCATCTTTGAAGTATAACGCAAAACAAGTACCATAGCCCAGCATACTCCAGTTCACACTGGAGAGTACGAAACAGCATCAAGATTGCAAAAGCAATTATTCCAGTTATCCAGATGTGATTTTCAATCATTCTAAGAAATGTTGTTGTTTTTTTTTTTTAGCAGTTCTTATTCCATGGCACCACTCACAGCTCTCACGCTGGCGCGGTGCTTACATCTCTTCATTATTAATTCAGCTCATGGAGCTTAATTGGACAAGGCTAGAGCGAATTTGACAAACATCACAGCAGCAGAAAAAGCAATCACTCTTTCAAGATGAAAATTTGTTTGATGTCTTACTGTGTAACTCATTTACTCTCCTCAGGAGTCATGTGACCTGAATGTTAATCAGCCATTGATTGGTTTCTCTCCTTGGACAGTCACGTGACTCAAATATTAATGGCCTGGCACTCAGTAGCTGTACTGTTAGGCAACCTTGTGATTGGCTGACAGGTTAAGATACAGAGATAAGTGGGTGCTTGATGAGCACTTGACAGAACTTCACAGAAAATTAAGGCCCTAAAATAGCATGAGAAAGTCTTGTCAAATCAAGCATGATTATCATTGAATGCTTAAGGAATTCATCATCTGCATGAAATTGATACACTTCAGCACCAGCAGGCCCTGTAGTCAGCAGGGACTCATCAGATTTTTATTTATATGTGTTCACCAAATCACATTAATTCTGAGAGCTAAAACATGCTAAGGATGAAGGTTATTTTCTGTTCAATCTAATTTATCTATGACAATAATCATCACTAATAATGTGTCAAATTGGATTGCAGTCATTTTATGCATGCATGCTGATTTGGAAAATAGTGTTAAACCATCCCGTGGTAATTAACAGCTGGTAAAGGTATGCCGGGCCTGAAGTAATCAGCATATCTAGATGGAAAATTAAGTTTTATAGAATGGATTTATAGATACATATCCTTATTTAATTCGGAATATAAATTATTCCTGGTAAAAGCCGACATCATTTTTATAACACCATTAAGACCAATAACCATTGAGGGCCTTGCATCCTTAATTTGCTCCATCCTTCATTTTTTTCTCTCATTTTCTGTGGTTAACTTTCTAATGGGTGTCACTTCCTTCTTGGCAAGTCCTCATTTTAGCGGGTTTGGTAGGGCTAAGAGATGAATGAATATGCATCGGTTTAAGTGTTAATCATGGATGAAGGACAGGGCACCATACCTCTTAATACACAAAGCTTTATAATTATTGGCGGGGGTTGGGAGGTGGGCACTGGGGAGAATACAAAGAGGGGGGTGGGGAAAGACTTTGGCCTTTTGGTGTTTCTCTATTATTTCTCCTCACAAAGGGACAATAGGAAATTTTGCAGATTAACTCATAAGGGATTAATGTTTCTTGGGGAATCACTTAAGCCTAAATTGCTTTTGTGGAATAACTTTTATTACGGAACACAAGTTGTGTCATTGTTGTTGTTTTAAATAACCTCCTGGTTTATAGGACATTTTAGGAGGAGTGGAGTATTGGGAGTAATGAAATCTTAAAGAAATGTTTAGACCCTTTGGTGAGTGTGGCTAAAATGTTTGAGAGGAGCATTACACTTCGAAAAGAAGAGCGAAATAAATGTTGTTTCTTTCCCACCGCTGCCCCTACCCCCCATCTTAATCTCCTGAGCAACCAGGACTGCCCCTACTCTCTCCCCCTCTCAGGAGGTCTCTTTATTGATTAAATGAATCTGCTCCAAAGGCTGGCTCCCAGGCTCTTTGATCTAATCCGATCTGATTTTATCCTATCGCTTCAGCAGGACATCGGGGAATTAACAATAAGCAGCTTTACCACAAGTGTTTAATAACTCAACACAATCTCCTTATGGCTCCGAGCTGCTCATGCTCCCATCCAGTCCACAGCAAACAGTGTAACAGATTGGCCATCCGCCCGCCCCCGCCCGAACCTGAGGAATTTTCATGCACTATGAAACTAATCGCTTCAAGTTCCTTCATAAATCACACAAAGCAGATTTTAGCATCTTAACAAATTGGAAAAAAAAAAAAAAAAGAGCCAACCAGTAGAGTGGGGTGGGACTGGCAGAGAGGACTGGCCCTCCAGCTAAAAGCGGGTGGGAAACAGGCAGGCGCTCCAGTACTGCAGTGGGGGAAGGGGGCAGATGTAAAATAACTTCTGTCTTCTCAAGCAATATGTTTCTCATCTCCTTAAATTTTAACATGAATGAAATTATTTGGGCAGGCTCAAACCTAACAATGCTCCAAGCTCACAGTGACCTTATTATTATTTTTTTTTTCTGCTGTGATGGAAACGATGTGGTTTCAACAACAGGCCTCTTGTTATTGTTCCTGTGACAGCCCTTGAAGTATGCAAGCAGCACACATTTAAACAAGGATTGTGCGTCCTGCGTGGTGCAGACAGCCGAGATGTTAGGCTGAAATGGTATGTCCTCTGGCTTTCAAACCAGCATACACGCATAAAGGGGCGTCTTAAATGATCACTTAATTACAAAACGCCATTCTTGACATGCTTTTTTTTCTTTTCCACTCAGGGCTGTCCGTATGTATATCCCTATCTCTAAATTGCAGCGGTAGAACTGAGTAATATCTTATTCTCCTCCAAAAAAAAAAAAAAAAAAAACCATTATACCACAAGCACAGATAGTAAAGGTGATTCTCTCCTTTTGCAAGGCAGAATTTTTTTTTTTTTTTTTTTTTTTGTGGCGGTACGCGGGCCTCTCACTGCTGTGGCCCCTCCCGGCGCGGAGCACAGGCTCCGGACGCGCAGGCTCAGCGGCCATGGCCCACGGGCCCAGCCGCCCCGCGGCACACGGGATCCTCCCGGACCGGGGCACGAACCCGCGTCCCCGGCGGACTCCCAACCACTGTGCCACCAGGGAAGCCCTGTAAGGCACAAATTTTGATTCAAGCGCTCACCCTTATGCCACAATAGACAGAGCTTGTGAGGAACTGGTAGACGAAATGGGCTTGTGAAAGCTGCCAGATTATTAGTGCCATGGGGAAAATATCACTCTAGCATTAATCTGAAATAAAACATCTCTCAGTTGCTCTATTTAATACCTACCGTACATCGGAATTACCCATAAAAACATGTTTCATAACAGAGAAACAGCCCTAGCTCTCCACCTGTCACTGTTCTCTCCATTACCCTGGCAGTTCTGCGATTTCTCGCTACATCAGCAGAGTAACGAAGTGCCCTCTAACTGAACATCTGGGGGCAAGAGGAATTTTATGACTCAGGTTCAGGCCAGATTACTATTACTATGGTGAAATCTTTTTCCATATCCCCAGGGCGCAGGGTACTAACAAATTCACTCAGATACGGCTGGATGCTTCATTACTGCTTTCCTAAGTAAAAACATTTATTTTTGTATCTTTCTCCATCCACATCCATTCATCAGTATTTATTCAGATTTTCCCACCATTATATGAGTTCAATACTTTGAGACACCCCCGTTCCCAAAAAATGTCTACTCCAATTTTGTGATCTACTCAGTATGGAATGGAACACTAGCATGAATAGTGTTATTTTTTCCTCTTTGGAAATGACTTTTGCCTTACTTTTTTTTTTCCCAGATAAACTATGTCATAACAGAAAAATCCCTGTGAAGTTCTCCAAAGAACTCTATGCTGCTTCCAGACCCTGGAACTATGATTATGCCTTGCATAATTAAAACCGAAAGAACATCCCCTGCCAACTGTGAGCCCCCCTGTTTACATCACAAAGAGGTAGCAAAATGTACTCTGGAAGGTTCCCGCCAAAGTAATTGAGAGGGCTGCCTGAGCCCAGCGCTGCTTTCTAAATATTGTCCATGGTTTAGGAACTGGAGGACGCGCCAGAGGCCTATTGACTCTTCCTGCCTAGGCATTATGTCACGGAGTTCAGTGACTTTGGGGGCTGGTGTTGACTGAAGTCTTATGGCACGTTTAGCCCAAGTGCTTCTACTGGGGAGCTTCAGACCTGTCACACGCCACTACGTGGTGGCCTTCAGATGTTCTGAATCCCTGAACTCACACACAAAGGTTCAGAGCATTAGGCCACGGTGTAAACACATTCTTGACATCTAGGACTACAAAGAGGATTCTTCTGCTTGCGGTTCAGTCAGTTCACAAGCTCGTCTTTCTTTGGAGCTTTCTTTGTAGGTTGCTGCAGTTGGAATATGAAAAGAGAGACACAGACACACAGAGAAAGATAGAGAGATAGAGGGAGAAAGAAAAAAAAAGGCACTGAGGAGAAAGGAAAAAACAAACAAAACAAAACAAAACCAAAGCCACAAGTTGAAAAAAAAAATCCCTATAAAATAGAATTGCATTATGTTTTTGTGTATTTTTGAAACGTAGCCAAACTAAACCATTAAATGAGGATTCTGTTTCACAGAGTCTGCAAACTATTCAGTGCTAACCCACTACACCAAGAATGTGGTGCCAACCAAAATATGTCAAGATCAGTAGTGCTCAATAAAATCTCAAAACCAAATGACATGCAAGCTGTATTTCATGATTAGAGCGCTTCCTTATGTCAAGGAACATACATATTAACTTGTTTAAACACAGCGATGGGCTGTCACTCTGTTTGTCAAAAGCAGAGGAAGGAGAATCTAGTGCTTCCCAATCCCATCCAGATGATGCTTCACACTTTCTATCTTCCTGGCAGACAGCACAGACCCCATCCAATTAATCTTTACATCTGAGAGAGGAGGAACTGAAGGAGAGAAGGAGGGAGAGAAAGAAGGGGAGAGGGAGAGAGACCACTTCCCACTTTACCAAGCAGGGCAGGAAAAGCAGGGTTTGCAATTGCTTTGCTCAAGGTTCTGACACAAATAGAGAGCTGGGATTAGAAGAAAAACTGCTTACTTTTTTCTACCAACTCACCAAAATTACAAAATACAAGCACCTTGAAACTTTTTTTTTAATCCAGAGAATTAACAGTAGCATAAAGCTTTAAGGTCTACAAAGGGCTCAGGTATATACATATTTTCACACTGAATCCTCACCACTGTCCTAGCCATTTATATATTATTATTCCCATTTTACAAAAGAGAAGCCCAAGTCTCAGAGATGAAGTGACATGCCCAAGCAGCTCCTCCAGAAACAAGGAAAACCAGAGCAGGACGCTTCTGTTTCAGGCCTCTAAACCAAATGGGAACTACACAAAACACAGCATCCCTTTCTGCACCGAAATATGTGAGTTTGAGCAGGATTCTAAAAATGTAGAGGAGCAATTATCTCATTCTCTGTCACCAGCAATGAGCTGCTGCATGCTTCCACCTGGCAGGAGGATGAAAGGGAGGCTGTTCTCTCGTTTACAAAATACAGTAGTAAGATATGTGATTATGTTAGGAACACTTGAGGGGCCTTTTGGGTGAAAAGGAAAAACCAGAGCATGCCTCATCTGTTATTTGGGTGTTTTTTCACTTGTGTGAGCCTGGTAAACCCCCACTGATGCTGATACAGCAAAACAGGGTGCTCCCACAGCCGACTTGGAGCTAGAACTGCACCCACCTGTCCCCCTACACCCGCAGCATCCTCGTTCTCAGGGACCCTCTTGATGCTGGGGAATCACTGCCACATTGTACCTGCCACACAAGCCTTGGGGTTGTGGTAGAAGAGAACTGGAACTCAGACTAGTGTCTCTGACATATCACAGTGTGGCTCCTTCCAGCAAGTGTGCCCTTCACACTGCAGCCCGAAGGGGCCAGGGACACCGAAATGCGGTGGGAATGTCCATATGTCCACCCCCCGACATCCTCCTTAGCCTGATGAGAAGCCCAGACTTTCAAGATTTAGGCGCTGTGTGGCATTCTGGCTTCATTTCCTGACACTCATCCACACGCATCTGACTCCAGTCATGCTTAACAGATGACTTCCGTTATGGGCTGAATTGCGTCCCCCTAAAAATTCCTATGTGGAAGCCCCAGTACCTGAGAATGTGACTATACTTGGAGAGAGGGCCTTGAAAGAGGTAATTAAAGTAAATGAGGTCATATGAGTGGTCCCTAATCCAACAGGACTAGTGTCCTTAGAAGAAGAGGTTAGGATACAGAGAAAAGACCATGTGCGGACAAAGCAAGAAGGCGGCTGTCAAGGCAAGGAGAGATGCCTCAGAAGAAACCAAACCTGCTGACTCCTGCACTTCCAGCCTCCAGAACTGCGAGAACGTTAATTTCTATTTTTTTAAGCCAAACCACCTGTGGTATTTGGTTACCGTATTTGGTTACGGCAGCCCTAGCTAACTAATATAGCTTCTCATTCAAAGCCGTGTCGTGGTCTTTCACACAGCCCCAGAGTCCTGAACACCAGCCCCTCTGCCTGGAACATGCATCCCTTGACTACTGGCCTTCTTCATCTCCAATGTTCAACTCAAATGCCAGGTCTCCTCCTCCATGAGGCCCTCCCAGCTAACCATGGGCGCCCAATAAATAGCTCATCTGTGATTACATGAAGCCCGTGACATACCTCTATTATGTGGCCATCCTCTGCACTTATCTGATGGCCTGTCTCCTAGTACCAGCCAGTCTTGTGGAAAAGGGACGCCCTCTTACTCATTTCCCCAGCCTAGCACAATGCCCATCAGAGAGCAGACATTCAATTAATGTTTGATGAAAGGACAAAGGGGGGTGTGGAAGGAAGCAACAACAGCAACAGCAAAAATAACTAAACCTTATCAAATGTTTACTATGTGCCAGACTCTATTCTAAATGTTACACTTGTATCAACCAGCTTTATCCTCCCAATAACCATATGAAGTAAACATTACTGTTTATCCTCATTTTACTGGTGAGAACCAAGGCATACCAAAATAAGTAATTTGCCCAACGTCATGCAGAGCCAGGGATTTAAAACCATGTATCTGGCTCCAGAGTTGACATTCTTAAGAGAATGTCTTTCTAGGAGAAAGAAAAGGAGAAACGGAAGAAGACAGGAAAGGAACAAAAGAAGGGAAGAAATTACCCACTGTGTAAACTTGGGCAATATACTTCAATTCTTTGAAACTCAGTTTCCTCATCTGCTTGTCTCAGGAAAGGCTCCAGTGAGATAATATATGAGAATACATTCTAATTGCAGAGGGCTGTAGAACCACACAGCCTCTATTATCAGTAGTCAGAAATCAATCAAGTTACCTCACAGGCCTTCAACTTGAGAATTTTCAGGTAGAGACATTCTGCATGGTGGATAATCCTGAAGAGATACATTCAAGGCAGAGAAGAATGGGGTAGTCAAAGATGAGCGTTGCAAAGAAATACTTCTCTGCCTCCCACCAGGGGCCAGAAGTCGCATTGCCTTTTTCCAGAACTCTAGGAGAACCATTCCCCCTGTAATCTCCACATTGCCTTTTTCCAGAACTCTAGGAGAACCATTCCCCTTGTAATCTCTCGGCCCCCTGGCGTCGTAAATTCCACCTAACCTGGTCAGGAGGGTCTCTGAGGATACCCTGCAGGGGTGTTGCCTCTGGTTCAGAAACCACAGATTACATCCTTGAGAGGCCTACAGATCAATGTTATATTAAAATTTCAGATCAGTAATCTAGTTTACTGAACTTAATATTCCGAGCTGGGATTCCGATGTTACCTGTTGGGTGGAAGAATTTCCTGTTCTATTTTCAAACTGGACTTCTCTGTTTTGGGTTTCTTTGTTTTTTAAATACTGTCTTCAATGGGGCATCTTTATCTCTCTTTTTTTTCTTTGATTCAGAAATACACTGAGCGTGAAACAAGGACAAATGGGACCTGGTAAAGGCACAAGTTCTGTTGTTCTACAGCTGCAAAGACTCCTTTTCTTTGGCAGTTTTCAGATGACCTACTTACCTAGGCAGGGAGCAGAATGGTTAAAGCGCTTGCGGAAATCAACTGTAAATAGAAAGCCTATGTTTAACATAATCCCCTCCAGATGATCCCCCCTCCTCCAGTCACTGTAATCAACCCTGTAGTAGCAGGTGAAGGTGCTTGATTATCTCCCTGTGGCATTATGTCTCACCACATAGCTGATAATAAACTGATGGATTATCAAACAAGATTACAGCTTTAGCAAATAAAATCATGTTTTGTGTTAAGAGAGAAAATGCTTACTATCCCTATCTACCTGGCTAAATATTTACATATCACAGGCTTTCTAGGGTCCCTGTTCTTTCAAATCTGATTTTTTAAAAACAACACAAAGGTTAAGTTAACAAAAAGGGAACACACTGTGCTTTCGACACCAAGCTAAGTACACCTCTGGGAGAAAACAGGTGCTGCCCAAAAGGTAGAAAGAAATCCAAGGCCTCAGGTGCTGGTGAGATCAATGGGTACATGTGACAAAAAAACTGAGATGAATGTGTTAGGAAGGATTCAAATGCCTACTTTAAAGGGAACATAAGTGAAAGAGAACAGAAATCCAAAGCATGCAGGCAGCTCTCTGTGTGTGTGTAAGAAGGGGAGCAATGGGCTTGTACACAAGTCTCATGATGGCCTGTTGCTTTACACCTTCCAAAGCCCTTTACCTTAGTTGCCTATATTCCTCTCCCTGCCTCCCCCCAACCCAGTTTCTCCCTGTTTTTCCCAATCTCTCCATTTTACAACGACACAAAGGGAGACCTAGGAGAAGTTATGTGACTTGCAAAAGGTCCTGGAAGGCAGGCCTCAAACACAAATTTTCTGATTCCCGGTGCAGCCCCCTTTCTGTTGCACCTCTCTACTCTAACACAGGGATGTTCTTCTAAAGGACAGGAATGGCAGAGGGTTTTTTTTTTTAAAGCTTCGTGTAGTCATATTGACAAATCTGAAGTTGAATTACTATTTGGTTTAAGATTTGTGGACAGAAATGGATGTAATGTAAAATAGGAAACAGGCATTTTAAAAGGACTATCTTTCAAGAGAGGGAGAGAGAAACAGAGAAATTGGCTTGGGAATGGTCTACTGGTCAGTTTAAATTTGTTACGATCCCAGGTCAGAGTACAAAGCATGGACAACCAACCTGGCTAGCTGTGGAGCAAGTTATTTCAGATGATCTGACTTCCTTCTCTGAATGACAGATCTTGCAAACATGGAAGGGCAAAGAGATGTGATTCTCTGCATGTGAAATTCAGAGAAGTTCTTGGCTCCAGTGTCTCTCAACTGCCACACACAAAAGAGCACTGGGCTGACCTTCATTGCGAAGGAATTTCTGTTCAGTAGTCTAGGGAGGTCCACAAAAGCACAGGGCAAGATGCTCTGCACTTGCACCTCCACTTTGTCATGGGGCTTGTGGTCTTCCAGGCAAATCAACCAGAGTGATCCTGGAGTGAGAACACGCTGCCTCTCTGGCACTGCCCGAGGAGCCAGTGTTCCACATACATACCCACTACCAGTGAAGAGTCTTGAGAGAAAAAGTAATTAGTGTAATACATAACAGAAACATAATAATGGTATGTCATCTACAAAACGTATCAAATATAAACTAGTGAAATCATGACTTTTCCCTTTTAAAAATTAGAAATGTGAAAGAAGTTTTTAAAATACAAGCAATGTAATAAACAATACATTTCAAATTATCTACACGTTTAAATATAAACTAAATATCAGCAATGAAAGTACATCTTCCATTCCCCACAATCTTCCTTTCCCCCCAGAAGGATTATCTCTACAGTTTAGTGTGTATCTTTCCAGTTCTTCTTCTGTGAGATGTATATCTTTTCTGTTATATATAAATATTTAAGTATTATATATATTTAAGTATAATTAAATGTATATACTAAAAAATATGTGTGTATATATATATATACTTTATACATGATTTTGCCACTTTATTATTATTTTTTTAATATTATGTATGAAAGATCTCCTCTGGTTAATAGACAGAACTCTACTTCAATCTTTTAAACTGCCACTTAACATTCAAGAATATGGACAGTCCATAAATATTATGGATTCTCCTACTGACGGACATTTAGGTCTTTTCCTGTTTAGGGCTATTATAATCAACAATGCCATAAACATTCATGTGTATATTATTTTGTGCACATGATAGAAATGCTGAATTGAAAGAAATGTCTGGTTTTAATTTCAATAGGTCCTGCCAAAATAACTATCAACTGACACTTCCATTTATTAAATAGTCCACACTTTGCTCTCTGATCTGAAATGTGAATTTTCTGTATAGTAAATACCTGCAATGTGCTTAGGACACTCTAATGTCTTTTGCAGTTTATCTATCTATCTTGTCTCCTGTCATTTCAACACTATTTCAACTATGATGGCTGCAGGTCATGTTTTGATATCTGGTAGAACAGGTCCTCCTTCATTGTTCTTTTTTCAAAATCTTCATAGCTAATTTTGTACATTTTCTCTTTCTTTTAAAGCTCTTGCTACACATCAAAGAGATAAATATTAATTTTAACATATGTGAGATATAAAGAATAACAATAAAATGAAGACAAATGCAAAATGTCCTCAAACTTTTTTTCTTTTTTGGTTGCGCTGGGTCTTAATTGCGGCAGGCAGTCTCCTTAGTTGCGGCTTGCTGGCTCCTTAGTTGTGGTATGCGAACTCTTAGTTGCAGCATGCATGTGAAATCTAGTTCCCTGAGCAGGGATCAAACCCAGGCCCCCTGCATTGGGAGCACAGAGTCTTAACCACTGCACCAACAGGGAAGTCCCTCAAACATTTTTTTTTTTTTTTTTTTTTTTTTTTTTTGCGGTATGTGGGCCTCTCACTGTTGTGGCCTCTCCCGTTGCGGAGCACAGGCTCCGGACGTGCAGACTCAGCGACCATGGCTCACGGGCCTAACTGCTCCGCGGCATGTGGAATCTTCCCAGACCAGGGCTCGAACCCGTGTCCCCTGCATCGGCAGGCGGACTCTCAACCACTGCGCCACCAGGAAAGCCCCGGTTTTTGTTTTGTTTTTTTTTTTCAAACATTTTTTTTAATCAGTATATCTAATTACACAAAAAATCCTGCTGGAATCATGATTGGGACTGCATTGAATTTATAGATTAACTAGAGAGAACTAATGTCTTTCCAATACTGAGTGTTCCCAAAATTAAAAACATAGTATTTCTCTTAATTTTAAAGAGTTTCTATGACCATCAGTCAAATCTTATATTTTTCTTCACATAAGTATGCACATTTCATAATAGTTTTTGTTGCTTTTGTGCATGAGGTGTTTTTATGATGCTTTCTGATTACTTAAATGGAGATCCAGATAAACTGGTTTTTACAAATTGATATTGTGATAGTTACTAAACACTCTTAAGAGTTCTAAGGTTTTTCAGTTGATTCTTTTGGATTTTGCAAACCGATTATATAATATAGTGAAACACTTCGCCTTTTCCTTCCCCAAATCATACTCATTTCTCCATATACTATTTCTTATTCTTACCTAAAAGCTTCAGCTAGGACCTTCGTTATAATTTTGAGTAGGGGTAGTGATAACAAGCCTTCCTGTCTTGTTCCTACTTTCAACTGTATGCTCTGTTTTACCATAAAATCTTGTATTTGCTTTAGATTTCTGGTAGATATGCTCTACTAAGTTAATGAAGTTTCTTTCTCTAGCCTAGAAGTCATTTTGTTTTGATTATTTTAAATGACAAATAGGTTTTGATGTACATGTTTTTTGCACTATTGAGATGAACCAATGGTTTCCCTCTTTTTAATGTAGGAAAATACATTAATAGATATCCTAGTGTTCAGCCATTATTGCATTCCTGGGATTAATACTATTTGGTAATGAATTTAATGATAATATTTTACTTGGAGTTCTATATTTATGTTCATAAGGCAGATTGGCCAAAAGTGGTCATTTTTTAGGTATGTGCAGTCATTGACAGTTTTGGTACCTCAACTATATTGAATGATAGTTTAGTTGGGATTATTTCCTTCTTATTTATTTACAGTAGGGACTAGCTAGTTTTTAAGTATTTGACGATTTAAAGCCCATAAAATAATCAAGGCCTTTTATCTTTTGGGGGGTAGATTTTTTTATTACTTTGTCAATTTCTTCTATGATTATTATTCTCTTTAGGTTTTCTACAACCTCTTGAAATAATATTAGTAATTTATATTTTCCTGTAAAAGTGATCCCTTTTCAAATAGATTTTGAGCTTATTTCAAAGTCAAAGACATTATACTTTTTTTTTTTTTCACTTTCCTCTGAATCTGTAGTTAAGTCTTCTCTCTTATTTCTAAAGTGTTTTTGTAGCCTTTCTCTTTTTTCCTGATCAGACTTATCAAAGGTTTTGTCTACTTCACACACCACTTCAAAGAAGTAGCTTTCAAATTTACAAAGTCTATTTTTTCTGTTTCTGTCATTAATTTATTATCACCATTTTGTGTATATATATATATATATATATATATATATTTTTTTTTTTTTTTTTTTTTTTGCGGTACGCGGGCCTCTCAATGTTGTGGCCTCTCCCGCCGCGGAGCACAGGCTCCGGACGCGCAGGCTCAGCGGCCATGGCTCACGGGCCCAGCTGCTCCGTGGCATGTGGGGTCTTCCTGGACCGGGGCACGAACCCATGTCCCCTGCATCGGCAGGCAGACTCTCAACCACTGCGCCACCAGGGAAGCCCAACACTTTATTTATTTTTAATTAATTAATTTATTTATTTATATTTGGCTGCATTGGGTCTTCATTACTGCATGTGGGCTTTCTTTTTAGTTGCAGTGAGCGGGGGCTACTCTTCATTGAGGTGCGCAGGCCTCTCATTAAGGTGACTTCTCTTGTTGTGGAGCATGGGCTCTAGGTGCATGGGCTACAGTAGTTGTGGCACACGGGCTTAGTTGCTCCATGGCATGTGGGATCTTCCCGGACCAAGGCTCGAACCCGTGTCCCCTGCATTGGCAGGCGGATTCTTAACCACTGCGCCCCCGGGAAAGCCCTAGATATCATTTCTTATACCAGTTTATTTTATTTTTAAATAACTTAGAGTTAAGTGTTATAATTTTATGAGAGAAATGAGGTTCAGAAAAGTTAAGTAAAATTTTTCAAGGTCACACTGCTAGAAGTGGTAGAGTCAATTTGTGCACCCAACCTCATTTCACGCTCAAATTTCTACCTGTACCACCTTACACATAACAATGTTTAACTCCTGACAGAGAATCACTCCCCAAATCACTGGTGCATTGACACACTTGGGTGCCATTTTCAAACATTGTTGTTCCATTTTTCCCTTCCTTTTAGAATGTTTAAAAAATATGTATTATTCTTCTATTATTCTTAGGGATTGCCTTGACATTTGATTATTCACATTTTAATGTATATATCTTACCAATATCTAGAAATAATCAGTACCTCTATGATCCTCCTGGTCAAGGTGAGACTCCTAAGACACCTTTAATTCTGGTCCCAACTTTGTTTCCTATTCTCTAATCCCTGTATTCCCACATCTACTACTTATGGGCTGGGACTTCAGTGCCACGTTATTAACAACTTTTTCTATACTATGTGCCAATAGTTCTTTTTTTCTTTTTTAAAAAATAAATTTATTTATTTATTTATTTTTGGCTATGTTCGGTCTTCGTGCTGTGCGCGGACTTTCTCTAGTTGCAGTGAGTGGAGGCTACTCTTCGTTGTGGTGCACGGGCTTCTCATTGTGGTGGCTTCTCTTGTTGCAGAGCACAGGCTCTAGGCACGCAGGCTTCAGTAGTTGTGGCACGCGGGCTCAGTAGTTGTGGAGCACGGGCTTAGTTGCTCTGTGGCATGTGGGATCTTCCCAGACCAGGGCTCGAACCTGTGTCCCCTGCATTGGCAGGTGGATTCTTAGCCACTGAGCCACCAGAGAAGTCCCTGCCAATTGCTCTTTAGACTCAGCTATAACTTTAATGTTTTTTGGTCCACATCTTTTTCATTGCTGTATTCATTCTGGTTTTCTTGTTATTTTATAGCAATATATTTTGAGGATTACTTTCAAAGATGGTCTGTGGTCACATACAAAAATATCTTTATTTTGTCCTCTTACTGGAACACAAATTTGGTTGAGTATAGAATTTGAGGTGCAAAATTGTTTGCTTTAGCAATAGATTATCTTTAGTATTTTAGCATTATGTAGTAGTCATTGATTTTTTTAAAAAAAAAGAAAGAAAAATGTGTTAAATTGTCCTGCTTGGGAAAAAAATTATTGAAGTTGATGTTTAATACATATAGGAGTTGTCTTTTTTCCCCTCTAATTTTGCATGGGACAAAGAAACTGAAAATGGGATTCATTCTTATAAACTCTTATGTAGAATGAATTCTAAGTACCACCTTAGAAGAGATTAACAATATAAAGGAAACTGCAAGATCTTTCTATGCCACTCTGATCACTTTCTAAAAAGACTTGGAACTACATTCACTCTAGAAAGGGTCTGATTCAGGGAGGTAAAAATTGTTTTCTACAATAGTACTGTTGTTCAAATTATTAGCTATTGACAATAGGTAATTCTACTAACAAGGGAACCAGAGCATACCAATGTACTTCTATTTCTTTAAATTTTGCTGCAAAGTACTCTGTTGTTAATGCAATAATTTGCCACTAGAAATTGTCACATTTTATCATATAATAGCATTTTTTTTAAAGAAACACCTATTTACATGGAATTTTCGCCCAGTCTCTGTTCTCAGTTGCTCTAGTCAATGGAAAACTTAGTCATTGGGATCACAAAACTTAATCCACAAAATACCATTCACCACATAAGTTTCATAGGCTATTGTGAAGAAGGAAATAAAGTCTCTGAATGACTACTTTTACCCACTGAAATCTGTAAGGTGACAGAGAACATTTTTTCCCCCTCTCTCTACTTTTCTCACCACCATCTCCTTCCTCTCAAATTTCCTTGTCATTGGAAAGGGAGAGAACTTCACAGAATCATATACAAACTGATACACTCAGGTCACAGAGGAATTCAGTTTCCAACTAACCTCCATTTAAAGGAGGGAGAGGAGGGGTCTTCCCTGGTGGTCGAGTGGTTAAGACTCCGCTCTCCCAGTGCAGGGGCGCTGGGTTCAATCCCTGTTACCCTGTTCAGGGAACTAGATCCCGCATGCCGCAACGAAGACCCAACATAGCCAAATAAATAAATATCTTTTAAATTTTTTAAAAAATAAAGGAGGGGGCTTCCCTGGTGGCGCAATGGTTGAGAGTCTGCCTGCCGTTGCAGGGGACACGGGTTCGTGCCCCGGTCCGGGAAGATCCCACATGCCATGGAGCGGCTGGGCCCTTGAGCCATGGCCGCTGAGCCTGCACGTCCGGAGCCTGTGCTCCACAACGGGAGAGACCACAACATTGAGAGGCCTGCGTACCGCAAAAAAAAAAAAAAAAAAAAGTAACAGACATTGGGTAAAAAGAGCTAAGATTATTAAACAGGAGCTAAAAGCAATCACTAAAGGCTACATTTTCTTATATTCCTATAACACAGCAATATTATTTTCATGTGATTGGGACTGAGTCACAAGCAATCTTTCAGTCTGTTATTTGGCAGAGTCCAAAAAGAGTGAGTTTCAGGGGGAACCAAAGGAGATGAAAAAATGTAAGGACTTGAGCACTAATGATTCTGGTAAGTATAATGACTTCTCTTTATGTACCCATACTCTTCTTAGATAAAAAAACAAAATGGTGTCTTACAGGACAATAACATAATACCTCCAAATTATAAATACTAAAGTTAATTGAAGTTTGTTTCACATTTACTGAAAGTCTAAACAAACTTCTTGATAATTAATCTCCAAAATGTATAAATCTGTTTCAGATTTGTGCACATAAATTATAATAAATAACGTTGGTACACAATTGGATTTGAAGTGCTTTATAGTAAAGTACATAATGATGCATGCTGAGGAAATGCAGGTATATTTAATTGGATATAATTAAAATAATGATGTGTGTTTAAAATAATGATATATTAAAAAACTTTTAATGTAAGTGGGTGAAAAACCTGTAATAAAAAGTCAAAGCAGGGCTTCCCTGGTGGCACAGTGGTTGGGAGTCCGCCTGCTGACACAGGGGACACGGGTTCGTGCCCCGGTCCGGGAAGATCCCACATGCCGCGGGGCGGTTGGGCCCGTGAGCCATGGTCGCTGAGCCTGCGCGTCTGGAGCCTGTGCTCCGCAACAGGAAAAGTCAAAGCAGTAACTACTTTTTGATTACCTGATTATTCACAGAGCTAATACCTTTCATTTAACAAGTAACGCAGTAATGCTGTAATAATGTCACACTGGAGGGATCCAGGGAGCCCTGCCGAAAATCTAGGCCTTTGCTTCCCCCTCTTCAGGGAGTGTTTCCAGGTCTCTTTTCATGCCAACTTCCTTCATCAAAATGAATTTCCTCCAAGAAAGGTATAATTGCTAATTGGTGGAGCTGGGCAATGGGTACATGAGGGTCAGTGTATTCTTCTTCTTTACTTCTGTGTATACTTGAAATGTTCTTTTAATAATGGAAAAAAAGAGAAGTTTCTACATTTGAATATAGATTCTATAATGTTTGATAACTTTACTTTTTCCTTATGCAAAGGACATAACATATTAATGTGTCTCTGCATGTGCTGGTTCTACTGCATGAAATCCCTTCAAACAAGTGGACAAATGGCAGATAAATGACGTTTCTAACTCTTAGCCCTGGTTAAATAAGGCCGTCTGTAAAGACAGCTTTTTATCTTGGCTGTCTCCCACCATCTTGAGTTTATTCTTTGGTCCCTTCCTTGTTCACAATTCTTCCTGCTTCGAGTTGAATCAATGAGTCACATCCACCTCATCCATGCACCAGGATTTCTCAGATGAGCAGCTGATGAGCTACCCTACTGCCCAGACATCTCATTACCTTCTGTCCTCTGCTGCCCTGCTGTGACCTCAAACTGAGCTCAGTTCAACTCCCTGCAGGGTTGTATGGGCAATCAGTGTCCTTGAACCCCCAGCTCTATAATTCATGATCTTGGAATGGCCAAATGGCTTGGTTAAACTTTTTTTTATTCCTGCTTATACGACAAAGCTTCTGCACTCAATAGGGGAAACTAGGCTTATGGTGCATGTACAATATTTCCTAAGAATAAAAACCATATTATACATGCTCTCTATATTTCTTCCTTTACTTATTATGTTTAATAACTGACCAATTATAACCATATTTTCACTAATTTGAAATAGATATTCTGGAATTTTTGAAAGATCATTCTCAAAAATATATCAATTCCTCTAGCAGTTAATAGATTTATGGCTTCACAACTTGATCTTAAAAGTGACCATGAAGCAGGAGTATCTTCTTTGTAGAAAAACATGTAGGACATCCAGAGAACAACACATATTGGAAATAAAGGTCAATAAACTTTTTGGCACTATTTTGTCTTACAGCAGTTCAGTTTCAACTTATATGGACTACAATTCCAAGCTTTTGATTATTT
Organism: Mesoplodon mirus; assembly: GCF_964341445.2. Taxonomy (NCBI): domain Eukaryota; kingdom Metazoa; phylum Chordata; class Mammalia; order Artiodactyla; family Ziphiidae; genus Mesoplodon; species Mesoplodon mirus. Next base: position 88,610,001 of record NC_138976.1, on the reverse strand, counting down.
AATGGTGATGACCCAGTTTATAAATTGCACCCATCTTCTCCTATTCCTGTTTTTATTCTGTTCATCATCTCATTACTTTGTTACTCAATATCATTATAAACTTCAGTAAACAGAAGGCAAAAAAAATAAAGGCAGAAAAAAATACAAGCTAATCTATTGTACCATTTAAGCATCTCTCCAATAAGATTATTTGCAGGGAAACCTGAAATGATTGACCAAAATAAAATCTCTATACTTCGAAGACCCATGCAATTACCCTTCTCCCAGTGCTAAAAGCAATGAGGGAGTTGATTTTATATCCCAACTTTAACAAGATAACCATGAAATCCAATTGTCAAATACTGTGACTGAATTTTTATAAGATTTTCCAGCTAACGTGGTTTATATAAACAAGTACACTGTGAGTATTCAGGATCTGGCTGGATGTCTGAAAAATCATAGTCTACATCCCATCCCCATGTGAATTCTTACATGTTATAATATGTCTCAAAGGACAGTTGAAAATTTAATTAACTAAAAAATCATTTTTTAACTTTAAAAATTAAAGTAAATTTTAAAAAGACAGTTAAGTCTCCTCTCAGCAAGTTTTAACATTGCCAGCTTAGTTTTCTTAATGTTTCTCCCTGTTCCTTCATTTCCTTCTCGCTCACCCACTATCACTGACCCAGATCTCCTCCACCAGATTTGTACATGGCAGAGAATGGGGAAACACACGGAGAACAACAAAGGGTGAGGACGGATGAAAAGAGCCAACAGCAACTTTTACTGGGGCCAGGGTTTAGAGATTAAGCCGCAGGCTAAACACAAAGCAGCCAGATTATTTATTTTGCAGTTAGTGGAATTTTTTTCTTCAATGTCAAGTGGCAGGAGCCAAACTTTAGAAAGTCACAGTTTTCCCAAGACTTAAAAGAAAGAAAGCCTTGATCACGCACATTTTCTTGGAATGCTTGTAGGTTAGAACTGATGATCTTCCCCTGGATGGACTTACAGGCCAAAATGCAATCAAGCTTAGGAGCTCCTGGCTCCAGTCACAACTGCAAATGAGGTAAATACAGATTTCCAAATTACATCTTCAACCTGCCAATATATTCTCTGCTACCCACCTCCTCCACTGCCTGAACTTTGAGATTCAAATGACTACTCCACATCCTTTGAGGTACTGTAATCTAAGATTTTCTAAATCTCTAAAGCACAAGGAAAGGTACACGGGGGTCAAAATATGTAACGTGTTACATGCCATTCAAAGAAATATGACTTTCCCATTAGGGGGAGCTATGACAGGTTTTTAAGCAGGATAATGATAACACCAGATTTAGTTTAGAAAGATAGTTCTGCAGATGGCCAATTCTTCCAAAATACCATATAAATTTAATACAATCAACATAAAAATCTCAACAAATGTTCTTTGAAGATTGATGCAATGGTGCTAAATTTTATTTGAAAAATAAAATGTGGGGAAAAAAGCAAATCTTTGCCACACAAAAAAAGTAAATACATAAATAAGGAGCAAAGCAGAGGACTTGGCTTATCAAATATTAAAATCCATTAGAAAGCTACTAGATTCAAAACAACAGGGCATTTTTGCTAGAATTTGTAGTCAGACTGACGGACGAGAATAAAAGACCAGAAATAGACTCAAAGTTAAATAAAAATTTAGTGTATAACAGTGTTGTCACCTCAAATCATTGGAGAAAGGTTGGATTAAACTATAAATAATATTGAGAAAGCTGGCCAACCATTTTAGGAAAAATAAAGTTCAAAACACTGTCTCACACCTCATGCCAAAAAATTTCCAATTAGAAACAACCATACAGGGCTTCCCTGGTAGCGCAGTGGTTAAGAATCTGCCTGCCAATGCAGGGGACATGGGTTCGGGCCCTGGTTTGGGAAGATCCCACATGCCGTAGAGCAACTAAGCCCATGCGCCACATCTACTGAGCCTGAGCTCTAGAGCCCACGAGCCACAACTACTGAGCCTGCACTCTAGAGCCCACGTGCCACACTACTGAAGCCCGCGCACCTAGAGCCCGTGCTCTGCAACAAGAGAAGCCACCACAATGAGAAGCCTGCACACCACAACGAAGAGTAGCCCCCGCTCGCTGCAACTAGTGAAAGCCTGCACACAGCAACAAAGACCCAACGCAGCCAAAAATAAAATCAATTAATTAATTATTTAAAAAAATTAAAAAAAACCCCAACTATACAGGGAGTTCCCTGGTGGCATACTGGTTAGGATTCCAGGCTTTCACTGCCATGGCCCTGGTTCAGTCCCTGGCCAGGGAACTGAGATCCCCTAAGCTGTGCAGCGTGGCCCAAAAAAAAAAAAAAAAAAAACCTATATATCATCTATACATCATGAAACCACAACAATATTAAAAGAAATTATATGTGATCAAGAGTTCTATATCGGCTCGTGACCTTCAGTGTGCCGGATTCAGCACAATGGCGCCCTCCAGGAAGTTCTTCGTTGGGGGGAACTGGAAGATGAACGGGCGGAAGAACAATCTGGGGGAGCTCATCAACACTCTGAACGCGGCCAAGGTGCCGGCTGACACCGAGGTGGTTTGCGCACCCCCCACCGTCTACATTGACTTCGCCCGGCAGAAGCTAGATCCCAAGATTGCAGTGGCTGCACAGAACTGCTACAAAGTGGCTAACGGGGCCTTTACGGGGGAGATCAGCCCTGGCATGATCAAAAACTGTGGAGGGGCCTCCCTGGTGGCGCAAGTGGTTGAGAGTCCGCCTGCCGATGCAGGGGATACGGGTTCGTGCCCCGGTCTGGGAGGATCCCATATGCCGCGGAGCGGCTGGGCCCGTGAGCCATGGCCGCTGGGCCTGCGTGTCCGGAGCCTGTGCTCCGCAACGGGGGAGGCCACAACAGTGAGAGGCCCGCATACCGCAAAAAAAAAAGAAAAAAACAAAAACAAAAAAAACTGTGGAGCCACGTGGGTGGTCCTGGGGCACTCGGAGAGAAGGCAAGTCTTTGGGGAGTCAGATGAGCTGATTGGGCAGAAGGTGGCTCACGCCCTGGCAGAGGGACTTGGAGTAAGTGCCTGCACTGGGGAGAAGCTAGATGAGAGGGAAGCTGGCATCACTGAGAAGGTCGTTTTTGAGCAAACCAAGGTCATCGCAGATAATGTGAAGGACTGGGGCAAGGTTGTCCTGGCCTATGAGCCTGTGTGGGCCATTGGTACTGGCAAGACTGCGACACCCCAACAGGCCCAGGAAGTACATGAAAAGCTCCGGGGATGGCTTAAGTCCAACATCTCTGATGCAGTGGCTCATAGCACCCGCATCATTTATGGGGGTTCTATGACTGGGGCAACCTGCAAGGAGCTGGCAAGCCAGCCTGACGTGGATGGCTTCCTTGTGGGGGGCGCTTCCCTCAAGCCTGAATTCGTGGACATCATCAATGCCAAACATTAAGCCCTGCCCGTCTCTGCTACCCTTCCTGCTGAGACAGGGACTAGGTAGCTCAGAAGCCCAGTAACTGTACTGCCCCCCGACCTTCACACGTGCTTCTGATGGTGTCACTTGCTGCCTCTTGTGGCCTAATCCAAAGTGTACCTCTTCCTTTACCGTTTACACCCTACCCTGTAATGGTTGGGACCAGGCCACTCCCGCTTCCACTTACTGTATCATTTGGAACTCAACCTGTCACCAAGGTGGCTTTAGCTTGGCTGAGAGGTGGGAGGGGTGTTTGCTTATGGGTCCCCTCAGTCCCCAGTGAAGGCAGGAGCAAGAACCCGTCCTGTCCCATCTCACGCCATGAGATCGGGCTGAGAGAAAGCCCTGTCCTCTGCTGAGGCCGGGGTGCTGCTCCCTCCCACGGTGCCAATGCCTGTGTGTGTTGTGTCTGTGAGCAGTCCCGCGTGTGTGGGAAATAAACACCTGGCACTAAAAAAAAAAAAAAGAGTTCTATATCAAGTAAATCTTCTGAAGAAAGTAAGACAGAAAGAGGTACAAGTAGAAAAAATATAGAAAGATGTTCCAGATCATTCGTGAAAGCAAAATAATTTGAATGGCTTTCAAAAGGAAATTATTTAAGTATATTATAGTACATCCATATCACAGAATAATACAAAGCCACCAAAAATGATGTAGCTGTGTATTTATTCATTTAGAAAAATGCTCACAATCTATTAAATAAAAAGGCAAATCATCAAACAGAATTATATTATAATCTAATTTGTATATATGTGTGTATAATCATAGAAGAAAGTCTAGAAGGATGCACACTGGGTTTTCATTTGGTAATAGGATTTGGCAATTTAACAAGAAACTATTACTTTTGTATTGGAGATAAAATATGAAAGACGTTGCATTTGGAAAAAAAATAAGATTAGGTTGGCAGGAGTTTGAAATGGGACTGGAGTAAAGACAGCTAATGATAATTTAGGAGGTTGCTGCAAAAGTCCTGGTGATAGCAGATGAGAACCAGAAGAGACAAGGACGATAAAGCTGAATCTGAAAAGCATTTGGGTGGTAGAAGATGTCAGGACTTGGTGGTCAGCTGGGCTTTTGTTACTGGGCTGTCATTTAGGATGCCTATAACTTAATAAATGGATCATTAATAAAGAAGGAGGATACCACTGCATGGTAGGGTAGGTGGGCAAACCAACAGTTCTACCTTTAGATATAAATTGCAGGACAGTATGGAAGAGCTGTCCAGCAGGCAACTGGAAATAAGAAGCTGGAGACTGAGACATGGAGTTTATTAGTATGAGGGTACTTGGTAGAAACCATAATCTGGTTTGTAAAAGCACCTGTAATTCTCCAGGGAAAATGACCACTGGGTCCACACTGCTTCTAGAGCTCTTATCCTAGACTACATTTTCCAAATTATGTGGGATTTTATTTCCTGAAATCCTAATCATCCAAATCCCCTGTATCATTAGGATTCCGACACTATCACAGTCTGGGTTAAGTAACCACCCATCTCTGCTCTTTAAATTTTCACTGGCTTTCCATTTCATTTAGAACAAAATCCAAACTCTTGGCCAGGATCTACCAGCCCTACATGATCCAGACTGCTGCTATTCCCATTACGCACTATGATCTTGCCATTCTGGTCTTCTTTCTGATCCTTGAACACACTGAGTTCTTTCCCATTTCAGAGCTTTGCACATGCTCTTCCCTTTGCCAGGAAGGCTCTTCTTTGCCTTGTCTCGTGACTGGCTCCTTATCTTTCAGACCTCAGCTCAAATGTCACTCCCTACAAGGGTTATTCCCCGACCTCCATTTCTAAAGAACCACTCTCCCTTACATGCACTGGCATGCCACTCAACCACATCACTGCATCATATTTCCTTTATAGAACTTAACCTCTACTCAACATTATTTTGTTACTTGTTTATTGTCAATCTTTCCTTCTAGAATGTAAGCTCCATAAGACAGGTCATGTCAATCCAGCACCTATAGTGGAGCCCAATACACAACCACATAGCAGGCTTTCAAACCTGTGGAATAGTTGTAGAATGATACAATGTGGAATGAATGAAGGACTGAGGCATTTCCAGTAAGTAGCTCTAGATTTGCAGTCAGAATGCAACACAACCTTGGCTAAGTCAACCTCAATTTCCATATCTCTAAAATGTGGCCAAAAAATGTTTACTCTGCTTATGCATTAGGATTATCATGAGACTTTGATTCTTCATTCATTCATCATCAAATATTTCCCAAGTACCTTCTATGTGCTATGTACTATGCTCATTGCTGTGTTCACAGCTATGAATAAGAAGTTGAGTCTAATGGCTGAGACAGTTATGTTTAGAGGCAATTATGAATGGTACGGCTATTATAAAAAAGACCAAGCACAGGGTGCCATAAGAGCACATAGGAGAGGCACCAGATTCATCCTCAGGGAATCAAGGAAGGGTGAGTATCAGTGGAAATCAACTTGGCAAGGAGAAGGCGGGGAGATGGGTAGTCAGAGAGAGAGAAAATAGTCTAGACAGAGGAAACAACATGTGCAAAGGCCCAGAGGCAAACAAGGACAGGGCATACTGATGAACTGCATGTCACTCAGGATGGCTGAGACTAGAAAGAATGAGTGGTGGCACAATTCAAGGCTAGAGCTCTAAAGAGAGTCCAGGTCACGATGGGCCTATGCACCAGCATGGACAGTTTGGAGAACTTTGGCAGGACCAAAACAAAGGAGGCAGTGGTAAAGGGGGGAGGGTGATTAGGGCATTCCAGAGATGAGTCTGGAAATAGGGAGAAGCCCAATCAGAGAGAATTTTGGATGCCATGTTTAGGAGTTAGACTCTATGCTACAGGTGATGGGGAGCTACTAAAGAGCTTTAAGTGGGGCAATGGCCACTCCAGCATGGAGAAAAATTGGAGCAAGACAAAATAAGGGACTCAGAGTTGTTCATTAAACCAAGTGAGAAGTAATGGGTGGCTTGAATTAAGAGTGATGAGGGTAGGGGCTTCCCTGGTGGCGCAATGGTTGAGAATCTGCCTGCTAATGCAGGGGACACGGGTTCGAGCCCTGGTCTGGGAGGATCCCACATGCCGCGGAGCAACTAGGCCCATGAGACACAACTACTGAGCCTGCACATCTGGAGCCTGTGCTCCGCAACAAGAGAGGCCGCGATAGTGAGAGGTCTGCGTACCGCGATGAAGAGTGGCCCCCGCTTGCCACAACTAGAGAAAGCCCTTGCATAGAAACGAAGACCCAACACAGCAATAATTAATTAATTAATTAATAAACTCCTACCTCCAACATCTTCTTTAAAAAAAAAAAAGAGTGATGAGGGTGATGAATCAAAGAGATACTTAGGAAAGAGATCTGGTGTGACTGTCAAACCATGTTTGGAGGTGGGTGGGGATCAGCACGTTGAGGGATTCCACTGGTAAGTTTTTATTAACAGCAGTCTTCCTAACTCAGTGAAAAGAGAATTAATGGATAGAATTTCCTTAATATTAAGATCTTGTATACATTTTTCCTAAATTTTGGATTCTGTTCCTGATTATAACTACCTGGCTCAAAAGAATTCTATGCTTAGTGATTGTTTGAGACAGGGGTCAAACTAACAGAAAGCAGACTCTAAGACAGTTTAGTATGCAGGATGTTTATTAAGGAGTGTCCTTGGGATCAACATCTGTGGAAGGGAAGTGGACACAGGACTGGATAAGGCAGAAATCAAGCACAGTATGGGCCCCATGACAACCCTGGACAATCTCACAGGGAACTCTGGAGCTAAACTGGCCTCCAGAGTTGTCCCATGCTGGACTGAAATGGCCAGTCCTTAATGCTCATCTCAATCAGTCACTGGATATAGGCCACCCTGAGAAGGGCATAACTTTAAGGCAGTTTTCTGCAGGTGAGGTAATCCCTGAAGGGGCCAGTAACTAAGGCTGTCCACAGACCACAACCCCGGCAGCTGAGTCAATAGGTTCTTCATTGAAGGGAGATCTGGGCAGGGGCACCTGCATGTCACAAGGTGATTATAAGTCTGTTATTTCAATACATCAAGGCCTTCGGGGGACACCCTGACAGCTCAGAAATATGCCACCCTGAGCAAGTGTGAGAACTCCTTCCCTTCCTACATTCTTTTTTTTTTTTTTGCGGTACGCGGGCCTCTCACTGTTGTGGCCTCTCCCGTTGTGGAGCACAGGCTCCAGACGTGCAGGCTCAGCGGCCATGGCTCACAGGCCCAGATGCTCCACGGCA